>NC_091068.1:50416730-50726230 GCF_000393655.2 Nicotiana sylvestris
GATCCCTCATTTCCACCGGGAGGTCATGACATATCAAAGTTGTTATTGGCTTCCCACGTGAATATTTCTGTTGGTATTCTTTACCATCACGCCATATGGTAACTTCAAGGGCCTATCAGAGAACATGATATAGATCACTACTCAAGAAAGCTGAAAGATTAGCAAAGGAAAAGTGATCACGTCTGTAAGCATTTTGCTGAACATTGTCAGCTACGCTCTACATTATATACAAAAGCAATCAAACCATTCACGTCAGCCTTTGTGACCATTTCTTCCATTCATCAGGGTTACTGCAGTACCAAGTGCTTACATTTATTCAATACAGAGTAAAGACTCATATTACTTTCACTTCTCTCTCTCTCTTTTACTGCAATTCTCTAAGCCTTCTTCAAACTATCTTGACTAACGCCCAACCAAAAGCCCAAAAGGAAAGAGAAGAAAAAAGAAATAGATGAAACATTACCGCACTCATACTAGTACTATTCAATTAAAGGACGAAACCCATCAGCGGTCACATTTTTGACAAAAAGCATATCTGATGAAAACGAGAGTTTTTTTTTAGCAAGACAAACAAAATATAACTACAAATACATGTAATACTACAAACATTATTTCATTTCCTTTTAGATACTCACGGAACACTGCTCTATTTAGAAATCAAAAGGTCACTGAATGAAGAGTTGAACTGCTCAACTATTGATTTATGTCCACACATGCAAGAGGTGAACAATGGATTGTCTGTTATCATTTTCAGAATGTAGTCTCTCTGATTATAGCCTAAATTCATATCTGCTTTCCTTAAATGAGATAAATGGCACCCCAAGAAGGGAACACAATCAACTTTTGAAAATGAAAACCCAGAACAACAAGTCTAGAATACAATTCAAAATTTTGAAAGATCCTGAACTGCACATATTTGTCACAAAAGAAAAAACCTGAGAATGTTTAAACAATCTCGTAAATATGCAAGTAAACAACATTTGAGGTCATTCTACAACTAGAGACCACTTATCTAGTTAAAGCAATGGCACTGACAAATTTGATTAAAGTATCCTTAGACAGTTAGTTAACAAGAGAACAACATAAAGCTAAAGTAAGCAACCCATTTACAACAACAACAACAATAAGAAGCCCAGTGTAGTCCCACAAGTGGTGTCTGGGGAAGGTAGAGTATACGCACACCTTACCCTGCCTTTAAAAAGGCAGAGAGGCTGTTTTCGGTGGACCCTCGGCTCAGGAAGGAAAAAGGAAGGGGCAATAACAAGCAAACCAATATGACAACCGAAGCGAAAATACAAAACTAACACTAAGTAATGCAATCAGAAAACCGAAACAAGGCAGCAACAAGTAATAGCAACAATCTAGGGATAAAACACGAAGGACAGTAAGCAACCCATTTAAGAGCAGAAAAACTAGCGACAACCGTCACAAAAGAAAAGGGGCGGCTATAGCACAAATATATTCTAAATTACAAATTCTGCATTCATTATCAGTGTATTGGAAAATGATAGCAGAAATCTCCAAAATATGATATTGATACCTGTGACAATGCATTAACAACTGACAGGCCCACACCATGTAATCCACCAGACACATTATAGCCACTACTTGAGCCTCCAAATTTACCACCTGCATGCAAAACCTGCACAATTTGCAACCACATCATCAAGATATACTCTTGGTTCATTGTCTATTCTAAAAGCATGGTTTCCATATAGACAGAAATTCATAAACATTGATTTCCATGATTTTATACTATCTGCAACAGTGCAAACAACATCAGTAAGTAGCACAAGAGTCAATTCAGAAGAATGTAATAAATTTTAAAAGCCGGAAACTACAATATTATTGGTTGTACAGTATATAACTAGGCGCTTATAATCAACAAAACTTTTCAACATACACAATAGAGTGGATCTCTAGAGATAGAGGTAGGCCTAAGAAGTATTAGGAAGAGGCAATTAGCCAAGACATGGCGTAGCTTCAACTTTCAGAGGACATAACTCTTGATAGAAGGGTGTGTAGGTCGAGAATTAATAGTAGGTAATCGGGCGTATCTCTTTTCCATACCAGCCATATTAGTATTACTCTTGCATTTTCTTATTCCTAGATTTATATCATTACCTGTTGTTTCTTTCGTTTCGGTTATCTTATCATCTTATCTTGATGTTGCTACTGCTTGTTGTTACTGCTTCTTTTTGCTTTTTTCCTTGAGTCGGGGGTCTACTGGAAATAGCCTATCTACCTTCACAAGATACGGGAAAGGTATGCATACACACTACCCTCTCCAGACCCTACTTGTGGGATTATATTCGGTTTGTTGTTGTTAGATCCATTTATATAAACAATAAGCAAGAGTGAGTTTGTGCTTCAATTTTTTTTAAAGGTAATAAATTTTATTAACGTTTAGGCAAAAACATACACGTAGTCACGTATAAAAGAGGTATACCAAAAAGTAGAAAACCAACACAAGAGTGAATTAGTCTATTTAATTATGAGTTGTGGCACTGCTTTAAAAGCACCTTTCTGAATACAATTTAAGAAAATACCTCTCTGAATTTCGGCTTAAGCATGTGATTATGCAGTAACCTTGCACCTTACTCAAGCAATACTGCTTCTCTTTTTTTTATAATGGTGGTGTCAAGGCAGTTTGCGTGCACCTTGATAATTCCATGGGTACCTACTACCTCCCACCAGCACATGTATCGGGTAATTCTGCTCGTCAAGGATTAAGCAGATGTGATGAAATAACCTAGTGTTTTCTGTAAACCCTAATCTCCAAGGTTTGCACCCACTTTGTTGTAGTGTTTTTAAAATAGCTGATGAAGATTCTTGTAAAGCACATAAACTTCGGGTCACTAATTTTTTATTTTTTATTTTTGGAATTTGGATAAGAAAACTCCGGGTTACTAATACTACTGCTCCGAGTATCTTAGGTCAGGTTTTGTGGGCCAATCATGCTAAATAGAAGATTATGCTAGCACTGGTTGATACTTAATACAAAATCACCATAGGTATGGGCAGGATAAGACAACTGGGGAAGAAAGCCATAGGAAAGTACCACTGAACTCTTCTATAAAATTTCAATGAGAGATTACTGATTGTTGAATCTTTTTTACTTTTATAACCGAGAAATTCCTGAGGGCCAGCGGCGCGCGGTTCGAAAATCAGTGGATACTACTAAGCATCTA
Source organism: Nicotiana sylvestris (assembly GCF_000393655.2). Taxonomy (NCBI): domain Eukaryota; kingdom Viridiplantae; phylum Streptophyta; class Magnoliopsida; order Solanales; family Solanaceae; genus Nicotiana; species Nicotiana sylvestris. The sequence continues at coordinate 50,419,922 of NC_091068.1, forward strand.
CACTTCTCCAATTAAATGCCAGGCTTTGTCTGCGACAAGTTCGGACCCATTACGTGTGCTTAACCCACGTATTACGCGCTACACTCTTACCACTATGACCAAAGCTCCGAGAACAAAACTGACTGATGAATCTTGAAACAACTATACCTTCCGTCTTTCACTTTGTCTTTCACTTTCTTTTTTCTTTGTTTCTTTTTTTTTGAAAAGGAATACCTTCAATCTTTCATTATTGAGGAACCGTCTTTGGGAGTTCAATAACAGGTTTTCATAACTCTTAATGGCTTCAAGGATTTTCCAAAATTTAAAATTTCTCAAACAATGTTAGGTTAAAAAAATCTCATAACTTTGGACACATCTTTATAGACTTGTAGTTAGATGAGAAGCTGATACTGAGCCCCATCCACTGAGTAGGAAAAAACATATAAACATATATGTGTGTGTGTGGGTGTGTTTAAAAACAGCCTGAAAATGGCTATCCCATGTGAACATACCGTCAAAACTGTCTCCAGAGAAGATTTCTTTGTCACTGGATGCAACTCTGTCGGAATCTGAAAAATTCCCAACAAAATGCGTTATCTAATGAGAAACAATTTTTTATCAACAAGCATAAGGTTTTGATCAGAATGGGAACTTCAAGGAGCTTTGACAACCATATACAAGCATGTCAATTTCTTATTAGCACACTTCCTAAAACCATTTCTATCACATGCAGCGTCCAGGACCTCTCCTTGAAAGGTAGGAAGGACTGGAAACAAGCAAGGGAGAACAGGGGAAAATCACAAACATGAACAGCTTGATGACACAAACATCATCTTATGTGCTAAGACAGCAGAATATTCAAGAGAAGGTTGAGTCAATCCTTTATGAGATGACAGAAAAACACAATATTTACATAAGCTAGTGTGTGCAATCTCCTATTAAGTTAGTCCTACTTCTGCAGAAGAGAATAAGACAGCACATACCCCTCGACCGTTGTCAGCAATGCTCACGGAGTTATCCGCATGAAGGACCACATCTATCTTTGTTGCAAATCCTGCTTGTGCCTCATCAACGGCATTATCCAATATTTCGTAAACCTACAAGGAAATATGTTCAATAACTAGGACAATAAAAGTTCTGTCAAGAATAAATAGAAGCGTAGCTAGCAACGCCAAATATATCAAAAGAAAGGAATCATAGAAGTCTAGAGATACCAAATGGTGGAGACCACGAGGTCCGGTGCTTCCAATGTACATTCCTGGCCTTTTTCTGACTGGATCCAAACCTTCCAATACCTAATGAGACAGCAATTTGCATAATTATTTTTACTGGTAAAAGATCAACATATTATCCACATCAATAATTATTTTCAATAGTAAAAAACAAACAATTTAAAAAGAAAATTACTGCTGAGAAACAAATAAGTAAAAGATATCCAACATAACTATATATATTTGCTTCACATTAAGCTGCACTTGCTAGTGAAGGTAATTCTGAAGGTTACTGTCTCTATTACATTCTTATCCAGGTAAACTGTAACTCAAAAGCTGACCGATGTCTTGCAGACTTCCATAAAGGTAATGCACAATATAGTAGAGTTTATTCACTATTCGGTCAGTGATCCAATAGAGACTATATATCTGCTGCATGTACTTGTGCATGTATACTTATGCTCAAAATAAGATATTTGACATTTCTGTGTTGCATAACCTGTGAAAGCAGTTGTTTTAATTTAAGTATTTTCCTTATCACCCTAAAATGCATGTTTGTTTTCAGTGTTGTCAAAGGCAAAAAACTCTAAAAAGCATTCAAGGTCTATTGGGGCTTTAAACGCACAATGCACTTAAAGTATGGGTTTGGTATAAAAAAAGGTGCAATGAAGGGGAAAAAATACATATGTAATTCAAGGACAAAGTAACAAAATAGATTCATAATATTATCCTTAACAATTAATATACCTATTTGATTGTTGCTAATGCACTTATTTCTAATTATATTTGTTATTTAGTGCAACTTGATTCAACAAAGAACTCATGAGCATGAGGCACACGCCTTAATGCCTTGCCTTACACTGAAGTACAGCTTAAGCGAGGCGAAGCGCCCTCCCTGAGCTTTTGAGCTTCAGGGCTTAAGCACGCCTTAAATGAGCCTTTGAGAATGCTGGTTTATTTTCCGGTCAAACTAATTTACAAGTAATAAGCAACTCTAAACCTACAGAATAAAGTGATAGAGCAGATTAATGTGCAAACAATACATATATATATCCTTGACTAAATAGAGGATAGAAAGGTAAAAGAAGAAACTGAAAATGAAAAACGAAAAAGACAAACAAAAGTAACAAAATTGAAATGGAAGAATTGCATTCTTTCATAACGTACATGTAGAATACCACATCACTTAAATATGGATGATCATTTTCAAAATTCAAAAAACTAAAGTGTGTTTGGTATGAAGAAAATAAGTTAATTAATGTTAGCTAACACTGAATTGAGGAAAATCTTTTCTCGAAGGAAATTATTTTCCACCAAAAGGAGCAATATGACTTCCGTCACCAATGGAAGTCATTTTCAATCACAAATATCTCAACTCTTACTCTAATTCACTTGCTTCAGACCCGCTATACTGCTGGAAAAGAGGTAGAAAGAGGAGCAGCAGCACATTGTGGTGGAATACAATCAAAACATACATGAGGTAGATTGGTTGGAAGCAAAGAAAAAAAACAAGATAAAGCTAACTCAATTCAGCAGATCAAATTAACTGTATACTTCTATTTTCCTTTTGATGTAAGGAGGAATTCATAATTGAAGCAGAATCACTACTTAACCTCTTAGAATCCCTATTAGAAAGGGATTCTTCTTTTGCTTTTGCGCACCTGTAAATGTTTCAGCACTTCCTTAGTGCTGCACTCATAATATAATTACCTTTCTCTCAGAAAAAACTCACTTGCTTCAAGCCTTCAACCAATACTTAGAGATTGTTATCAACTTTTAATACTGAGGAACACTACCATAACACTATCCTCGTAGCTCGTACCCTATCATCCACTTCATTTTAATAATGATTGTGTCTGGACCAACTTGTACACTCCTTGACTAATTCACTGTGTACCTATTATACCTATTATCTTCCACCAACGTAGCACCGCATAGCTCTGGGCCTCTGGCTATGAAAGCTTAGGTAGATAAGAAGAATTCACCTAGTGTTGCCTCTTCCAACCTTTGTGACCATGGTCGTTACTCTAGCTCTTCGACTGCCAGCATGTTCATTAACTTTATTATTTTATACCCAACTAAATATTAGAAAATGATCCTATAAAAGATTTCCCAAGGTAAAACACTTCCCCACATAAAACAATTTCCATCTTAAGTACACTACCATTTTATTGTATTTTTTTCAATTTTATTTTCAAATAGAGAGAATATCATCAAATACTTAATACAGAACTCAGAGATATCCATTTTATCTAGCAGAGATTGGTTAATTATCTGTGAGCTTAAATACATAGCGTTCTGAGTACGATAATAGCAAGGGCCACATGCTTTTCTCAAGCATTCTGTACCTGTTTGACATGTCAAATGCCTGTCAATGCATCACTTTTGGTCTTTGAAAGTGCTTACACAATAGAAAACGAATCACCCACCAACTTAAAATCCAGTATCAAGTTATAATCCCATCTTCGTATACATTACTCCAGACTGAGAGCATCTCACTGGAACACACTCGGCCACAGAGTGATGTCCTCTTTTGGGTTTCAAGAAAGGACCTACATTATCTAGACTCCAAAAGAATGGGTCACTTTCCAGCATGATCAGAAGTTCTTTGCTTTCTCCAATCTTACATAAAAACAAAACGTCAACATGATGAATATAATCATAGTCATTCACCTGAATTTGCTCAGAACCATAAGCTTTGGACTTTGTATTTTCTTGAAAAGCCTCTGTAGCAGTGCTTGATGACATAAAAGCTCTTGGAGACACCATGTTTCTAATCAAAATCGCATCTGATAGTCTCCTCAGCTTATTAATCACCCTGAAACAAGTCCACAAAGTTTCTTAAAAAGATAAACCCCAACAAGAAAACGTTCAAAAACCCAAATAGTTACAAACAAAGAAAAGGGTTGCATTACTTATCGAAAAAATAAATTAACTAGCAAATAAACGGGCAGCACTTCCGTCTTCTTTAAATTAAGCACCAAAAGCCTCATGTTTAACAATATTAAGCTGACCAACAACATTCATATTCCTAAAAATAAGGCTATCCCACCGTTCTGAAACAATAATCTAGTTTTTCAAAATACAGAAAAATTAGCGTATAAAGAACCAAATGAACATGTGTCAGTATGCAACTAACAACTCACTTGACTAAATATATTACACCAGCAACTAAAGTTCAAAAACCAAAATGGATAAACACAGAAAAGGCCAAGGGTGCCCTTTTCCCCCCTTCTTTAAAAGCAAAACCAAAGAAAAACAAATTAAAAAGAGGCTCCAGTTGTCAAAATAGCTTTCATTATACCAAGTCACCCAACCCAAAACATTACATTAATCCCTCAAAAAAATCAGTTATTTCCCTCAAATGGTTACAACATCGCCCTTCCTAAAAAGGACCCCTGCTATTAAATGCCCTTCATTTGAACAAAAAATCAGCTAACCTTAAGTTGGCCCGACACTAAGGGTGTGGCCTAGTGGTGGATCAAGAACCAATAGGTCTCACGTTCAAGTCCAGTGGAGGCAAAAACACTAGGTGATTTCCTCTTATGTGTCCAAGTATTGGTGGAAAAAATTATCGAGTAAATATGCAATTAGCCGAGGTGCGTGCATGTATCAAGAAAAAGTTCAGCTAACCTTAATGCTCTTCCCTCAAAGATTTTAATTTTTTTCCCAACAAGAGATAAGAGAAATAAAATGTTTTTAAAACTTAAACACATAATGAAACAGATAAATATGTATACACACACATATAGAGAGAGAGAGGTATACAGTTTACATAATGGAGGGAAACAGAGAGAAAGGAACCTGGGGTTAAGGACAATAGAGGGGCGAGAAAGAGAGATAGAGGAAAAGGAAAGAGTATGGGTATGGTAGTGAGAGTGAAGAAGAAAGCGAGAAGCCATGCGGCGAAGAGAGTGTTGAAGAGGATAAGGCTTTAGCAGAGCCATTCAGACATTTACTCAAACACAAAGCCGACACTTCTTTTGAAAGCTTTCTTTCCGCGGTTACTATAGCGTCTTCTTTCTTGCTTTTGCGGGAATTCCAGGAAGAAGAAGAAGATAAGAGTGTCCTTCCTCTGGTTCGAATAGTAATATTTCTTTTTTTATTTTGTTTTTAATTGTTGAGTTTACTTTTCCCTCTAAACCCTATTATTCAATTTTCGGCCAATACGGCATTAATGTTTGGGCTGATATCCATTGAGCCTTTCCCGTCTAACATGGGCCCATGAACAATGGAGTACATAAGTTTAAACATGTATTAAAATATATTATAAAAATTGCACGGGGCGCCTTATTTGGTCGCCCCCATTTAATCGTAAAGATACCCGATCTAGCCAGCTTTCGGACTGGTCATTTAAAAATAGCCAGCATTTATCAAGTCAATAAAAAATAGCCACTATTTTGCTGCAACAGAGACCGGTCCAGTAAAATTTACTGGAGTTCGGTGCACCTGTATATGAACTTCCAGCATATTATGTTGGAACTCCAGTATATTATATTGGAGTTCTAGTGTACTTATGCTGGAACTCCATCATATTATGCTGGAGTTCCAACATACTTATCCTGGAACTCCAGTATAATATGCTGGAATTCAAGTATACTTATGCTGGAACTCCAGCATAATATACTGGCGTATTTTTCGGGTTTTGAACAGTGTTTTCTCTCAGATTTATCTTTACATGAAAAGTGGCTAAATTTTGATTACTTTTGAAACTGGGCTATTTTTAAACGACCACCTGTAAATCTGGCTATTTTTGAATTTCTCCCCATTTAATCTATACCTACTTTTTTTAAAACTTTTAACTTGTACCCACTTTTTAAATAACTTCAGTCCCATTTCTATTCCTCCTTCTCCTCCTTTGTTTTCTTCTTCAAGTTACAAAACAAACTGGTATTTATCTCCAAAAGCAACGCTGCTATAGTTATAAGGTCAATTTTTTTTAATTGAACAGTCCAGCAGTTGTACTTCTGCTCCAAATTTACAGCAAATTAGTCTTAGGAAAAAGTTTAAGTTACCAGTAGGATGAGCTGTAAAATTTTGGAGTTTTTGTATGTTTATTCGTGTTTGAGCTGAGAAGATGTACACTATTTTTCTTACAAAATCACTGCTAATTGTGGTGCTTCAGCTCTAGAGCTGAAGTTCGCCAGTTATAAAACAAAAACTTCAGCTCTAAAGCTAAAGTTCGCCAGTTATAAAACAAAAACTTACAAACAAAAACTTCGCCATTTGCAAAACAAAAACTTCAGCTCTAGAGCTGAAGTTTGCCAGTTACAAAAACAAAAACTTCAGCTCTTCGCCAGTTACAAAAACAAAAAATTCAGCTCTAGAGCTGAACCTCAGGCCCAACTACTAGAATGCTGAAGTTTTGCGTGATTGTCTTTGCTACTTTAGCCCCGTATGCTGAAGTTATGCGAAAAAAAGCGGGTACGCTAGCAAATATTTTTGCAAAGCGGGCACAAATTAAAACGTGACACAAAAGCGGGTATAGATGCAAATGCCCCAAATATATTCACGATCTATAATACATTTAAAGATTAGTCAATTCATTTAAATTTCAGGACAAACTATCCTTAATTTTTGTACCCTGAATTTTTGTGCTGCTAATTTGGAATCCATGACTTAGTGTCCTAAATTTTTGAGCTACTAATTTGAAATTCAAGACTAAGTGTCTTAATTTCTTAACTACTAATTTAAAATTTAGGACATAAAATTCGAATTTCTGGACACAAAATTTGAATTTTAGGACACGGTGTCTTGAAGATTAAACTTTGAGGTTTAAACTCCACGAAGTCATGTCCTAAAGTTTGAGCAAATTGACTAACCTTTAGATACATTGGAAATTATGGATATATTTTAAACAGCATGCGTAAAAGTGGCTACCTGATGTTATTTTCACATTTAATTTGGGATTTTTCACGAGGAAACTACACTTTCTGCCTATTAGGCCCAAACTATTTACCCGTTTCTACCCAAGCCCAAAGCTTTTGCATTTTCTACCTATGCGGTCCAAAGTATTTACCCAACTTGCTTCCACCCATTTATTTTGTCTGAAGATGTGAATATTCACGCCACACGTTCCTTTCCTTTTTCAAAAACTACAAAGCTTTTCAAACCATGAAAATCGCATCATCAGTTTCACAATCAATCGTTCCTTTCACGTAGGAATTTTTTAGATTTCATTCTACCTTTTTTCATAGCAGTTTGTAGGCAAAAAATTTCATATATTAGTACATTTTCTAAATTCTATTTTCATAGAAGTGGGTATTATTGATTTTTATAGGTTTGTTTGCACTTTCTTAATTGATGTTCGTTCATTGTTGCATTTCAATATGGTTTGGAAGCATGTTGCATGTAGATGGCGGCATCGTGTAGTTAGTTCTTTAGACCATGCAGGTGCTGAATCGATTGCATCAGCTATATCCGGACTAAATTTTCTTTGTTTATTGATTCTCCATCAGTGGGTAACCCTAAATCGAGTGGTAAAACAAAAGTAAAAATATAGAACTGTAACAACATGGCCGGTCGTTTTGAGTATTTAGCCCAGTTTCCCCTATGTGATTATTTACACATGTGTATTTGTGATTAAGGGACTTGCCGGGATAGTTGGTTTAGCTTCGGGGAAGTTTTATATTGAATTGGGACATTTAATCCCAAGATGGGATGCTTAAGTTGTAAGATTTGATTAGAGGTTGCCTTTTGTGTAGATGACTCAGAAATGGTGTTTCGATGGTTCCAAATTCCAATAGCTTCGTATGATGATTTTGGACTTAGGAGTATATTCGGATTTGAATTTAAAGGTTCCTAGGTTGTTTTGGCTTGAATTGGCGAAAGTTAAAAAATTGAAGGTTAGGAAAGTTCATAGGTTTGACCAAGAATTAACTTGGTTGATATCGGTTTAGGATTTTGGTTCCGGGAGTTGGGTCCATTATGTTATTTGGGACTTGCATGCAAAATTTGAGGTCATTCCAAGTTGATTTGATGCGGTTCGACAAGAGTTTTGGAAGTTGAAAGTCCATTACTTCCTTAGGTTATAATTGGGATATGATTCATAGTTTTGATATTGTTTTGGGTGATTTGAGGCATCGAGTAGGTTCGTGTTATGTTTTGGACTTGGTTGGTGTGATTGGACGAGGCTCCGGGGGCACCATGTGTGTTTGGATTGATTTTGGGTCATTTTTGGACTATGTAGCATTACTGAAGAATTCTGGGCTTCTGGTGTTTGCGCATATGCGGAGGATTGGCCGGAGATGCGGCCTTTGTTACGTAGGTGCGAGGCTGGCCTAGCATGGGGGGAGTTCGTAGAAGCGAATGCACTTCTACGAGGTGTGGATGCAGAAGCGAAAGGTAAGTTGGAGTTGTGGAGCTTGATCGGAGGGGAGATTTTTGGAGGGGTTTTCATCACAATCGAAGGGTAAGTAATCCTTACTTGATTTTGGTATTAGATATTGATTATCCATAGATTATTACACCTAATTTATATGAATTAAAGGTGAAAATTGGGAGGATTTGGACTATGATTTTGGAGGGTGAGATTTGATGATTTAAGGGTCGATTTGAGGTTGAAATTGGATGAAACACATATATTTGGACTCGTATCAGAATGGGTATTCGAAATTTGTGACTTTTATCGGGTTCCGGAATGCGGGCCCAGAGTTGATTTTTTGGGTTGACTTCACATAAATGAACCAAGATTGTAGCTTTATTGTTTGGGCTTGCTTCCTATAGCTTCTATTGATAATTTTAAGTTGTCATAGCTAGATTCGAGTTGTCCAGAGGTTGATTCACACAGGAAAGGCTTCTTAGAGTACTGATTTGGCTTGCTTGAGGTAAGTATCTTACCTAAACTAGGTTGAGGTACTAGTTGCTTGTGTTATTTGTGATAGCTACGTGTTATGGGTTGCACACTTGTGTGGGCTTGAGCTCATGTGCATGCACTAAGGTATTTATTCATGCTCGGGGTAGTACTTAGGTTATGATATGCCTTGAATTGATTTCTAAGCTTCATGTTGTGATGTTTCTTATATTTTTATCCTGTTGTAAGCTATTTCAGCCATGTTTGAAGTGACAAAGAGTTTAATCTCCTTGTTGAACCTGAAGATTGCTACTTTCGTGATGTATTTGCCTGATTCGAGCTATAATAGTATACTTTGCACATGTATACACCTTAGCATGTCACTTATACCATTCCGGTAGTATGAAACTTGATGTTAATTGATTATGTACATATATTCCTATATACCTTCTTTCTGTGTGATATGGATTGGACTGGTAATACGTGACCATGCCGTGCAGATTGTGATATTGAGTCTGTGACCAAGCCAAACGGGTTGTGATATTGAGCATTGTCACACCTCCTCTTTCCACCTGATGGGGTATATAAGAGAGTTTTTCCAATTAAAGTAACATAAATCGAAATGAGATTATTTTATTTATTTTTTAGAGTCGCCACTTGGAATGTTTATGTGTCCCAAGTCACCAATTTATTTTTAAAATCTCAAATCGAGGAAAATCGATTTTATTTAAAAGTCTGTGAAACCAGAAATTCTAGATAAGGAATTCTGTTAACTCGGGAGAAGGTGTTAGGCATTCCTGGGTTCCGTGGTTCGAGCACGGTCGCTTTAACTATTAATAATTGGCCTAATTATCTGATTTACTACACGTTTTAAACCTAGTAAATTTTTAAATTTATAACCGCTTTTAACTATTTATGGAATTATTCTGGAAAATGTTACGATTGTCGTACACTTGTTTGTTTGATACACATTGTGAATCGTATTAAGTGAACCGTACCCATGATCTACAACATATTTAGTTTATTAAAGTTATTAGATGTCGTAGCCGGGTCACATAAATGTGCCCCCGAATTTGGAGATTATGTATCATAACTACGTCACGGGAACCGTACCCGTAGCTATGATAATTTTATTATAAACGCGCCTAAAGCAAACTACGAATGTTCAAAGTATTTTCTACACTAGTTGTGAATGTTCCAAGTGTTTTTCACACTAGTTGGTATTAATGTGAGGGACATGGGTTATGGATTTCATTTGTGAATGGCACGCCTCAATTTATTTTAAAAGATTGTACTAAACTAAAGCAAACTACGGATGTTCGTATTAAAACTAATTCGAGGTTCAATATAAGGCTACTAGTTGTAAGTATGCATTGGAGGATAAGCAAGACCTTTAATTATAAATTAAAAAAATTGGGCCAACAGAAGGCCCATTATATTATTAAGAGCATCATAAAAAAATAAGGGGCATTTGCATTTATACCCGCTTTTTGTGTCACGTTTTAATTTATGCCCGCTTTGCAAAATAAAATGCAAACGTACCCATTTTTTCGCATAACTTCAGTATACGGGGCTGACGTAGCAAAGACAATCACGTAAAATTTCAGCATTCTAGTAGTCGGGCCTGAAGTTCACTAGAGCTGAAGTTTTTGTTTTATAACTGTCGAACTTCAGCTCTAGAGTTAAAGTTTTTGTTTGTAACCGGCAAACTTCAGCTCTAGAGCTGAAGTTTTTGTTTGTAAGCTTCAGCTCTAGAGCTGAAGTTTTTGTTTTGTAACTGTCGAACTTCAGCTCTAGAGCTGAAGTTTTTGTTTGTAACCGGCGAACTTTAGCTCTAGAGCTGAAGTTTTTGTTTTGTAACTGTCGAATTTCAGCTCTAGAGCTGAAGTTTTTGTTTGTAACTGGCGAACTTCAGCTCTAGAGCTGAAGTTTTTGTTTGTAATTGGCGAATTTCAGCTCTATAGCTGAAGTTTTTAAAACCCTTAAGTATGTACTGCTATTTTTGGGGGAGGACTTCTGCAGGGATATATACATGACCAGTACTACAGAAAAATCATTGATTAACTATCCTTCATCCACATGATCTTTCTGCATGCGAGAGTTTGAGATCTGATGACTTTAAATGGCATTAAGTAGTACTATTTTAGCTGTTGGGGATATTATAGCTCCATAAATGTCAAGAAGACTAGATTCTTTTGAGCCGCAACACTTTAAATTGGGATTCCGGTAACACAATTGACTTTTCTTTTGACGAACATTGAAGAAGCAGATTGAAAATAAAGATTTTAATTATTTTAATTATGTATAGTAAGATGGATTCTGAGGAATTGAGTGAAGCCACAGAAGGAGAGATATTGTTACATCAATGTTAAGTTCCGGAGAGATATGTATATCACTGGGAGAAGGAGTAAGAGAAAGGGGGCTGAAGTTTTTTAAAAAGTGGGTACAAGTTAAAAGTTTTTTAAAAAATGGGTATATGTTAAATGGGGGCGACCAAAGAGGGCGCCCCGTGCAATTTTTACAAAAAATAAAAGTTGGTGCCAACTGGGCTCGAAATTGAGAAGCATGAAGACAAAAGAGGATGGAAACAAAGGGGGGCCTGCTTTTGGCTTGGCAACCTCATTTGGACCATCTCTAGGCCCAATTACTTTTAAGGAACAACTTTCATCATTAAGCTTGTTGAAGCTTAAATCGTCTCAATTCACATGTAACCAAACATTTGCACAGATCCTAAAAGAAATAAAGTGTTAAACGCCTAACATGATGGGTCTTAACTCATTATTATACATTTAGTAATAATAAAAATAAGATTAAACCTTAGACTATTCATAAATCACCCTTAAACCTAGATATACAATCATTTTAACCATGCTAAAATTAATGACGATATAAACTGAATACACTAAGCAACCAAATATTGCATTTTATGCTTAATATACTAGTCAACATTTCTTAACATACAACCAGACAAACTGCTGGAGTTGTTTACCAACTTGAAATGAATACAAAATGATCTAATTCAGACATTCATACGTAAGAATCCCTATTAAACTATTAACTATCAAAATAGATCCAAGAAACTTTGTACAAAGCTGAGAGAACTGGACTGCTGAATAACTTAAAACACATGTAAAAGCAAACCAAAATTCAACATTTTAAGCTAAACTATTTAGGCTGAAATTTAACACATGAAAGAGATACTATTCAACACTTTCGACACTAAACATCCTAGCTGATTCATGGAACAACACAACAGATTTAATGTATTTAGGTAGAAGCTAGAGAGGAAGAAACTAAAGAACAAGAGTCAAATAACTTGAAGAAACATCAAAAGAAGCTGAAATTTAAACATGAATACTAAACTCCACAGCAGTAGTATACTCTTCAAAACAGGCTTGCATTTCATTCATCATTCAAAGCTCAAGATATACCTGGTTATAAAGAATAAGAAAATAAAGCCATGAATCTTTAAGGAAACATCAGAAGACCAACAGGAAACCAATGAAACTAGTAGCAATGAACAACAGTGTCACAACTTCAATCTCAAACTATCTTGCAACTCAAGAAACCCAGAAATTTCAAAGGAAAAAATTATCTTGATTTAAGTCGAAATCAGAAAAATTGATCAGCTACCAATGGAATAGTAAGGCTGAGCTTTTTGAGGTGCTTTTTAAGGTTTGGAAAAAATCTCCTGTGTGTAGGAGTAACTTTTCTTTATAGAGGGTATACTAGATGGCATCAAAATGGAATATTCTAACTTAAATTCTGAAAAGTCAGAATAGTACACCATCTTTGACAGTTGTATATCCTTTTTTCCCACCTAATTTCAATATTTTTTGCTAAGAATGGGGCAGCTGTCCAAAATACTAGAACCTTATGATATTTACCCCATATAAAATTCAGTTTTACCCTTTCATTTATTAGATATTTCAGTCCTAACCAGTCTTGACCTGAATTCTGATTTCAATTGCATTTGTGGAACCTCCTAGAACAATCTAGAAGATTCCAGCCTTAGGGTTCCTAGGCTTATTTCAATACCCTTTTAATTCTGAAATTAAAAGTTAAACTTAAGGGCATCTAGGATTTAATTCAAACAAATTAATCCTAATTAATAGGTCCACCTAATTAACCTTAAACAAAACTAAGTTTAACAAACAACACATCCAAACAGTAAATAACAAAACTAAAATGAAGATGCAAAGAAATCCTAGAAAATTAACCTAATTAGTTTGCAATTAAACATATTACATAAGTCTAAGATTTTCTTAATAATTAATTAGAAATCGGCCAAACAAGCTGTTAATTAACTCTTGACACTATTCTAATCAACTTAACTAAACATTAAAACAAATATAAAAGAGAAACAAACACAAAAAGAAAATAGAACAAACAATTTATCAAAACCTAAAACATTAAACCTAATTAAACCTGAACTTAAGCAAATTAAAATCAAACTTCAAATGATGAAACTTAGCATGCTTCAGTTAACTTAATAGATAGATGCATCCAAATAAACTAAACAGTCATGAAAAAAAAGGAGAAAACCTAGAGTTGTGATTACCTAAAACATGCGGCTAAAAGAAAGAAAGAAGATGCAGGAGATGAACAAAAGAAGGAAGAAAAAAGAACGCAAAAGGGATTACCAAAAACCTGCTTCGAACTTGGAATCAGTCATGAACTCGGACAGCTTTAATGGGGTAAAATAAACGTGGACGACCATTAACCGACTGTTCTCAATAAAAACAGTCGATAATGGAAGTCTTGGGATTCAAAACCCAGAAGTTGACCGGAAATCGAAAAAGGGAAAAATTAGGGTTAGGATTTTAGATCCAAGATTTGAGCGGTTTGGGAAAGATTTGAGGGAAATGGTTTAGGGATTTGGAAAGGAGAGGGAAAGGAGGTTATAGGGTGTTAATTTGGTAGAGTTTTGAGATGATCTGGCCGTGAGGCGATTTCTGGTCGGCGGACCACAGCGGAGGCAGCAAGGGAATCCTAGGGCGGCTAGGGTTTCTCTGATTTGGGGTGATAGACGAAGTGAGATGGTCTAATGTGGGGGGGGGGGTCGGTCTTCAGACATTTTTATATTTAATTGTCGACCAGTTCCCAGCCGTTGGATTTGGAACGATCAACAGATGGGATTGCTTTGGGGCGAAATGGGGTCGTTTTGTGACTGGGGCATTGGACCGGGTAGATAGGGTATTGGGCTTGGGTGCAAACGGGTATTGTATTTGGGTTAATTAGAAATTAGCCTAATATACTAAGATAAAACTTTTTTTTATTTTTCTTTTTCTCTTTGTTTTCTTTTTCTTTTTTTTTCTAATTAATTAAAATCCTAAATTAATCTAATTTGCAAAATTAACTAATTATCTAATTTTAATATTTACAAAAATTAGTTAATCCTAAATTAATGAAGAGGAAATGACTAATTTAGCATTAAAGGCTAAAAAATGTAAAAATGAGTGATTTTATTTTAATGATGCAATTAATTATACAATTAATCCTAAAAGTAAGAATATAAAATCTAATATGCAATGCATAGTATTTTTTAACATTTTGGGGGCATTTTCATGATTTTAATAAAAATTAAACGTGCACAAAAATGCAATCAATTAATAAAACCCTAACAAAAATCCTATAAATTGCAAATAATTGGGAAAGAAATATATTTCTTTGATTTTGTAGGAGTATTTTGAATAGGGTAAAAATTACATGCTCACAGTTGTCCCTCTTTGCTCGGCAACACGAAGAGTTTTCGGTCAAAGATAAAATGAGCAACCACGAGCGACTTTTGCCCGTTTGAAACTCCATGAGAAGCATTTTTTTTTTTGGAAAAAGTCTGACCGAACTTTGCTTCGGAGGTTGCTCACATATCCTTGGCTATAAAGGAATCAAGTTAGGATAGTTCTGGAAGTTTTGGTAGGTGGGACTACCGAGTAACTGTGATTTCACTGTTGTTGTTGCTATTTCTGCTTGCTGAGCTCCTTATTACACCAAAATGAAAAATGAAAAGCTAAACTAGCTAAGCCTATCAACTACGAGTTACAAGATTCCTATCTATAAACCTTCTAGAGCTTGATCCTAAGTCTTGGATGGCTCTTCCTACAAACTCCGATCTAAATCTTGATGCTCGTTAGCCGCAACCGCTGGTTCATTCTTCTTCAGCTTTTCAGATCAAGACGGGACCTGCAAAGTTCGTGACTTCAATCATATCTTGAACGGTCTGCATCTTTTCTCTGCTTCTACACTAGAGCTCAATTTATTTTCTTGTTTTTCTTTTCTTTTATTTGGGTTGAGACTTCTTCTTTTGGTCATCTCAAACCTCGTGCCTTACGGTAAAAACCTGTTCAAGCACCAAAACAAATAAACGAACGAAATTTTTCTACTCCAGTTTTCACTAGGAAAATTTCGTGAGTTATTGTAACAAAAATCGAAACTACTTCTTTATTGAAATCCATAAAATCAGGATTGTGTATCCTTGAGAAAAAAAGATTAGGGAGTGAAAACCCTATATCTAAATGAAATCAAATGGGGATCGGAGGCCCTAAGTTGGAAAGATTACCAGGTTAAGCTGACATCAACTAGGGAGTGAGACCCTATACTGGAAAAGACTACTAGGTTATGCTGGCGGAGTCATCGGGTTATGCCGGAAAAGGTTCTCGGGTTATGCCGGAAAGGTCCTCAGGTTATGCCGGGAAAGACATCAGGTTATGCCGAAAAGGTCATCGGGTTATGTCGGGAAAGTCATCGAGTTATGCTGGAAAGGTCCTCGGGTTATGCCGGGAAAGTCATCGGGTTATGCTGGAAAGGTCCTCGGGTTATGCCAGGAAAGTCATCGGGTTATGCCGGAAAGGTCCTTGGGTTATGCTGGGAAAGTCCTCGGGTTATGCCGAAAAGGCCCTCAGGTTATGCCGGGAAAGTCATCGGGTTATGCCAGAAAGGTCCTCGGGTTATGCTAGGAAAGTCATCGGGTTATGCCAGAAAGGTCCTCAGGTTATGCCGAAAAAGTCATCGGGTTATGCCAGAAAGGTCCTCGGGTTATGCCGAGAAAGTCATCGGGTTATGCCGAAAATATCAGGGGGTGGGACCCTATGTTGGAAAGATTACCAGGTTATGCTAGCATCAACTAGGGAATGGAACCCTATATTGGAAAAGACGTAGCTAGAGATTGGAGACCCTATGCTACCATGGTTTTGAATTTTTCTTCTTCTTTCTTTTCATTTCACTTTTAGCATTTTATTCAGAAGAATGAATGAAAAGTTTGAAAGGGACTTCCCGTTTTTGGGTTAACTTTTGCCACAAGACCGTTTTGGTCTCTACACACCTTGCTTTTATTGCACCTGCTTCTTGCGAGGTTGTTTTGGATTGAAACTATTTTCCTATTTTTAAATCAAAGAATAATTTGTCAGTTTGAAACGGCAGTTGGTTTTGTGTCCTCTATTGTTTCAATCACTTGATCTTGGCCTGGCTCTTTCAAAAAAATCTCCATTACTTGTTGAGGTTCTGTAAATTGGTTTCATTTCTATACCGAGGGATCTTGACTTTCCAAATTTCCACATGATGGTTAACCCGTGTGGGGCTTGTCCTTTTCATCTTATTTTGCCTTTATGGGCACTTGAATTTGATTTCTTTTCTTTTCGAGAGTTTTCAAATCTGGAACATCGGCCATCATGTCCAGTCGAGGTCGACTTGATGCACCTGCTGAGGCTGGGTGCTTTTTCTTGAATTTTAGCTTTTGTCAAACAAAACCCTGTAAAACCAATCTTGCCATCTTTTCTTTGTATTAGTTTCGGAGGAGAATTAGACCGAAAGGGAATCAACGAAAAATAAAGAACAGACAAGATAATGAATTCAAACGAGAAGTGTCCCTTTCGGGGAAAGGAAAGAAGGACTTATCTGGAGTGCACACAGACTTCGATAGGCATGACATGCTTCTTATACTGGATACCCGATCTGTGCAAACCATCCAACTCTCATAAACCCATCATAACTCATACCTCAAAACCGAGAAACCTTGTCAGGACTCTATTAGTGCCAATGGTTGTAAGGGATTCCTTTTTCGATCAGTGGCGCCCTTTGTGGGTTTTCACCAACCAACCTCTCTTATTTCTCTTCTCACTGTCGCCTTATAGTACTCTTTGTGAGTTTTTACTAACAAGACTTTCTCATTTTCAATTTCTCTGCTCACCATCGCATTACGGTGCCCGTGTGTGTTTTCACCAATAAGACTCTCTCATTTTATTTCTTATTTGATTGTATCAGATCCAAGTAACCAACATCCTCCCATTTTGAACATCTTTATCGATTGATCAGAAGAATTTTGAACGGGATTTAGGGTAAAAGAGTTTCGATTGAATTACAACTTTGGAACCTTTTAGGCAAATCATCGCCCAACCATTATATTTTCTGCCCCAATTTCAACTTTTGGGGCAATTTGGATTTTTGTTTTGATGTGACTGAATCCCAGAGAGAGGCTGCCTACATATCTTTTCAGAATCAAGTCAAATGTAGTTCAGGAAACTTTATTTTTTATTTTCTTTTTGGTTTTTGTTGTTTTGTTTTGTTTTCTTCTCTTTTTTTAATACTACATCTTCGGGTTCCAAAGAGGGTAATCAAAGAAAGGTAACTGGCTCAAGGGGTCAACAAAGAGTTAAAAGTGTTTGGGTAGAGAGAATGAAAGCCTTCATCATCCCAATCGGAGAATATCAATACTGCAGAAGGCTTAAACATAATACCTTTTGACCGCATTTGCATTGACAGCTGTTTTAGGGTCATTTCCTTCAATGTCTCCCAAGTACAATGCCCCTTTTGGCAACAATTTTCTTATAATGTACGGACCCTTCCAGTTTGGAGCGAACTTACCTTTTGCTTCCTTGTGATGCGGGAGAATACGTCTCAAAATGAGTTGCCCCACTTCAAAGTTCCTAGGCAGCACTTTCTTGTTGTAGGCACATGCCATTCTTTGTTGATACAACTGCCCGTGGCAAACTACAACCATCCACTTCTTATCAATTAGGGTTAATTGTTCTAGACGGGTCTTGACCCATTCATTGTCCTCAATCTCAGCTTTAACGATGATTCTAAGAGATGAAATCTCAACTTCTGCGGGTATTACGGCTTCAGTACCATAAACCAATAGATAGGGTGTCGCCCCAACTGATGTGCGCACGGTTGTGCGATATCCCAACAATGCAAAAGGAAACTTTTCATGCCATTGTCTAGAACTTTGAATCATTTTCCTAAGAATCTTCTTGATGTTTTTGTTTGCTACGTCAACAACACCATTAGCTTTGGGCCGATAAGGGGTAGAATTCTGATGCGTGATCTTAAATTGTTCGCATACCTCCCTCATCAAATGACTGTTCAAATTTGCAGCATTGTCCGTAATGATAGTTTTAGGAATACTAAAACGACTGATAAAGTTGGAATGCACGAAATCCACCACTGCTTTCTTGGTGACGGCTTTAAGAGTGACTGCTTCAACCTACTTGTTGAAATAGTCAATGGCCACTAAGATGAATCTTTGCCCATTCGAAGCTTTCAGCTCGATTGGCCTAATAACATCCATACCTCAAGCAATGAACGGCCACGGTACCGACATAAGATGCAATTCTGAAGGCGGTGCATGAATCAGGTCACCGTGTACCTAGCACTGATGACACTTTCAGACAAAACTGAAACAGTCTTATTCCATGGTCATCCAGTAATAACCTGCTTGAAGGATTTATTTGCAAGGGCATATCCATTCATATGGGGTCCATACACTCCTGCGTGCACTTCGTTCATGAGTCTTCCACTCTCTTGGGCATCCACGCATCTTAAAAGGTTTAGATCTGGAGTCCTTTTATACAAGACTTCTCTGCTCAAGAAGAAACTACTGGCGAGCCTTCTAATGGTTCTCTTTTAGTCTCCACTGGCTTGTTCGGGATATTCCTTTGGTTTCAAGAATCTTTTGATATCATGATACCATGGATGAACACCTGGTTCCATCTCAACTGTATTGCAATAACCATGTCTTTCTCGAATTTGGATTTCTAATGGGTCAATGTGGACATTGCCTGGATACGACAACATCGAGGCCAAAGTAGCTAGTGCATTAGCTAACTCATTGTGAAATCGAGGAATGTACCTGAACTCGGCGGATTTGAACCGCTTGCTAAGATCTTTCATATGTTGCCTGTATGGAATGAGCTTGATGTCCCGAGTTTCCCATTCACCTTGAGCTTGTCGAATAATCAAGTCGGAATCTCCCATGATTAACAATTCTTACACATCCTGATCGATTGCCATATTCATGCCCATAATGCAGGCTTCATACTTGGAAGTGTTGCTCGTACAGAAAAACCGAAGCCGAGCTATGGTTGGATAATGCTGACCAGTGGGCAAAATCAAAATTGCCCTAATCCCGACACCTTTTTCATTCACAGCTCCGTCGATGAACATTTTCCAAGCATTGGTGTCTTCTGGAATTACCTCAACTGAATTTACTTCCTTGTCCGGAAAGTAGGTACTCAAAGGCTGATATTCATCATCAACAGGATTCTTATCTAGGTGATCCTCCAAGGCTTGAGCTTTCATTGCCGTGCAGGTGACATGGACTATGTCAAACTCAGTGAGCAGGATTTGCCATTTTGCTAACCTTCTTGTGGGCATCAATTTTTGGAATATGTACTTCAAAGTATCCAATATAGTTATAAGATAGGTGGTATAAGCCAATAAGTAATGCCTAAGCTTCTGAGTGACCCAAGTTAAGGCACAACAAGTTCTTTCTAACAAAGTGTACTTGGCTTCATAACCAGTGAACTTCTTGCTTAAATAGTATATGGCTTGTTCTTTCTTCTCGGTCACATCATGTTTCCCGAGAACACATCCAAAATAATTCTCCAACACTGTCAAGTATAGGAACAAAGGCCTTCCAAGCTCGGGTGGGACCAACACTGGCGGATTCGACAGATATTCTTTGATTTTGTTGAAAGCTTCCTGACACTCATCTGTCCATCTAATTGCCGTATCTTTCTTCAACTACTTAAATATGGGCTCACACGTGGAAGTCAACTGAGCGATGAATCTGCTGATGTAATTCAACCTCCCCAATAGGCTCATAACCTCTTTCTTGGTTCTCAGAGGCGACAAATCCCGAATAGACTTTATCTTTGTTGGATCTAACTCGATGCCTCTCTGACTGACTATAAACCCCAAAAGTTTCCCATATGTTACTCCAAATGCACATTTAGTTGGATTCAACTTCAAGTCATACTTATGCAGACGCTCAAAGAACTTTCTCATATCCCGCACATGGTTGTCCTGCATTCTTGATTTAATGATCACATCATCAACATACACCTCAATTTCCTGGTGCATCATATCGTGAAAGATGACAGTCATAGCTCTCATGTAAGTTGCCCCAACATTCTTTAAACCAAACATCATGACCCTATAACAGTAAGTGCCCCAAGGTGTGGTGAAAACTGTCTTTTTTGCGTCTTCTTTATCCATTAGAACTTGATGATACCCAGCATAACAATCCACAAAAGACTGTATCTCATGTTTGGCAAAGTTGTCAACAAGGATGTGGATGTTTGGTAATGGAAAGTTGTCCTTGGGGATTGCTTTGTTCAAATCCCGATAATCAACATACACTCGGGTTTTCCCATCTTTCTTTGGCACTGAGACCACATTAGCTAACCATGTGGTAAATCAGACCACTCGGATCACACGTGCTTTCAACTGTTTGGTGACTTCTTCTTTGATCTTGTCACTGATGTCTATTTTAAGCTTTCTCTACTTTTGTTGGACAGGGGGATAACCGGGGTAAGTTGACAATTTGTGCACCACTAAATCAACACTCATTCCTGGCATATCATCATAGGACCAAGCAAACACGTCTTTGAATTAGAACAAAAGTTGGACCAATGCATCCCTAGTGCTTTCATCAGCGTGAATGCTTATCACGGTTTCCTGGACCTCTTCTGAACTACCCAAATTAACCGGCTCAGTTTCATTTAAGTTTGGCTTAGGCTTATTCTCAAATTGTTCCAGTTCTTGGTTTATTTCCCTAAAAGTCTCATCTTCATCATATTCTGGTTCTTGATTCATTATTTCACAGTTAGACATCGTGTTAGGATCTGGGCATGAAGTCTGCAAACATGTCATGTTATTTAAGTTTGCATTATTAGAACTGAAAAGAGAGATAAGAAAAATAACAAAAATCAGAAAGAATAAAGAGAGAGATTCATAGACGATGAAATATTGATTTCATTTCATTGAATTTGAAGATATAAGGGTTTACATCGGAATTTAAAAGAAAATAAACTAAAAACATTCGAGTTACACCTTGAAATAGCTCGGAATGCAGAAAAGATGGCAGGACAGTGTCACGACCCAAACCGATGGGTCACGACGAGTGCCCGAGTCCTACCTGTCAAACACCCCTAAGCATGCATCTAAGATATGAACCTGAGTAACATCTGCTGAATTACGAAAATAACATACAAGAAGGAAACCTACCTTCAAGGCATATGTACGTATATATGTAGAATACAGTGGGCGAGCCGTCAAGGCTGCTATAGACAACTATACATCCAAAACTAAAAGCCGACAAGGCCACATACAACTCAATTGGACATATTGTCTACAGACCTCTAATAGAAACATAGATGTACAAAGTCGGGACTGAGCCACGTTATATATATATATATATAAATGTATCGTACCAAAATCAAAGTATCTCCGGATCAAGTGGAGCACGCCAATTCTCGCTGATTAGGGATACTAAAGAGGGGGACCGTCAGCTTGCCTACCTGCACCTGCGGGTGTTGATACCCAATTGTTCCCTATATATTTTTTAATATGCATAAATACTTTCAAAATAGCATATATATATATATATATATATATAAAATATATATACTTTCAAAATAGCATATATATATAAGCATATATAAGCATGCACAAGGTCTTTATAATTTTTCTATAATTTTAAAAGGTTTTAAATTGATTTATTTCTTTCTTTTTCACTTATAAAATCTCCAATAATTATCCTTAAAATTATTGTTGTGATAATTTAATAATCTAAATCCTATATTTATGCCAAAATGTTGTTTAAATATTTTTGTACATTTTTTATAATTGCATTTATGTTTTTAAAACTAATTTGCATATAATTGCAATATTAGCCCTATTAATGTATAATAATATTTATATGCATAAAATTAATCTTCTATATTTTTAAAATTTTAAATATCTATTTTAAATCATTGTAGTACACGAAATTATCTCTTATAAATGATCTATTATTTATTATAAATTATATGGGGATAAATTGGCTATTTAAAATCTAGCCAAATTGCATTTCAATCTTAGCCTCAATTAAACCCAATACCCAGCCCAATTTCGGATTAAATAATCCGACCCAGGCCCTAAATGCACCTACCCGACCCAAAACTTATCAAATCCTGGCCGTTGATCTAAAAGATCGACGACCCTCGTTCAGTCTTGCCTTTTATTCCAAACGACCCCCCAACCCTAACCATTTCCCCACATCCACTGCCCTAAGATCCTCTCCTCTCTCAAAACACTCTCAACCTAACCCTAGTTCTTCAAACGCCGACCTCTCTTCTCTGGTCATCTCCGGTGACTTCTCATCGTCTCCTAAGCCTCCAATGGCTTCTCTCATGTCATGCCTGCCTTCTCTAAGGTCTTAAAGGGCCAAGGGCCATGCCGACTTGCATCTA
The DNA here is from genome assembly GCF_000393655.2 of Nicotiana sylvestris. Taxonomy (NCBI): domain Eukaryota; kingdom Viridiplantae; phylum Streptophyta; class Magnoliopsida; order Solanales; family Solanaceae; genus Nicotiana; species Nicotiana sylvestris. The sequence continues at coordinate 50,442,634 of NC_091068.1, forward strand.
GGGTTCATCACTTGTCTATTCTTGGCTACTCCAGTGTGATTTCGAGCAAAATCATGCTGTATTTGTTACAATCCTTGGGATTCTAGACAGGTTCTTTCATCTTTATATGAGTTTCTTTTGATACCCTAATTTCCTCATATATCTCCTAGATCTATACAGATCTAGGACTATTTGAGTTTGTTTCTTTAATGTTTTACACTTTCCTTGGAACTCTTTACAAAGAATCATTGGTTTCAAGTGTTTTTTACCTCCTTCTAAAAATTAGGGTTTCAGAACTTCTATTAAACTTTGTTTAACTGATTCTTTGTATTTAAACTTCTGTTTCTTGCGTATTTTGACCGATTCTATGATTTTACTACCTCTTCAACTCGTCTATGTTGAAAGCCCTAATTTTCTAGGTTTCTTCGTTTGGCTCTGTGTATTAGCATGTCTGACCAGTCCTTGTTTGAGTTTTTGTGACTATCTTGCCTCGAATATGTTCCTACTGACTTTTTAGCCTAACTTATATCAACTCTATGTGCTTGTGTTTATCTTGACTGTTCAAGACTTGCCTCTTTGCTTGCTATGTCTGAGGTTATTCTTATCTTATTCTATTTATATGCTAAACACTGACTCATGACTCTTTCTTTGATTGATTCTAGATTCCTTATTTCATGGTTTGATTGGAAGACCTTCCTTTAAACCTTTGACTCCTACCCTTTCTATTCAAATTGATTGATTCGCCTACCTTGTCTGCATTGGTACTTTATTCTTACTGACTATCTCCTTAATTAGAGTTTTCTGAACTTAGCCCTAATTGTTTACCCTATACTTGATGAATTTGAAATTTTTCCTTATTGGTCGTACATTGATTTCTTTTCTTATTTGTTACTTGTTCTTACCGTTTGAACTGATTCCCTTAACTACTGATTTTGCCCTAATTGGTTCTGAATTCCATAATTACTATACTATTGTGATTCTTGCCTTATTTTACCTAGTTTCGAACTACTATGTATACATACTCTCTCATTAACACAAACACACGAACACATTGGTTCAAAAAGCTCTCTCACACTCAAAACTTTCTGCTATCTCTTTGATTACTTGCTATTATTCTGAGTTAGTTGGTTGCAAGCCAAGGCTAACTATTGTGCTTTCCTATTCCTCACTTTGTGTTTACCATCCCTATACTGGTATGTTCTGATTTCAATTTAAGTCTCAAAACCAATATGTTTCTTTTACTACTTCAGTTTATTATGTTTCTCATTTGTTTCTATCTATGGTTCTGTTGTTCAACATGCAATTGACATGTTTACATTACTACTTCATCTATCATGCTAGTCTAACCTTCTTAGGGTTTTTCAGAACATGTTCTACCCCCTCCCCTAGTAGTCTGTCCCAACATGACTCTACCTTGCTTTGTGTCTACTTGTTATCCAGTTTTGATATACAACCTGATTTGTCACTTTAAATGGCTGATTCTATGATTGTTTCTGAAACTCCTACTATATTGGTACCAATATCTATCCTTTAAAATCTTTTGAACCCCTTTCAAGGCTTCTCTGATTCTGTACCTATGTGCATCTGTGCTTACTATGTGCCCTATACTTACCCCAAATCCTCATTACCCATTGAGTGGATATGTGCACCTGTTTGATTCCATGTATTGAAGTGCTGATGAACTTCTTTTAATTCGTATTTGGTTTGATTGATTGTTAGTCACCTTACCCTTTTCAAAATTGTCTTATTTAATAACTCCCTATTTTTTTTACAAAACTATTTCAAGCAAATCCCTTGTAACACTGTTTTCCTACTGAAACCTTTTTCAAACTGTATCAGGCACTCTCACTTTACTCCTAAGTCACTAGGTTCTGCCCCCTCCAGTGTGTGTACTGCCTTGGGATCCTTTTTGAGTACCCTCTGAACTCTAGCACACTGAGGTTGACCCTTCCACACTGCACTTACTCAATTTGGTTCCAAAGTCTAGGTGTGAGCACTGCCCCAGATCCTTGAGATCTTTAGGGAACTCTGACACACCTGGACAATGATATTGTCTATGAAATTGGCATTTGAGGCTATTGGAGGTTTTTGGGAAATCACTTGGGACTGCTTTAAGCTCCCTATAGTGTAACTTCTTCTTTTTCTTTTTTATCTATTTATGTAATTCATTCATCTGGTTTGTAATAATTTGTAAATGAATATTGGGGTGACTAGTGAAAAAGGGTGGGTAGTTACATATTTGTGGGGTAATATGGGTAGAAACCATGCCTATAGGATTTTATATTTGCTATGTTTGCCTTACCATGTTAGAAATCATGCCTATAGGTCTCAAGTGGTTCCAATAATAGAAATCATGTTTATATTTCTTAAAACCAACTTTACGAGTAGATACCATGCCTATAGAATATGATCCAATTTAACTTCTGTTATAACGGGTATTTACATGTGTTTCCATTTGTTATCATGCCCACAAGTTTCTAACATGAGCTATTAACAATTAGATATCATGCCTATAGGGAGCAACACCAGAAATTCTGCCTATAGATCTAAAATTAGTCTAGTTTAAATAAGTCAATCCAGTTCATGATTAGTTTATTTTGAAACTGGTCTAATTAGTGGTTTGTTTTCCCTAAAATGAATTCTTTCGAGTACTGCTCTAATTTACTATTAGAAAGCATGCCTATAGGAACTCAAGAGTCTGTTTTAAAATTTGCCCACTATTTTACTATATCAAACGTAGTCATCATGCTCTTAGGATACCACTATTCAGCGTGTAGGCAAACCTATAGGGCGTTTTCAATTCCTGCAACTCTGAAACTGTTTCTGTCACTTAATGTTGTTCTGATTTAACAAGCTTAAAATCAGTAGGCAAACTAATAGGGACATTACTTCTAAGTTTATAAAATAAACCGCCTATCTTCTATGTCTTGATATTCACTTAGACATCATGTCTTAGGATACCGTTTAACAATACGGCTCTTATTTGTGTTTGAGTCATGCTGCTTATGTGCGTTGTTTGTGGAGGCAAACTTGAGCCTCTAATTACTTCTTTTTGCCTTATGTGCTAAGGTCCTATTTGTTCTTGCCTGTCGCCTTAGTATTTTCTTCTTTAAATCTTAGGGGTCTGTCTAGAACTGCCTATAGGTATATGTCCTAAATTTCCTCTAGGACCATTAAGAAAGGGGCGGATAACAACACGCAATAGAGATCACTAACCAACACTCACTTTAATAACCACTAAGGGGTTGGAAGGGTAGATATGGGATATGATGACTACGCGCTAATGTCATGTGTATCCCCTCATTGAGGAGTATTTACCGGACATTCTGTGGAGTGATCCTGTAGGCTAACTAACCTAGGGCCCCTCCTTTCTCAAATCCCTTCTGTTTAAAACTTTGTTTTATATGTATACAACTTGTTCAAAATCTTTGTCTTATTATTTGAGTTATACAACATCTAACGTGCTTTACTTGCAAATTATTTGATTCAACTATTTATGGACTAATTCCTAAATATAAATTCGGCCGGGACCCACCGTTGTGGACCGCGAGTGGTGCCTAACACCTTCCCCTCAAGGTTATTTCGAGCCCTTACCCTAAATCTCTGGTAATACAAACCAATCCAAGAGTTAATCGCTCTAGGTGTCCTAACGCACCATAATCCGTTAGGTGACGACTCTTCAAATACCCAATTCCCAAAAGGAAATGAGTTATTACCCCCATGAATGTCAAAACCCCGGAATTCCTCGCGAAGGGAAAAAAGGGGGCGCGACAGCGGGCATGAAACGCATGCCCCATGAAATAAAAATGTACTGAGTATGTAAGGCATGAAAATTAGTACGTAAAAGACATAGGTGAAACATGGAATACATAAACACATCTTTAAATCTAAATAACTTTGTAAATTCTGAAACGTTTATAATGTCATGCACATGCATATAAATGCCGTGTCATGCATAGGTATGGGTGTACATAATATCATCAAGCCACTGGGGGCATCCCATCATATCGTCTCGACCACTGTGGGCAACATCATCAACATATACCGGTTGATCAGGTGGTGGTGCATTTATAGCGCCGTAACCTTTTCCCATATCTCATATACATATATTTACATATATACGTATATAACGCCAACTGGTCATGGGTCGATACACATGTATAAATGAGTAAAATGCATGAAAAATACGTAATAATCTCAATATTCCTTCCGGATAAACTTTTCCAATTACGTATTATTCTAAGACCCATGAACAGAAGATAATAATATTTTTCATGGGGAGTCAAAAATATAGACACCCCTACTATTTATATGAATAGAGTAATTTATGGAAACTGTGTGTTTGCTCGTTTCTTCAGTATAATTTGGACCATGCCAAAAGAAAGAAGGGAGGGCCTTAACATACCTGTTCCTGGAATTATTCGAATGAAATGAAGCTTCTACTTCTGTGAAATATGTTGAAAGGGAATTTGCTTGAATCCTTTGAAATTTTTGAAACGAAATTGTTCATGCTTTTCACGTCTTGGTGTAGTATGACAATTAGCTTTTTAATTTGTAAAATGTTTTTTGCTTTTGAACTTACTAATTTTTGGTTTCAATGCCAAAGACACCAAATTGAAATGAAGCCAAAGACATGAATTTGAAATGAAGCCAAAGACATGAAATTGATTTGGTTTCAAAGTTCTTGGTTTCAACGTTCTTGGGACTTGGTTTCAAAGTTCTTATCTTAACTAGGTAAGACTTAAAATCAAGTCTTACTTAGTTAGGTCTTTAGTGGTCACATGGCATAATGACTAAGATAAGAGTCATTTTCTTGTCATGATGACTTTGTGCCACATTGGATAGTTTATTTTAGTTAATTTTTGTCCACTTATTAGTTAATTGGGTAATGTTTCGTTATCCGGTAATTAACCAATTACCCGCATAATTTAAAAATTGCTATAAATTACTTAAAATTCTATTTATTTTTAATATACTATATATATACTCTATACATTATACTACTGTGGTCATATGATATCTTGCATGGTACTAGTTTATAATTATCGGGTATTAACGCTCGACCCTTAATTTATTCCAAATTGGCCACTTTCAACGAAACTCGTTTTCTTTTAATTCGTGTACCCCCTTATCCTTTATAATACTTATTTATCGCTTGTTATAAATAGCGGAAGTACGTTAACGTCTAGATGATCTCATCCCAGAGTCTACATCGGTTAACTGAAAACAAAATTTTAACGTATGAAAACGCGAGATGTAATATCCTTCCCCCCTTAGAAACATTCGTCCTCGAATGTTCAACTCCCCATGATCTATATAACTTTGGCAAGGTCGCCTCTATAACAACACCACTACCAACTCTCCCCGTAGAAGTTTAATAATCCAACGACACACAGGACTATAATTATGAATAACGACAATGGCCTCACATGATCAATGATAATAACCAACATAAGAATTTATACTCATACCATTGATTATGACGTCTCACTCGGACCCTTATCTGGAGGAGGAAATAAGTAGAGATATCTAGACTTCATGTTTTCCTCGGCCTCCCAAGTCATTTCTTCCACATTGTTGTTTTTCCAAAGTACTTTCACGGAGGCTACCTCCTTATTCCGCAGCTTGCGAATTTATTGGTATAGGATGGAAACCGGAACTTCCTCGTATGATAAGTATTCTGTAATTTGTACATCATTCATAGGCACCACTCGGGTAAGATCGCCAATGCACTTTCGTAACATAGATACGTTAAAAATCGGATGGACAGACTCCAATTCCGAGGGCAATTCTAACTTATAAGCTACTTGGCCCACTCTCTGAATGATCCTATAAGGCCCAATATACCGTCGGCTAAGTTTGCCTTTCTTGCCAAACCTCATCACCCCTTTTATAGGCGATACTTTTAAGAATACCCAGTTATCAACCCCGAACTCTAAGTTTCAGCACCGCATGTCAGAATATGACTTTTGATGACTCTGAGATGTCAATAGTCAATCCTGAATCAACTTTACTTTTTCTATGGCTTGCTGAACCAGGTCTGGTCCGTGTAATCCAGATTCTCCAACATCAAAACACCTTATAGGCGACCTACACTTCCGTTCTTAAAGAGCTTCGTATGGAGCCATCTGAATACTGGAATGGTAACTATTATTATATGCGAACTCAATAAGCGGCAGAGGATCATCCCAGCTACCTTTGAAGTTTATTACACAAGCTCGTAACATATCCTCCAGTGTTTGAATAGTATGCTCAGCCTATCTGTCTGTTTGGGGATGGAATGCTGTACTTAGACTTACTTGAGTCCCCAATCCCTTTTGGAAGTACCTCTAGAAGTTAGATGTAAATTGAGCTCCTCTATCCGAGATAATAGATACAGGGACACTATGCAGTCGTACTATCTCCTTAATATAAAGCCTTGCATAATCCTATGAGGAATATGTAGTTCTAACGGGCAGAAAATGGGCTGACTTTGTAAGCCTATCAACAATCACCTATATCGAATCGAACTTACGTTGGGTATGAGGTAAGTCTACGATGAAATACATATTGATTACTTCCCATTTCCAAGTCGGAATCTCCATAGCCTGCAATAATCCATAGGGTTTTTGATGCTCAATCTTAACCTGCTGATAGTTAGGACACTGGGCAACAAATTCTGCTATATCCTTTTTCATTCCGCCCCACCAATACACTTCCCTAATATCATGATACATCTTTGTTTCTCCTGGATGGATAGAATAACGAGAATAGTGAGTTTCTCCCATAACCTGCCGATGCATCCCTACAATATTAGGCACACATAATCGCCCTTGATATCTGAGGACTCCATCTTCTATAATTTCAAATGGTGTCTTCTCCTTCTGAAGAGTGGTATCCCTATAATGAACTAGCACAGGATCCTCGTACTAGCATTCCTTTAGTTCAGTTACTAAAGAGGATGTTGCCGTATCCTAAATAATAATTCCAGTATCACCTGAGTCCAATAATCGAACTCCAAGACTAGCTAGCTGATGAACCTCATGGGCTATTCCCCTCTTTTCTGGCTGCAAATACGACAAGCTACCCATAGATCTACGGTTGAGGGCGTCGGCTACTACGTTCGCCTTCCCCGGATGGTATAAAATATCAACGTCATAGTCTTTAAGTAGCTCCAACTATCTCCTTTGAAGTAGATTCAATTCCTTTTACTTGAAGATGTACTGGAGGCTCTTATGATCCATATAGATATCAACATGAATGCCATACAAGTAGTGCCTCCACATCTTTAGTGCATGAATCACTGCAGCTAACTCTAAATCATGGGTCAGGTAGTTCTTCTCGTGTTTTCTTAGTTATCTAGAAGCATAAGCCACAACCTTACCATGGTGCATCGGCACACAACCTAATCCAATGCCTGAAGTGTCACAATAGATCATATAACCATCGATCCCTTCTGGAAGCGTTTGAACCGGTGCTGACGTTAATTTGTCCTTTAATGCCTGGAAACTCCGTTCGTAACTATCAGTCCATTGAAACTTTGCTCCCTTCTAAGTCAACTTTGTCAAAGGTGCTGAAAGGGAAGAAAATCCCTCTACAAACCTCCTATAATAACCTGTCAAACCAAGAAAGCTATGAACCTTCGTCGGTGTTGTGGGCCTAGGCCAAGTCTTTACTGCCTCAATCTTTTGTATATCCAACCGGATGCCTTCACCCAAAATGATATGCCCAAGGAAAGTTACAGAGTTCAACTAGAATTCACATTTAGAAAATTTTGCATACAACTTCCCTTCTTGTAGAACTCTGAGCACAGTATGCAGATGACCAACATGCTCAGCCTCTAAACGAGAATATACCAATATATCGTCAATAAATACAATTATGAACAGATCTAAAAAAGTCCTGAACACACTTTTCATTAAATCCATGAATACTGTTGGGGCATTGGTCAGACCGAATGACATAACCCGAAACTCAAAGTGCCCATATCTAGTCCTGAATGCTGTCTTCGGAATATCTTCATCCTTAACCCTAACCTGATGGTACCTAGACCTCAAGTGTATCTTTGAAAAACATTTGGTACCTTGCAACTGATCAAATAAATCATCAATTCTCAAGAGAGGGTACTTATTCTTGATCGTCACCTTATTCAGCTGCCTATAATCAATACATATTCGTAAGGAACCATCTTTCTTTCTCACAAACAAAACAGGTGCTCCCCACGGGGACGTACTAGGTCTGATAAAACCTTTTTCAAGTAAATCATTTAATTGTTCTTTCAATTCTTTCAGCTCTACAAGGGCCATTCTATAGGGAGGAATAGATATTGGGTGGGTATCTGGTAGTAGGTCAATAGAAAACTCAATTTCCCTACGTGCAAATACTTGACTACATGTTATTAACTGCTGCATAAATCATGCTTCACATCATCGTGCATATCAAATCCTATAGCAATGCTTTAATGAGTGGTTGCGCTCTTCCTATTTACTACCCTTGAATTCAGAAAGGCTTATTTGCGGCAAAACCAGTCAATCAATGGCGCAGTCAACGATTCCATGCCTTCTCCCTCGAGTTGTCCGCTTGAGGGTACCTATCTTAAACCCCATAGAAGCCTTACTCTGGTTAAATTGTGCATGCATCATGGTCAAACCTAGTCGGATCAGTTATGTTGTCCACATAATGATCCTTTAAGATAAGCCTTATCCAAAGTCCATCGGGTTTTCCATAATCCAAACAGACACAACCACATTCTATGCATTAATTTGGAGAACTAAATGCCGATATGTTGATAATAAATGTATAAATAGTCGAGTCTGGTGGGGATAAGGTCTAACCTTTTTGTTTTGCAGAAAATGAGGCACGAGGTCCCCAGATTCGGTATGGTTAGAAACATCCCACCACTGCTGCTAGATTGGTGGGAGGACCTTTCCTTAAGTGACAAGAAACATGTGAGAAAGTACCTAGGTAACCTGCCTTCCTTGCTAGATATTGAGCCAAACAACAAATTGATCGAGGCTGCCACTATATTCTGGGATAGTGAAAGGGCCGTGTTTCGTTTCAGCAACATAGAAATGACACCACTCCTAGAAGAAATTGGAGGGCTTGCGGGGTTGACTTGGGATAGTCCCGGGTTATTGGTACCAGAAAATCGTACTGGCAGGGGATTTTTAAAGATGATGGGGCTGAAGAAGAATGTCGACCTAGTGTGCTTGAAGGAATCTTACATACCTTTCGAATACCTGTATGAGAGGTATGGCCATAGCAAGTCTTTCTGTACCTACCATGATAAGATCTCTCTCACTTCTCTGGGTCACATCCACCGCAGAGTGTTCATATTCATTGTATGCTTCTTGGGCCTGATAATGTTCCCAATTAAAAAGGCAAGAATTCACACTAGGTTGGCCATGGTCGCCAAGACTTTGATGGAAGGGATTAGTGGACAAACATATACCATAGTCCGTGATCATAGTTGACATCTACAGGGCTCTGGAGTTCTGTCAAAGAGGGGTCAAGCATTTTGAGGGTTGTAACTTGTTGCTGCAGTTATGGTTATTGGAGCATTTCCAAAGGGTCGCTATCACCAAGAATTTCCGAGAAGGGCTTGGAACGACCATATTGCCTTCCATCACCCTAAGCAGATGACTTATATTCCAGACATATTTACTCACCCGGAAAGTGCCAAAGAATGGGTAGAGTTCTTCGACAATCTGACCGAGGAACAGGTGCAATGGATGTTTGAATGTTTCCCAACAGACAAATTTATTATTAGATCCAGGGATGCTCTGCACTTGGTGTTGATCGGGTTGAGAGGGATGTACCCATATGTCCCTATGCGAGTTATGAGGCAAGCAGGCAGAAAACAGGTTGTACCAAGGGTTGTCAAGATGAGTCATTTTAGGGCGGACTTTCAAGACGAAGACGTCCCTTACAAATGCCAAGCTCAGCACATGTGGCACTACAAAATCATTATGGAGAAGAACACCATTGAGCTAGACAGGTATCATGCAGGGTGCGAGGCTCTCTACCCAGCATGGTTGGAGGACAATCTGAAAGGAATGGTGACACTAGGGGCTGGTCGAGGGAACAAGATCATAGATGAGGAAGCTGAAGCTCAATTCAAATACAATAGGTTACGCAAGAGGGTCCACGACTCTGAGAATGAGCACTGGGAAATACATGAGAGGAATGTGAGGTTGATCAAGGAGTGGAAAGAGATGGCAGTCACTTCCAACAGGAAACTGGAATATCTGGAGTGAGGAATAGTGGAGCAGGAAGGTAAAGTCATAAAGAGGATTGAAAATTGCAAGAACGCTGAAGGAGCTAAAGGAGGACATCTAGCCAGAGCCTACTTGCTGCTGGGGCTGTGCGAGCTGAGGGATCTATATGATGGAGTTCGGAAGATCGAATCTGGGGAAGGTCCTTCTGGGACCAAATAGGCTAGATTTATTTGCTTTTTTTCTAAAAATGTAATAAGGCCAAGTGCCAGTAGTGACTTATTTTATTATTATCTTAGTGTCATTTTGGGATTCGTCTATTTTTATATTATGAAATGAAGAATTTATTGGAATTTAAAGTTCTCCAAATTTATTTGTCGCTAGGCTTAATTCGGGCACAATGAGTCTCCCAAAATTAAGGTGCGAATTTACATTTCCGCAATATGTGTTTACATACTGCAAACATTTTAAAATCCTCACTGACTTGTTACCTTTTTGTTTTTGCTTATTTTTTATTTTTATTCCCATCCCTCTACTGGTTGGTTCACTCATACTGGCCTCATCAGCGTATCACACCAGATCTAGAGTCCCTCCACCTCCACCTTATCCAAGCAATACAAAAGTTAAAGGAAAAACAAAAATGGATGACTTAAGTGGAATCCGAAAGGAGAATATTGAGAACACAAAGACTTCAGATGGCCGTGGTACTCTGGCCCCACCTAGTCTTGAGACTGGAAGAAAAGATACTGCAATTGCAAGGAGAACTTGAGCAGGTTCGCAACTTGGCAAACTTGTCACTCACCGTCAATTTCCCCGATATCCACTAACAAAACACAAAGAACCCAACACCTCCTCAGAACACACAAAACCAACAGCCACAAAATCCTACTGCACCAAATCAATACATAACTCCACCCCAAAATATCAATCCGCTGCCAATACCAACTCCACCGCAACATCATCATTAACCAATTCAGTACCCACCAACCACCACTTACCACACTCCCCAAAACACACCACAACCCATTCCCAATCCCCAAAACTCCACTAATGACCATCATTACACCCAAGTCCTTGGAACCTATCAGAGCAACCCTATATATGTGGAAATTGTATCTTACTCATATACACCAGAATCTTTCGAGAAGGACCTACTCATTAAAAACATGGCTGAAGAACTCAAGAAGTTAACAAGCCGAGTTCAAGGTGTTGAGGGCGACAGAGGAATAGAAGGTTTGAACTATGAAGATCTGTGCATACAGCTGGATGTCGAACTGCCAGAGCGGTACAAACCTCCCAAGTTTGAAATATTCAATGGCACATGTGACCCCAGGGTTCATCTAAGGACCTATTGTGATAAGCTTGTTGGGGTCGGGAAAGATGAAAAGATCCGGATGAAGCTCTTTATGAGGAGTCTTACTAGGGATGCTTTGTCTTGGTATATCAGCCAAAATCCCAAGAAATGGTCCAATTGGGTAAGCATGGTGTCGTATTTCATGGGCCGGTTCAAGTTCAAAACAGAAAACACACTGGATGTTTTCTACATTCAGAATCTTAAGAAGAAACCTACTAAGACTTTTCATGAATACGCTACTCGTTGGAGGTCGAAAGCGTCCAAAGTCAGGCCCTCTTTGGACGAAGAACAGATGAATAAATTCTTCGTCAGGGAACATGACCCACAATATTATGAGAGGTTGATGGTTATCGAAAACAAATTCTCTGACATTATCAAACTCGAAGAAAGAATCGGAGAAGAAATCAAGAGCGGGATGGTAACAAACTTCGAGGTACTACAATCAGGTGACATATCGAAGAAGAGAGATGTTGGGGGCGGTAATGGTGGCCCAGGGCCCAAAATCTCCACTTACCTATCAGACACCTCCATCCACATATCAAACACCTCCACCCACATATCAAACACCCCCACCCACATACCAAGCATCACCGCCTACATATCAACCTTTGTCTCCCAGATATTCCCAACCAGCCACTGTCCATCACACCTATAACTCCCAACCATCCCACTTCCAATCACCACTAGCTCGCCAAAATTATCCAAGACCAAGACCCAACTTCGATCGCAATCCACCCAGACAATACACCGCCATTGTTGAGCCCATCGACCAACTGTATGAAAGGTTGAAAGCCGCAGGTTACGTCACTCATGTTCCCGCTGTGGCATTAGAAATTCCATCCCAATGGGTCAATCCGAACAAAACTTATGTGTACCATTCCAGTATGAAAGGGCACACCACTACTGAGTGCCGAACATTGAAGGATAAGATCAATATGCTAATTGATAACAAGGTCATACAAGCAAAGGAAGCCGCACCTAATATCCACAATAATCCCCTCCCTGATCACAGAGGTGATGGTGTACATGTGATAGAGACGAATGAAGAATGGGACCCTGAGGGGTCGATCGAGCTTATATGAGAAGGCGATGACTTTAAGGTTGCAGTCACACTTACTCCTATTGTGGTTCATACTTAGGCACCAATCGAGGTTGAGGTAACTGCATCAGTTCCATTCGAGGTGGAAGTGGCTCCCCCCGCAGCCACCCCCGCTCCATTTGAAGTAGAAGTGGTCAAACCTTTCACTGTGACAGTATCAACCACACCCCCATTCAACTCAAAAGCAATACCTTGGGATTATATTGTCGAGGCTTGGCAGAAAGGGAAGGCCAAGGTAGAGGAATTTGATGCTGCACAAGGAATGACTAGAACTAGAAGAGTCTATACACCTGAACACCTGGGAGTTTCAAGTATAGGCAAGGGAGTACTCTATTGTTGACCATCTGAACAAAGTCCCTGCTCAGATATCTATCCTGTCACTATTGCAGAATTCAGAGGCACACAAGAACGCCTTAATGAAAGTATTGAGCGAGGCTTATGTACCCAATAACATCACCGAAGGAGAAATGGCCAACATGGTTGGGCAAGTACTAGAAAGTCATAAGATCATCTTCCACGAAGACGAGCTACCACCCGAGGGACTGAATCACAATCAAGCATTGCATATTACGGTGCAATTTGAAGACAAGTTCATTGCCAGGGTCTTGGTTGATGGAGGTTCAAGCCTAAATATTTGTCCATTGGACACTCTGAAAAGGTTGGACAAAGGTTTCCATGAGATACGAGTAGGAAGCATGAATGTGAAGGCTTTCGATGGGTCCTAGAGGGCCACGATCGAGGAAATCAATCTTTGCTTGCAGATGGGGACAACTTGGTTCGACGTTGAATTTCAAGTGCTTGACATACTAGCCTCATATAATTTTCTGTTGGGCCGGCCATGGATCCATGTTGCTGGAGCCGTTTCTTCCACACTACATCAAGCCGTAAAGTTTGAATGGAATCGCAAGGAGGTAATCATTCACGCAGATGGAAGTAACCCCATCTACACTAGACAAATCATCCCGACCATTGGACATAGAAGAAGGCTAGGAGGGGAAACCTATAATCACATTGAATGGGTCAATGCCGTCGAGAATGCTAAGTGGTGGAATAACAGAATATAAAGCATACTAGCATGGTCAGGATATGAACCCGACAAAGGGTTGGGAAAGAACCTCCAAGGTATCACCAAACCAATACACCTGAAAAATCACGGTACCACCTTTGGGCTCGGATACTAGTATACATGGCAAGAGTACAATGATTGGTCGCCTCCATGGCGCGGACCATATTACCCTCTTAAGCTGCTAGTGCCATGTTTGGAACAAGCGTTTCACCAGGCTGACACAAAGGGACTGTAGAAGAAGAAGTACCAGCTGGCTTGAACAATTTGTTCTTGGAAGATGAGGACATGGACTGCGGTGCCATAATTGAGGAGGAGAAGGAAGAAGGCCTCACTATTCAGACTATGGAGAAGGGAACTGTTCTCAGAAACTGGACCGCCACACCATCCCAAGCCCGCTGAGTCCCTGGGTAGCCTGGCAGAATTTACTTATATAAGCCATTCTAGGCATTTAAAATTTCCTGTAATTTTGTTTTACTTGTTTCAAAATGAATGCTCGATTCATCGAGCCGTACTTTATCTAGATAATTTTTCAAGTTTTAATCAAATGCATTTGCTCTTTTTTATTAACTACTATCTTTACATTTTTCCTTTATACAACATTATTATTACTTTTCCTAATGAACCAGTAACTGTGACATGTAATGAGGCAATGCAATATGAGAATAGTGATTCATAGGAAGAAGATGAGATACCAATGGAAATTGTCAAGGAAGTTGAAAATTTTGAGAATAAGCCTAAGTCCAATCTGGACGAGACCGAAGCAGTAAATTTAGGAGACGCCGAGACCTTCAAGGGGACCTGCATCAGCATTCACTTGTCACCAACTAATAAGGAAGGGTACATTCATTTCATAAAAGAATATGAGGACATTTTCACATGGTCATATGATGACATGACCGGTTTGAGCACTTCCATAGTAGCTCACAAGTTGCCTACTAATCCCATGTGTCCGCTAGTAAAACAAAAACTCAGAAAGTTCAAACCAGACATGAGCCTGAAAATCAAGGAGTAAGTTACTAAGCAGATCAAAGCCAAAGTTCTCAGAGTGGTTGAATATCCAACATGGTTAGCTAACGTTGTGCCAGTTCCGAAGAAGGACGAGAAGGTCAAAGTATGTGTTGACTATCGGGATTTAAACAGAGCAAGTCCCAAGGGCGATTTCCCGCTGCCGAATATACATATCCTGATCGATAACTGCACCAAGCATGAACTCCAATCCTTTGTAGATTGCTTCGCGGGTTATCACCAGATTTGGATGGATGAAGACGATGCAGAGAAGATAACTTTTATTACACCATGGGGTGTATACTGTTACAAGATGATGCCATTCAGTTTGAAGAACGCTGGGGCCACTTACATGAGATCCATGACAACCATTTTCCATGATATGATACACAAGGAAATAGAAGTGTATGTGGACGACGTCGTTATCAAATCCAAGAGGGCCGTATATTACATTGCGGACCTGAGAAAGTTCTTTGACAGGCTCAGTAGGTACAATTTGAAATTGAACCCCGCAAAGCGTGCATTCGGGGTTCCCGCAGGAAAGTTATTGGGATTCATTGTCACTCGTCGAGGGATCAAACTGAATCCGTCTAAAGTCAAGGCTATTCATGTTACACCCCATGTTTTCGTACGTGTGAGTACGTCATAAGTCAATTAATGTAAGCTCGGAAATGGAATCATCTTTGAAAAGTTTACAAAGTTAGTTCATCATGTTAACATGCAGGTTACAAATATTTAAGATCATTAATACCAAGTAGCAAGAGGGTTTGAAGGATTAGAAGCTAAACGAATTGAAGAAAATAAATTTCGTCGAAAGTCGACAAGTTGGAATGTTTTAACATATACTTTTGGGGTTAGAATAGGGTGATTAATATTATAAGGAGATTATGTTATGAGTTATTTTATTCGTATGATATTTGGTGTTATGTTTTGAAGTAAAGCGATTTGTGGAACAAAAGTTGGAAAAGGTCATTACAAGTTCCATTCATAAATGTGCTGAAAATTAGGTCAAATGTAATTGAGCTTTTCTCCCAATATACTTGGACTTAGGGGATGATCTACCTACCAAATTAAAGATCTATGAGTCTAGTTTCTAAATCATTAAAACATTTGTTGATACGAAGTCGGAGTAGATAGATACTCATATTTATGCTGGACTGCGCAGGCTGGTAGGTGACAAGTATTGTGATGATCTTTTCCAACTTTTGTTCCACAAATCGCTTGACTTCAAAACATAACACCAAATATCATACGAATAAAATAACTCATAATATAATCTCCTTATAATATTAATTACCGTAGTCTCACCCCAAAAGTACATGGTAAAACATTCTAACTTGTCGACTTTCGACGAAACTTATTTTCTTCAATTTGTTTAGCTTCTAAGCCTTCAAACCCTCTTGCTACTTGGTATTAATGATCTTAAATATTTGTAACCTCCATGTTAACATGATGAAATAACTTTGTAAACTTTTCAAAGATAATTTCATTTTCGAGCTTATATTAATTGACTTATGACGTACTCACACGTACGAAAACATGGACTGCGCAGGCTGTGCATCACCTACTTGCCAAA
The DNA here is from genome assembly GCF_000393655.2 of Nicotiana sylvestris. Taxonomy (NCBI): domain Eukaryota; kingdom Viridiplantae; phylum Streptophyta; class Magnoliopsida; order Solanales; family Solanaceae; genus Nicotiana; species Nicotiana sylvestris. The sequence continues at coordinate 50,458,906 of NC_091068.1, forward strand.
AGGAGAGGCCTCAATTAAGTCGGCCAAGAGGGGACTTTTAAGGGATAATTAATTCATTTATTTCACTCATATTTCAGACCATTAAAAGCAGAGTGAATCCCTGCAACTCCTCCCCAAAAATCCCACACAAACCCTAGATTATTTTGGATGTTACGATGTGATTCTAGTGCCGAAAACCCCAGGCAACTTGCTAGTTTCTCTTTCTCCTTCATGTAGTCGCGTTGGGGCACTGATTTTTAATGGAGAAGGACTAGGTTTCGTTGTTCTACTCAGTCCAAGGTAAGTTTATGCTTATCCTTCCATTATCTGTGCTTGTACGAGTTGTAACTCGACCGTAAAGACTAGACCTAGCGTGTTTCGAATGAGTGGTATGCTGTTTGTTGTTGCATCACTGTTGGCTGGTTGTGAAATTATTTTTAAGTTGAATTGATGGATGGTTTATAGGATAAGAGGCTTAATTATGTTCTTTTGGTTGTGTTTCTCAATTCGAAAGAAAAGACAAGTCGAAACATGTTTTAGTAAACCGAAAAATCAGTTTTGAGTTGTTGAACTTATGAGACTGTTTTGTGGGCTGTTTCATGTTGCGGTTGGGTTGTCTATTTTGATAATGTTTTTATGGAGTTTGGGAGGATAAAGAGTGTGGAGAAACACCACATAATAGAGGGTGGTTGGCTAGTCATTCGTCGTTACATTTTTTTAGGTTGTTGGACACTACTTTGGTTGTCGTTTTATTTATGAAGTGATTAGGGTGTGTGGGCTGTTTTGTGGTATATTGTGATGGAGATAAGGTTGGAAAATGATGCATACATGTTGTTATTGTTGTGTTATTGCTGTTGTTGGTATTTGGTATTGGAGGATGGCCTTGTTATACGGGAGATGCTGCCAAAATTTACGTAAACAAGCTACTAGTTTAAGTTGCGGACTTAGTCTTTACTCAGCACTGATTTTGAATCTCCTTATGCCATGACAGATTAAATTGAGTTGTTTGAAGAATTGCTTGGAAGGCATTGAGGACTCAACGGAGTTAAGGTATGTTAAGGCACTTTCTTCTTTCTTTTGTCATGAACTAAAATGAAATGAACATAAACGATACGCTATTTCATAATGAATCTACTCCTAGCAACTAAGGTTGTCCATGTTGTTCTTTCCGTACAAAGTTATTCTAAGAAAGTATGTATGATCCTTGAGTCCTAGTGAAGTTCATATTGATGGTATGATTTTCATGATATTAATCGAAGGTGCAATGACCTTACATCACTCTGAAAGGTTTAGAACGCGATTCCATGAGTCGAGCATGCATTATATATATGTATCTATTTTACTCTATCGAACCGCGCTATAGTCGGCCGGGTACGACAACTATTGTGAAACCACTGATCAGTTGGGTTTACCGAGCTGCACGTAGCCGGGTACGATTCTACCGAGCCTTATGATGGCCGGGTACGTTTTTATCGATTCCTCTTTGAGGCCGGGTACAATATGATGATGATGATGCCCATAGAGGCGAATGTTTTTAAAAGTTTATGTATATATATGTATTATGCATTTCATGTCAGTAGTCCCTGGAGGCACTCATATGTTACAAGTTGTATCTCCTCTATCTCTCTTTACATTACTGTTCTTATTTATGTTTTCCTGCCTTACATACTCGGTACTTTATTCGTACTGACATCCCTTTTACCTAGGGACGCTGCGTTTCATGCCCGCAGGTCCCGATAGACATGTTGACATTCCTCCTAGTAGGCTATCAGCTTAGCGGAAGGTGTTGGTGCACTCCAGTTGCTCCGGAGTTGCCTATTTGGTCAGTATGATTTGGACATGTATTGATTGGTATGGCAAGACCCTATCTCGACCTTATAATATGTATGTACTCTTAGAGGCTTATAGACAGATGTCATGCATATGAAAGATTGTATGGCCTTGTCGGTCTATGTTCTGTGTACGAGTGTTCATTTTGGTCTTATAGGACTGCATGTCACATATATAAGTTTGTATTACATGTTGGCTCATCCTATGTTAAGTATTCCCTTATGTTTTATTCGGTTATATCATGACGGCCCTTCCAGCCCATTTATCCATGATGGTATGATAAGAAAGAATACGTTACATTGGTACTCGGTTGGGTAAGGCACAGGGTGCCCATTGCGGCCCTTCAATTTGGGTCGTGACAATTCAGGAGTTACCACCACCTAAGAGCAAAAAGGATATCATGAGCTTCTTAGGACGTCTCAACTATATCAATCGTTTCATAGCACAGTCCACAGTCATATGTGAACCCATCTTCAATATGCTGAGGAAGGATGCCGAAACAAGCTGGACATAGGATTGTCAGAAAGATTTTGATAAGATCAAGGAGTACCTGTCCACACTACCAGTTCTGGTCCCGCCAGAACCAGGACGACCTTTGCTACTCTATCTATCTGTATTAGATGGAGCCTTTAGATATATTTTGGGACAACATGACGAGATAGGAAGAAAGGGGCAAGCCACATATTACCTGAGTAAGAAGTTCACACCTTATAAAGCACGGTACTCTCTACTTGAACGCACTTGCTGCGCTTTGACCTGGACAACTCAGAAATTGAGGCATTACTTTTGTGCCTACACTACATACCTCATATCCAGGATGGACCCTCTGAAGTACATATTTCAGAAACCCATGCCGACGGGAAAGTTGGCCAAATGGCAGATATTGTTGAGATTCGATATCGTCTACGTAACTCAAAAGGAGGTCAAAGGACAAGCGTTGGCAGATCACCTTGTTGAAAATCCGGTGGGAGGAGCATACAAACCTTTGAAAACATATTTTCCTGATTAAGAAGTGTCGTTCATAGGGGAAGACATTACCGAAACATACGATGGTTGGAGGATGTTCTTTGATGGAGCCACAAATTTTAAAGGAGTGGGCATTGGAGTAGTTTTGGTATCAAAAACAGGTCAGCATTATCCGTTATCTGCTAAACTCAGATTTTCCTACACCAACAACATGGAAGAGTATGAAGCCTGCATACTAGGGCTCAACATGGCAGTCGACATGAACGTTCAGGAGCTACTGGTGATCGATGATTTAGATTTGCTTGTGCATCAGGTACAAGGAGAGTGGGCCACCAAGAATTCCAAGATATTGCCTTATCTGCACCATGTGCAAGAACTGAGAAAGAGGTTCATGAAGATAGAATTCAAATATGTGCCCAGAATTCAGAATGAGTTTGCCGATGCATTGGCCACTTTGTCATCTATGATACAACATCCAAATAAGAATTATATTAATCCCATTCTAGTAAGGATCTATAATCAGCCGACATATTGTGCTCATGTCGAGGAAGAAGCGGATGGAAAGCCTTGGTTCCATGACATCAAGGAGTACTTATCGAAAGGAGAATACCCAAAGCAAGAAAACTACACTAAAAACGCACACTCAGGAGATTATCCAATCACTTATTCCATAGCGGAGGGAACTTGTACAAAAGAACTCCTGATTTGGGTTTACTAAGGTATGTCGATGCAAAGGAAGCTTCTAAGCTACTTGAAGATGTGCATGCCGGGACCTGTGGACCTCACATAAATGGTTCATCTTGGCTAAGAAGATACTTAGGGAAGGTTATTTTTGGATGACCATGGAGACGGATTGCATCCAGTATGTCCGCAAATGCTTTCAATGTCAAGTGCACACTGATATGATAAAAGTGCCGCCGAATGAGCTCAATACAACAAGCTTACCTTGGCCATTCGCCGCCTGGGGAATGTATGTTATTGGTCCAATTGAGCCCATTGCTTCAAACAGACATAGGTTTATTCTAGTAGCCATTGATTACTTCACAAAATGGGTAGAGGCTGCATCTTACAAAGCTGTAACCAAGAAAGTCGTCGCAGATTTTGTCAAAGATCGTATTGTCTGCCGATTTGGAGTCCCCGAGTCCATTGTTACTGATAAGGTTGCCAATCTCAACAGTGATCTGATGAAAGCTATGTGTGAAACTTTCAAAATCAAGCACAAGAATTCCACAACCTACAAACCTCAGATGAATGGAGCCGTAGAATCCGCCAACAAAAACATTAAGAAGATACTAAGGAAAATGGTAGAGAACCACAAACAGTGGCATGAGAAGTTAACCTTCGCTTTGTTGGGATACCACACTACAATTCGCATATCAACCAGAGCAACTCCCTACATGCTGGTTTATGGTACCGAGGCTATCATCCTAGCCGAGGTAGAGATTCCTTCTTTAAGAATCATACAGAAAGCTGAACTCAGCGATGAAGAGTGGATAAGGAGCCGCTATGAACAATTGGCCCTTATAGATGGAAAAAGGATGAACTAAGTATGTCACGACCGGCTTTATCACAACAGAATGTCCAGATCTTTCAACAAAAGGGTCAAACCAAGACAGTTCGCACCAGGGCAGCTGGTATTGAAGAAAATCTTCCCGCATCAAGATGAAGCCAAAGGGAAATTCTCTCCCAACTAGCAGGGTCCGTACATGGTTCATAGGGTGTTGACAGGAGGAGCACTCATACTTATAGAAATGGATGGAGAAATCTGGCCAAAACCAATCAATTCAGACGCCATCAAGAGATACTATGCCTAGATTATTTCAAATTTCTTTTTTGATATAATTGAACTACGCTTGACCAGATTCTCGTTTAAGAGGGGATACGTAGGCAGCCTTATGGGTTCGGTCATATCATATTAAATTTTCATTCCCCCCCAAAAAAGTTCAGAAACTGGGGCAGACTTTTGAGGAGGACCCTCAAAATTCCGGAGCAAGTCTAGCCAACGCCGTCGCATACCAGAAAGTCAGTTAAGAAACTGGGGCAGAATTTTGAGAAGGATTCTCAAAATTCCAAAGAAGGTTCAATAAGGCCTATTATCCACAAACGGTCAAAGATCATCCGCCAAACTGGGGCAGAATTTTGAGGAGGACCCTCAAAATTCCAATATAAGAAAGCTGCAATGCCTTTGAGATGTGTTACAATCACTATTTCATTTAAAATTACTTGATATATCAATACGTTTCTAATATAACTTTATTTTTATCAATGATTGCATATTTTTCGAAAACTTTATTTCCATAACAGTCAGGTGTTACCTAGGGGAACTTGAAAGGGCTTTCAAAACGGAGTAAAGCAAGGCTGGCAGACGAATCATGAACCAACCTCACCTCACAAAACTTACTATTTTTCTTTGAATGCAGGCATATCTGACGTAATGATAACATCCGCAAATATATGCACGTAGTAAGATTACTATCAATCAGGCCACCAGACACTTAATATATCTCTAGCTAAGACATACACTACCCTTACTTTCTACTTGCTCTTTGCATGTGACTAATCCCCTGTCCTCCATATTTGCATGAGGCTAATCATTGCCTCCATATATGTATGAGGCTAATCCTTGCCTCCATACTTGCATGAGGCTAATACCTGCCTCCATACTTGCATGAGGCTAATCCCTACCTCCCTATTTGCATGAGTCTAATCCCTGACTCCATATCCGCATGAAGCTAATCCCTGCCTCCATACTTGCATGAGGCTAATCCCTGCCTCTATATTTGCATGAGGCTAATCCCTGCCTCCATATTTGCATGAGTCTAATCCCTGACTCCATACTTGTATGAGGCTAATACCTGCCTCCCTATTTGCATGAGGCTAATCCCTGCCTCCATATTTGCATGAGTCTAATCCCTGACTCCATACTTGCATGAGGCTAATCCCTGCCTCCCTAGTTGCATGAGTCTAATCCCTGACTCCATACTTGCATGAGGCTAATCCCTGCCTCCCTATTTGCATGAGTCTAATCCCTGACTCCATATACTTGCCTGAGGCTAATCCCTGCCTCCCTATTTGCATGAGTCTAATCCATGACTCTATACTTGCATGAGGCTAATCCCTGCCTCCCTATTTGCATGAGTCTAATCCCTGACTCCATACTTGCATGAGGCTAATCCCTGGCTCCCTATTTGCATGAGTCTAATCCCTGACTCCATATTTGCATGAGGCTAATCCCTTCCTCCACACTCACATGAGGCTAATCCTTGCCTCCCCATTCGCATAGGACTAAGCACTATTCCTTTTCGTACAAATTTTGCTCTATGTATAGCACTATCTATTTGCTCTGCTATCGGGCTAAGCTTTGCCCTCCATTTCGCAAGACTAAGCCTTGTCTTGTTAACATCACTACTGCATATCATGGGCTGAAATATCGCCAATCTATCTGAAGGCGTCATAGTCTAAAGGCATCATCCTCATAGTCGCAAGACACCATGTCATGGCCTGAGGATCTCTCAAATTTGCATATCATTATTCAATGGCGTCATGGTTCGGAGGCACCATCTTCATGGCCTGAGAACATTATTTCATGGACTGCAAATCCCTCACTGAACAATTCATGGCTTAGGACGTCATGGTCCGAGGACGTCATCTTTAACCGTCCGAAGACAACCTTCATGGTCCAAAGGGAATTTGCATCATGCTTAATTTTTCGCAAATACATGTTTGTAGCATCTTTTATCTGCAGGTAACCAGTAAGCAACCTGCTATCCTAGCAGGAGCGATCTCGCTACAGTTCGTCCAACTATCAGAGCCTTAACCGCTCACCATAGCCGCTTCGGCACCTCGTGTCCGTTCTTGCAATGATTCCAAAGCATCCTGCCGGTCAAAATTGGCCATCATTTCTTTACCTGAAAACTCTTTCATCTTTCCCGGGTAAAGAGGGGCAGCTGTTGATACCCAGTTTTTTCCTATATATTTTTTAATATGCATAAATACTTTCAAAATAGCATATATATGTATATATAAGCATGCAAAAGGTCTTTATAATTTTCCTATAATTTTAAAAGGTTTTAAATTGATTTATTTCTTCCTTTTTTACTTATAAAATCTCCAATAATTATCCTTCAAATTATTGTTGTGATAATTTAATCATCTAAATCCTATATTTATGCCAAAATGTTGTTTAAATATTTTTGGGCATTTTTTATAATTGCATTTATGTTTTTAAAACTAATTGCATTTATGTTTTTAAAACTAATTTGCATATAACTACAATATTAGCCCTATTAATGTATAATTACATTTATATGCATAAAATTGATCTTATATATTTGTAAAATTTTAAATATATATTTTAAATTTTTGTAGTACACAAAATTATTTTTTAAAAATTATCTATTATTTATTATAAATTATATGGGGATAATTTGGCTATTTAAAATCTAGACAAATTGCATTTCAATCTTAGCCTCAATTAAACCCAATACCCAGCCCAATTTCGAATTAAATAACCCGACCCAGGCCCTAAATGCAACTGCCCGACCCAAAACCTATCAAATCCTGGTCGTTGATCTAAAAGATCAACGACCCTCGTTCAGGCTTGCCTTTTTTATTCCAAACGACCCTCCAACCCTAACCATTTTCCCACATCCGCCGCCCTAAGATCATCTCCTCTCTCAACCTAACTCTAACCCTTCAAACACCGACCTCTCTTCTCCGGTCATCTCCGGTGACTTCTTATCATCTCCTAAGCCTCCAATGGCTTCTCTCATGCCATGCCTGCCTTCTCTATTGTCTTCAAGGGCCCAGGGCCATGCCGACTTGCATCTAGGGTTCGTCACTTGTCTGTTCTTGGCTACTCCAATGTGATTTTGAGCAAAATCATGCTGTATTTGTTACGATCCTTGGGATTCTAAACATGTTCTTTCATCTCTATATGAGTTTCTTTTGAAACCCTAATTTCCTCCTATATCTCCTAGATCTATACAGATCTAGGATGATTTGAGTTTGTTTCTTTAAGGTTTTACAATGTCCTTGGAACTCTTTACAAGAATCGTTGATTTCAAGTGTTTTTCATCTCCTATTAAAAATTAGGGTTTCAGAACTACTTTTAGAACTTTGTTTAACTGATTCTTTGTATTTAAACTTCTATTTCTTGCGTATTTTGACTGATTCTATGATTTTACTACCTCTTCAACTCGTCTATGTTGAAAGCCCTAATTTTTTAGGTTTCTTCGTTTGGCTCTGTGTATTAGCATGACTGACAAGTTCTTGTTTGAGTTTCTGTGACTATCTTGCCTCGAATATGTTCCTACTGAGTTTTTTAGCCTAACTTATATAAGCTCAATGTGCTTGTGTTCATCTTGACTTTTCAAGACTTGCTTCTTTGCTTGCTATGTCTAGTTATTCTTATCTTACTCTATTTATATGCTAAACACTGACTCTTGACTCTCTCTTTGATTGATTCTGGATTCCCTATTTCATGGTTTGATTGGAAGACCTTCCTTTAAACCTTCGATTCCTTCCGTTTCTATTCAAATTGATTGATTCGCGTACCTTGTTTGCATTGGTACTTTATTCTTACGGACCATCTCCTTAATTAGAGTTTTCTGAACTTAGCCCTAATTGTTTACCCTATACTTACTGAATTTGAAATCTTTCCTTATTGGTCGTACATTGATTTCTTTCCTTATTTGTTACTTGTTCTTACTGTTTGAACTGATTCCCTTAACTTTGTCACACCTCCGTTTTTACACCCCGAGGGGGTATACGAGAGTTTTTCCAATTTAAGTGACATTATTCAAAATATGATTATTTATTTAATTCTTAGAGTCGCCACTTGGAATATTTTAATTGGTGTCCCAAGTCACCGGTTTAATTTAAATCCCAAATTGAGGAAATTTTGACTTTGCTTTTGAAGTCTGCAAACCAGAAATTCTAAGTAAGGAATTCTATTAACCCGGGAGAAGGTGTTAGGCATTCCCGGGTTCCGTGGTTCTAGCATGGTCGCTTAGCAATTTATACTTGGCTTAATTGTTTAACTACTCATTTTTAAAACCTATGTGCAATTATCTTTTACCGCTTTTAATCAAATGATTTATTCGTAATTAAAGAATTGAGTTACGCGTGCGTATACTCTTTTCTTTTGACGCGTCAAAATCATGTCACACGAACGTGTCCACGATTAATGACGCCTTTTGTTGATTTATTAAGAAAAGTTTGGTTGAAGTTGCGCGAACGCATCCCTAGAGTCTTTTAAGAGTTTAATTTGCAATTATATTACGCGAATGTATATATAATCACAATACTAATCTAAATCAGGCCTAAAGCAAACTACGATGGTTTGAATTAATAAGAAGTTTGCGAGGGCCATGAAAAATTTAATAATGGCACACCTCGATCTTAAAGAGTTGTTACTAATTATACGAGAGCCATGGGTTATCTAATTTTGTTTATGGCACACCTCGAATCTAATTTTTAAGGATATTTGAACTAATCTTTTGAGGGCCATAATTATAGCTTGCTTAATATGGCACACCTCAAATCTAAATTTAAAGGGGGCTAATTAATTAAAAAAGGCTTAAAGGGATTCGAAATTATTTTTAAGGCAAATGTTCAAACCAACTTAACAATTAGCAGATATCGCATGAAAAAAGTTGATCGTTCAAAGAAGGCTTGCATCGGCAACGACAACTAGACGAGGAATTGGGATCGAAAAAGAAATAGGCCCAAACATTACAGGGTATACAATTTCCATTTGACAGTGATCTCAAGTTTTGGCCCAAAGGGAACCCAAATTTTGTGAAAAGGGTGGACATCAAAGGGTCTGGACTCGAGATTGAGTCCCCATGAAGCAAATAAACCTGGACATCAAGAGCCTTGGGCTCTAAACAGCCTTTCTGTAACCCAAGTCCAATTAGACTTGAACATTTTTAGTAGAGTAAGCATGAAATACATTAACCAATCGAGATGCAAAATGCAGGAAATAGAGATGCCATTCGTTTGAGCATTAAAATTACTGTCATGATTTCCATACATAGTGAGCTTGACAGTAGATACCCTAAACATCAGATGTCACAATGACCCAATAGTCTTTGAGCTTATTCATCTTTAAAGAACAAAATTCCAAACTAAGCCAAATCTTTTGTGAAGGTTAATCTGAAATTAAATATCACTGATATTGCAATAACTCTTCAAAACCCCAAAGTAGTGCTGTCTATCCCATACTATACCCATAATGACAGTATCAAACACCTAACGACCTTTGGCAGAAAGAATTCAAACATGCTAAAATCATAATAACAGAAGTCCAAATACAAACCTAATTCATATCAACAAGGTTCATGGTATGAATAAATACAAGAGGTAATGTATTAAAAGCATAATTTAACATGGAATGTGGATGAATCTTCAGTAAGACAGCTTGACATTCAACTAAAACTTAGGTTTACAACTTCAACATGCTTCAAACTCAAACTTCACATATTGATAAGGTCCAAAATGTACCTGGTTACAACAACAAAACAACAGAGAAAATGAGTTCGAATTTAGGAAGAGAAACATCAGCAGCACATCAACAACACCAAAACAACCAAACAAACAACACTACTCAGCCTTTTTGGACCAGCTTTGAACCCAGAATGACCAAAATTCTTGAAGAAGTTTTAAACTCTGAAGATGACAGCAGAACTTGGCCAACTTCTACTAAAAATGCAAGGGATTTTAGGTGTTTTTCAGCTCAACCGTTTCTACTTTTTTCAGGTTTTTAATCTCTGAAAATCTGCCTTGATAATGAAGTAACAAACCTTTTATAGAGGCTTCTAGGGCAGCAGAATTGGGTTTCCGATTTTACCTATTGCCCCTTTTTCAATTTTCGTTTTTGCTAGTTAGTCCTTAAATTCAAATTCTGTTTATTAAATTAGCCCAACCCTCTCTTTCCTGGAAACTTCCTATTCAATTACCCAAGATTCCCCTTGATTAAATTCCCTAAACTACCCTTAAACCCTCTGTTTTTTACTTCAAGACCAAATATGGGTCAGGTCGACCCAAACAACAAAACAAAATCCTTGGGCTGTTGTTGGAAATAAACCAGAGGCCCAAAACTCCACCCAACCACATGAGTGTTCTGAAACTCAATAATCTGACCCGAACAAATTAAAACTCAAATGATGGCCCTAAAAAAAAACTCAACCATTTTTTAATACTAACTATGAAAAACAAACAGAATTAATTCTAACCTTTTAAAACAATTAGCCCAAGATTAACTCATAACTACTGCTTATCCGAATTTTAACTGATTAAATAGAAAACAGAAATAGTGAGAAAAGAAAAAAGAAAAAGAAAGAATGAGGATAGAAGAGAACAAAAACAAGGAAAGACATGAACAGGGATACCTAAGGTTGGAGACGAACGGGCTTGAAAAGCTTATCCGGCAGCTTCCGATTTGAACCAAAATGAGTGTTAGTCAGGTTGTTCTCGTAAGAACACCCATCTAACACTCATCTTAGGTCGAAATCCCTTCAATGCTTGGAGAAAATTAAATCGGACCCTTTTTGCATGATGGGTTAGAGGTTGGAAAGGACTTAGAGTTCTTTTTAGATCTGAAATCAAAAAAAAGATGGATAGGATTTGGGGGAAATCGATGATGGTTTAGTGTTTGAGGGGTTATGGGGAGTGTGTGGTAAAGTTTTGGGCGGATTTGGAGGCCAACCGCCGGTGGGAATGGCGGAGGTTTACAGGCGGCGTTAGGGTTCTTACACTTGGAGGAAATGAAGCAAAGAAAGTACATGGGTTAAACTGAATGGGGTTCAGACACTTTAATTAAAATAAGGGGGAGGTTAAGCCCTTGGATAAAAGGAAATGAAGGGCCCAGGTTGATTTTAAAACTTCAAACTCAAAACGACGTAGTCTCACGACCATACTACGTCGTTTCAAAGCTCTTGGGGGCTGACGTCTTGGACCGATTTAGAGCGTGATTGGGCCGAATCTTTGAGCGGGTTTCAGGGGATCTTGAACACTTGGGCTGATATGGATTGGTCCAAAACACAACTTCTCTTATTTTATTACCCTTTTCTTTTCATTTTCCAATTTTCTTTTCTTTTCAAATTAAAATAAACCTAAATTAACTTCTTAAAACTAAATTAATTTACCAAAAATAATCTAATTATTCTTCATAGTAATTACAAAAATTAATTAAGTCCTAAATTAAAAGAAAAAGCTATAAAATTCAAAAATTAAAAAGTTAAAATGCAAAGTGAGTTATTTTTTTTGTGATTTTTCATTTTTATAAACAATTAACTTACTATTTAACCTAAAAAACGTAAAATAAATCCTAAATGCAAATGCAAAGTATTTTTGCATTTTCATGAATTAAACTAAAAATTAAACACGCACAGAAAATTGCAAATAAGTAAAAAAATTCTACAATAATTCCTAAACGACAAATAATTAAAAGAAAAATCTAATTCTTCGGGATTCTGTAGAAGTAATTCATGTGAGGAAAAAATCACGTGCTCACAACTGCCCCTCTTTGCTTGGAGACATGAAGGGTTTCCGGGCAAAGATAAAATGAGCAATTCTGAGGGATTTTTGCCCGTTTGATACTCCATGAGAAGCATTTTTTGAAAGAGCCTGACCGAACCTTGCTTCAAAGGTTGCCTATATATCCTTGGCTATAAAGGAATCAGGTCAGTATAGTTCTAGATGTTTTGGTAGCTAGGACTACCGGGGAGCGGTGATTTCACTGTTGTTGTTGCTGCTACTGCTTGCTGAACCCCTTATTACACCAAAATGAAAATAAAAAGCTAAACTAACTAAGCCTAATCAACTACGAGTTACAAGATTCCTATCTATAAATCTCTTGAAGCTCGATCTTGAGTCTTGACTGGTTCTTACTGTAGAATCCGATCTGAATCTTGATGCTCATCAGCTGTAGGTGCCGGTTCCTTCTTCTTCAGCTTTTCGGATCAAGGCGGGACATGCGAAGCTTGTGACTTCAATCATATCTTGAGTAATCCGCATCTTTATCCGCTTCCACACCTTGAGTTCACTTCTTTTTTGTTCTTTTCCTTCTTTTCTTTGTTCTGGATTGAGACTCATTCTTTTGGTTATCTCGAACCCTGAGTCTCGAGGTAAAACCTGCTCAGATACCAAAAACAAACAAACGAAATTTTCTGCCGTAGTTTTCACTAGGAAAATTTTGCGAGTTATTTGTAACTAAAATCTAAACTTTATATTTTTTTGAAAGCGATAAAATAAGGAATGTGTGTCTTTAGGAGGAAGAGATTAGGGAATGGAGCCCTATATCTATAAAAACTCAACGAAGGAGTGGAGACCCTATGTTGGCAAAACTAGGGGATGGAGACCCTATATCTAAAAATAATCTCAACTAGGGATTGGAGACCCTATGTTGGCAAAAGGCGACAAGGGGATGAAGACCCTATGTCTAAAAATAATCTCAACTAGGGATTGGAGACCCTATGTTGGCAAAAGGCGACAAGGGGATGAAGACCCTATGTCTAAAAATAATCTCAACTAGGGATTGGAGACCCTATGTTGGCAAAAGACGACTAGGGTATGGAGACCCTATGTCTAAAAATAATCTCAACTAGGGATTGAAAACCCTATGTTGGTAAAAGGCGACTAGGGAATGGAGACCCTATGTCTAAAAATAATCTCAACTAGGGATTGGAGACCCTATGTTGGCAAAAGGCGACTAGGGGATGAAGATCCTATGTCTGAAAATAATCTCAACTAGGGATTGGAGACCCTTTGTTGGCAAAAGGCGTCTAGGGGATGGAGATCCTATGTCTAAAAATAATCTCAACTAAGGATTGGAGACCTTATGTCTAAAATAATCTCAACTAGGGAGTGGAGACCCTATGTTGGCAAAAGACGACTAGGGAGTGGAGACCCTATGTCTAAAATCTCAACTAGGGAGTGGAGACCCTATGTTGGCAAAAGGCGACTAGGGAGTGGAGACCCTATGTCTAAAATAATCTTAACTAGGGAGTGGAGGTCCTATGTTGGCAAAAGGCGACTAGGGAGTGGAGACCCTATGTTTAAAATCTCAACTAGGGAGTTGAGACCCTATGTCTAAAATAAAAATCAACTAGGGAGTAGAGACCCTATGTTGGCAAAAGACAACTAGGGAGTGGAGACCCTATGTCTAAAATAATCTCAACTAGGGAGTGAAGACCCTATGTTGGCAAAAGGCTACTAGGGAGTGGAGACCCTATGTCTAAAATGATCTCGACTAGGGAGTGGAGACCTTATGTTGGAAAAACGACTAGGGAGTGAAGACCTTATGTCGGAAAAACGACTAGGGAGTGGAGACCCTATGTCTAAAATAAAATCAACTAGGTAGTGAAGACCCTATGTTGGAAAAATGTGACTAGAGATTGGGGACCCTAGGCTACCATGATTTTGAATTTTCTTCTTATCTTTATTTCATTTTGTTTTCCTTTCTGTTTTTTTTCATGGAATGAGTAAATGCAGGAAAAAATTTGGAGGGGACTTCCCTTTTTATGGATTGTTGCTGCAAAGCTGTTTCTGGCACTTGCGCATTTCTTTTCCTTTTTTTGGTTGCACCTGCCTTGCACGGTTGCTTTGGATTGCACCTGTTTCAAATTTTCAAAAACAAAAAAAACAATTGTTAGTTTGAAACGGTGGTTGGTTTTGTGGCCTTGATTGTTTTTGATCATTTGATCTCGGCCCAAATCTTTTGGTGAGAACCTCTGCTGCTTGCTGACTTTTCTGAAGATTAATCTCCCCTAAAACCGAGGAACTCAGCTTTCCAAAATTTCCCATGACGGTTCACCCGTGTGGGGCTTTGGCCCTCTCACCTTATTCTGCCTCTAGAGGCTTTTGACTTTGGATTTCTTTTCATTTTCAATAACTTTGATTTCAGAGCATCGGCCATCATTGCCAGACGGGATCGACTTGATTCACCCGCTGAGGCCGGGTACTTTCTTTGGACTTGGCTTTTATTAGGCAGAACCCTGTAAAACTAATCTTGCCACATTTTCTTTGTATTAGTTTTGGAATAGAATTAGACCGAAAGGGATTCAAAGAAAAGTAAACAAAGGACAAGAAAGTGAATTTAAGGAGAAGTGTCCCTTTCGGGGAGGAAAGAAGGACTTATCTGGAGTGCATGCAGACTTCAATAGATATGACATGCTTCTTAGACTGGATACCCGATCTGCCCAACTATCCAACTTCTCATAGACCCATTATGAACCGTGTTTTGAAACCGAGAAACCTTACCAGGACTCTTTCAGTGCCAATGGTGGCGAGGGATTTCTTTCTTTTTGATCAACGACGCCCTTTGCGGGTTTTTGCCAATTGACCTCTCTCATTTCTCTTCTCACCATCGCCTTATAATGCTCTTTACTAGTTATCACTAACAATACTCTCTCGTTTTTAATTTCTCTGCTCACCATCGCCTTATAGTGCTCGTAGGTTTTCACCAATAAGACTCATCTTGATTGCATCGGATCCAAACAACTACTTTCTCTGATTTGTACACCTTTCACCGATTGATCGGAAGGACTTTGAACAAGGTTTGGGTAAAAAGAGTCTATATCAAATTACAACTTTGGAACCATTCAGACGGGATTATCTCCTAACTATTATAACATCTGCCCCAGTTTTACTTTTGGGGAAAATGAGATTTTTGTTTTGGTGTGACTGAACCCCAGAGAGAGGCTGCCTACATATCCTTTCGGAATCAAGTAGAATGTAGTTCAGGGAAACATTTTGTTTTTGTTGCTTTTTTTTTGTTTCTTTTTTTTTTCAAACATCTTCAAGTTCCAAAGAGGGTAATGAAAGGAAGGTAACCGGCTAAAAGGGTTAGCAAAGGATTTGAGTGTTTGGGGTAGCGAGAATGAAAGCCTTCGTCATCCCAATCGGATAATATTGATGCTGTAGAAGGATTAGACATAGTACTTTTTGATTGCGTCTGCATTTACAGCTATTTCGGGGTCATTCCCTTCGATGTCTCCTAGGAATAACGCCCCTTTTGGCAACAATTTTCTGATAATGTATGGCCCTTTCCAGTTAGGAGCAAACTTTCCTTTTGCTTCCTGATAATGGGGGAGAATACGCCTTAAAACGAGCTTCCCCACTTCAAAGTTTTTAGGCCGCACTTTCTTGTTGTAGGCACGGGCCATTCTTTGTTGATACAACTGCCCGTGGCAGACTACGACCATTCGCTTTTCATTGATCAGGGTTAACTGTTCCAGATGGGTTTTGACCCACTCTCTGTCTTCAATTTTAGCTTTAACAATGATCCGAAGAGTAGGATTTCAACTTCTACGGGTATCACGACTTCAGTGCCATAAACCAAAAGATATGGGGTTGTTCCGACTGATGTGCGCACAGTAGTGCGGTATCCCAATAATGCAAATGGCAGCTTTTCATGCCACTGCCTGGAACTTTGAATCATCTTTCTCAAAATCTTTTTGATGTTCTTGTTTGATGCTTCGACGACACCATTGGCTTTGGGCCGATAAGGAGTAGAATTTCGATGTGTGATCTTAAACTGCTCACATATCTCCCTCATCAGGTGACTATTCAAGTTTGCAGCATTATCTGTAATGATAGTTGCAGGGATACCAAAACGGCAGATGAGATTGGAATGCACGAAATCTACCACAACTTTCTTGGTGACAAATTTGAGAGTAATTGCTTCAACCCACTTTGTGAAGTAGTCGATAGCGACCAATATGAATCTATGCCCATTTGAAGCTTTTGCCTCGATCGGCCCAATGACGTCCATACCCCAGGCAACAAATGGCCAAGGTGCTGACATGGGATGCAGTGTTGTAGGTGGTGCATGAATCAGATCACCGTGCACCTGACACTGATGACATTTCCGGACAAAACTGAAGCAATCTTTTTCCATAGTCATCCAATAATAGCCTGCTCGAAGGATCTTCTTTGCCAAAACATACCCATTCATGTAGGGTCCGCACACTCTTGTGTGCACTTCATACATGATTCTTCTGGCCTCTTCGGCGTCCACACATCTTAACAAGTTGAGATCTGGAGTCCTTTTGTATAAGACCTCACTGCTCAAGAAGAAACCGCTTGCGAGCCGTCTAATGGTTCTCTTTTGGTCTCCACTGGCTTGCTCGAGATATTCTTTAGTTTTCAGAAACCTCTTGATATTATGATACCATGGCTGAACATTCGGTTCTGCCTCAATTGTGTTGCAGTAACCGTGCCTTTCTCGGATTTGGATTTCCAATGGGTCAATGTGGGCATTGCCTGGGTATGGCAACATCGAGGCCAAAGTAGCGAGCACGTCGGCTAACTCATTGTGAAAACGAGGAATGTACCTGAACTCTACTGACTTGAACCGCCTGCTAAGATCTTCCACATGTTGCCTGTAGGGAATAAGCTTGACATCCCGAGTTTCCCATTCTCCCTGAGCTTGTCTGATAATCAAATCCGAATCTCCCATGATTAACAATTCTTCCACATCTTGGTCGATTTCCATATTCATACCCATAATGTAGGCTTCATACTCGGCAGTGTTGTTTGTGCAGAAAAACCGAAGTCGGGTTGTGGCTGGATAATGCTGACCAGTGGGTGAGATCAAGATTTCCCCAATTCCAACCCCTTTTGCATTCACAGCTCCATCAAAGAACATTTTTCAAGCATTGGTGTCTTCTGGTGTTATCTCAACTAAATTTACCTCTTCATCCGGGAAGTAGGTGCTCAAAGGCTGGTATTCATTATCAACAGGGTTTTCAGCTAGGTGATCTGCTAAAGCCTGGGCTTTCATTGCCGTGCGGGTGACGTAGACTATGTCAAATTCAGTGAGCATGATCTGCCATTTTGCTAACCTCCCTGTGGGCATTTTGCTTCTAGAATATATACTTTAAAGGATCCAACCTGGTGATGAGGTAAGCAGTATAGGCCAGTAGATAATGCCTAAGCTTCTGAGTGACCCAAGTTAGGGCGCAACAAGTCCTTTCCAACAGGGTATATTTGGCTTCATAACTTGTGAACTTCTTGCTCAGATAGTAGATCGCCTGCTCTCTTTTCCTGGTCACGTCATGTTATCCGAGGACACATCCAAAAGAATTCTCCAAGACTGTCAAATACAGAAACAAAGGCCTCCCAGATTCAGGTGGGACCAGGACTGGCGGGTTCGACAGATATTCTTTGATTTTGTCAAAGGCTTCTTGACACTCATCCGTCCATTTAATCGCTGCATCTTTCTTTAACAGCTTGAAGATGGGTTCGCATGTGGAAGTCAACTGAGCAATGAATCGGCTAATATAATTCAACCTTCCAGCAAGCTCATAACCTCTTTCTTGGTTCTTGGAGGAGGCAACTCTCGAATAGACTTTATCTTTGTTGGGTCTAACTTGATGCCCCTTCGACTGACTATAAATCCCAAAAGCTTTCCAGACGGAACTCCAAATGCAGATTTAGTCGGATTTAGCTTCAAATCATATTTACGCAGCCGCTCAAAGAGTTTTCTCAAGTCCCGAACATGGTCATCCTGGGTCCTGTACTTGATGATCACATCGTCTACATACACCTCAATTTCTTGGTGCATCATGTTATGAAAAATGGCAGTGATGGCCCTCATATAGGTTGCCCCGGCGTTCTTCAAACTAAAAGGATTACTTTGTAACAGTAGGTGCCCCAGGGTGTGGTAAAAGCTGTCTTTTCCACATCCTCTTCATCCATCAACACCTGGTGATATCCTGCATAACAATCTACGAAAGACTATATCTCATGTTTGGTGCAGTTATCAACAAGGATGTGGATGTTTGACAAAGGGAAATTATCCTTGGGACTAGCTTTGTTCAGATCTCTATAGTCCACACACACTCGAGTTTTACTGTCTTTCTTTGGTACGAAAACTACATTAGCCAGCCATGTGGTGTATCGGACCACTCGAATCACCCCCGCTTTCAACTGTTTTGTGACCTCTTTTTTAATCTTGTCACTGATATCAGTTTTGAACTTTCTTTGCTTTTGCTGAACAGGAGGATAATCGGGGTAGGTTGGCAACTTGTGAACCACCAAATCGACACTTAGTCCTGGCATGTCATCGTATGACCAAGCAAACACATCTTTGAATTCAAACAAAAATTGGATCAATGCATTCCGAGTTTTTTCATCTGTGTGAATGCTTATCTTGGTTTCTTTGACCTCTTCAAAACTACCCAAATTAACCGGCTCAGTATCATTTAAGTTCGACTTAGGTTTATTCTCAAATTGTTCCAATTCTCGATTTATTTCCCTAAAAGCCTCCTCTTCATCATTTTCCGGTTCTTGGTTCATTATTTCACAATTAGACAGCATGTTTGGATCTGGGCATGAAGTCCGCAAGCATGTCATGTTATTGAAATTTGCATTTAACAGAACTAAAATGAGAATAAGGAAAATGATAAGATTAAGCAAAGAGACATTCATAGATAATGAAATATTAATTTCATTTGATTTTTGATCTGTGATTTTTTTTTTTAATTTTGTTTTTTTTTTCAATTTTTGAAGATAGAAGGGTTTACATCAGAAAGTAAGATAATAAAGTAAAACATCCGGATCACACCCTAAGATGATCCGGATGCAGAAAGGATAGCAAGACTGGCTACTAAGACTCCCATCTGATGGGGAACTTTCATGCTTGGCAGCCATTTTTTGGCTTTTCTTCTATCTCGGCAATGACTGCAATGGCCTTCAGTGCCGGATCAAATTCCTCAGCTTCACAAATCATCCCGACTATTGGCCCGATGTTGTGGACAAGCAACAGATTGTTCATCACATCCAGAGCTTCTTCATCCCGAAAAACGATTCTTTCAACTTCAATCAAATCTTCAACTGCCCTTTTGAGGGTCCAACAGTCCTCTGTACTGTGTCTCACTGCTCTAGAGTGGTCACATCTAGCATCAGCTCGGTGCAAGGGGGACTCGGGGTTTAGCCGATTCGGGGCCACTGACTGCAATAGATTTAGCCTGATTAGCTTTTGGAACAAGCTTGAATACGATTCACCAATATGGGTGAACTGATTCTTTCTGAAAGGCTCTCTTGGGCGAGGATTGTATTGGGGATCATTTGGTTGAGGATTATATGGATCTTGGTAAGGATGGGCATTTCTGGGAGGTGGAGCTCGATTTTGTGTATAATGTTGTGGCTGCGTGTAAGATTGCGCGCTCATCACCGCATAGGGAGGCAGTGCCACGACATAAACATCATCTTGAAGGGGACAATAGTGTGGTGGGACCATATGAGACACATATGACTGGCTGAATGACCTGCAGGCCCCCTTGAGCTTGAAACCATCATGACTCCCTCCTCACTCCCATTTCTATTCATCAAACCCTCCGAACCATTTTGAACATCTGGTGATGTGGCTTTAAAAGCAGCATGAATCAAGATTCGGCCCATTTTTAGACTGTTTTCAACCATTTCCCCAATTTTGATAGCCTCAGCGAATGACTTACCCACAACAGACATCATGTTCTGGAAGTAGTCAGCCTCTTGGGCTTGCAGAAAAACTGTGACCATTTCAATTTCGTCCATTGGAGGCTTTACCCTGGCAGATTACTCACGCCATTTGACAGCATATTCGCTGAAGCTTTCCGCGGTTTTCTTTTTCAAATTGGACAAGGAGTTTCTGTCGGGAGCGATGTCCACATTATATTGAAACTGGCGGACAAAATCTCGAGCCATATCATCCCACACATGCCAATGAGTAATTTCTTGATCCGTATACCACTCAGAAGCAATTTTGGAGAGGCTTTCCCCTAAATAGGCCATTAGCAGCTCCTCTTTTCCACCAGCACCCCTCAGCTAGTTACAATATCATTTCAGATGAGCGACCAGGTCTCCGTGCCCGTCGTACTTTTCAAATTTTGGCATCTTGAAGCCAACTGGCAAGTGGACATGGGAAAACATACAAAGGTCGGAGTATGAGACACTCTTTTGGCTACTCAGACCTTGCATATTTTTCAAGCTTTGTTCTAGGCTCTTCATCTTCCTAGCCATTTCCTCTTGCTCTGGATTTTTAACAACCTTTTCTTGCTCCCCCGAGAGATCATATTGCGGAGGTTTAGTGAAAGAGTACGGGGTCACATATGCTATTTCTGACTGAAGCTGTGGACCCTGAAAGATGAACATTGGAGGCAGTGCCTTTGAAGCCGGTGCCTAGGGGCGAACCACAAAAGGCATGCCAAGATCATTGGAGGGAATTGGAAGGTGCCCGCATGGAATACACGGGTTTGGCACAGGGGCATTGGTAAACTCACTTGACCTGGGGATCAACTCAGGGAACACAGGGATTGCACTTGGCGGTTCCCTACCATTAGACCAGGCGTCCCACATTTCCAATATACGGAGATGCAACATCTTATTCTCTTCAGCAGCTGCTGATTCTAGCTGCATAATAGACGATGTTGGGCTATCCTCAGGACTGATGATTGGTAGATTCCTTGCAAAGTCCATCCGTGCCTTTGGATTTTGTGAAGGAGGGGAGGCTAGACTACCAACAAAACAACCTCCAAAACCTGGCTAGTTTGCACATCCAACAACCTTGTTAGTTTTGAAACATTTAACATATGGGAAATCGCACGTTGGGATGCAACATACTTGACAGTTAAACGCTTCTACCATGTGTTTGAATGGTTGCATGTTTCATCCCGACCTTAGTTAACCCTTTCAGTATGTACCCGTTTTCTTTTATTTCTACCTCTCTTAATCACTCTTGATTTTTTTTTCCATTTCGTTTTTGTTGCTCTTTTATTTTTTGGCACTCTTTTTTTGTTTTCTTTTTGTCACTTTTTTTTCACTCTTTTTTTTTCACTCAATTTTTTCTCTCTCTTTTTTTTTTTAGTTTATTTTTCACTCAGTTAATTTTATGGCTATGATCGAATCCGATGAGGATTGCCTACGTATCATGACGCCGCATGAATCAGATCTTGCGTAGTTCGGGAAGATCGAGAATGGAGTAAATAAGCTAACTCATTTTTTTTACTTTTTATAAAACTCAAACCATGAAAGGTTTAAGACCAAAGAAAAACATTTTTTGATTTTGATTTTTTTTTATTTCTTTTGGAATTTTCGGAAAAATGCTTTAAAAGAAGAAAGGAATTTTTTTTGGACTTTTGATTTGATTGATTTTTGTTTATTTATTTTTGAAAGAGAGACTTCTAAAAATTTCTTTTCTTTTTATTTGAGCTTTGAGAATTTCAAAAGTAAGAAGAATTGTTTTTGAATTTTTATTTGTTTTCTCTTTTTCTAAACAAGAAAGAAAATATTTTTGGATTTTGGATGTTGCCTCTTAATTTTCGAAAGAGGGACTATTTAAGAAAAATATTTTGGACTTATGAGATTTTTTTAATTATTATTATTACAAAAGTAATTCTAAAGAAAAACGAAAATATTTTTGGACTTCAATTTTTCAAGTTTTATGACATTTATGAAAGAAAGACTTTTAAAGAAGGAAAAGAATATTTTTTTTGAATTTTTGAGAAAAATACTTCAAAATAAAGGAAACCCACAATTTGGATTTTGATATTTGATTTTTTTTTTCCATATGAAAGACTTCAGAAAGAAATAACTAAAGAAAAATATTTTTGAATTTTTTAAAATTGGGGTCAGAACCGATGAGATTTGCCTACGTATCTCACATCCGGTGAGAATCAGACCTGCGTAGTACGGTCAGTATTGATGGAACAGGGGTAACATGGCACTTGAATTTTTGGCTCATTTTGAAATGATTTTTCTTTTTTCAGAATTTCGGCAGAGTTTCTGAATTTTCTAAATACCTACCTCTCACTTTTATTTTCCTTTTTTTTTTCTCTTTTTTTTTTGATTTTCTTTTTCTATTCTAGAAACCAGTCAACATGCAAGCCGAAACAAACAGATGCGCAAATAGCACATAAGATGAATCAGGATGGTCTTTTTAATTTGGGTACACCTGCCCTAGACGGACCCAACCCCTGTGTTGAGTCCCCAAATCAAATGCACATGATGCAAACAAGCGTTCCTACTAGGGATCTGGCATGAGGATGAGTTATTCTAGGTTTAAAACCTGGGTGTATTGTTCTAGACTTGGGTTATCCGAGCGGACAACTGGGGACGAAGAGGGGGCAACGTACCGGGAGCACTAAAGTCGATCCGGCCTTGTTTCTGGCCCAGCTTCGATCTATTTGGTATAATTTCTACAGAAAAAGCGGGCCACACGGACGTGTGCACCATTTTCAGAAGACTTAGAGGGGTGGCGTAAGAAGACATTTAAATACAGTTCAAGTAATATCAAAGCGGTAAATGACAATTAGCACATTAAGTCCACAAAATACAGTATCAACAATAAAGCCAAATAAAAATCGCATTTAACAAGCTCGAAATCTTGAACCCTGAACCGGAAGTTCTGGGTTCTTATCCCCAGCAGAATCGCAAGAGCTGTCACACCTCCTTTTTTACCACCCGAGGGTATATAAGGGATTTTTGCCAATTTAAGTGACATTATTCGAAATGGGATTATTTATTTAATTCTTAGAGTCACCACTTGGAATATTTTAATTGGTGTCCCAAGTCACCGGTTTATTTTAAATCTCAAATCGAGGAAATTTCGACTTTCCTTTTGAAGTCTGCGAACCAAAAATTCTAAGTAAGGAATTCTTTTAACCCGGAAGAAGGTGTTAGGCATTCCTGGGTTCCGTGGTTCTAGAACGGTCGCTTAGCAATTTATACTTGGCTTAATTGTTTAACTACTCATTTTTAAAACCTATGTGCAATTATCTTTTACCGCTTTTAATCACTTGATTTATTCGTAATTAAAGAATTGAGTTACGTATACGTATACTCTTTTCCATTGACGCGTCAAAATCATGTCACGCGAACATGTCCACGATTAATGACGCCTTTTGTTGATTTATTAAGAAAAGTTTGGTTGAAATTGCGCGAACGCATCCCTAGAGTCTTTTATGAATTTAATTTGCAATTATATTACGCGAACGTATATATAATCGCAATACTAATATAAATTGGGCCTAAAGAAAACTACGATGGTTTGAATTAATAAGAAGTTTGCGAGGGCCATGAAAAATTTAATAATGGCACACCTCGATCTTAAAGAGTTGTTACTAATTATAGGAGGGCCATGGGTTATTTAATTTTGTTTATGTCACACCTCGAATCTAATTTTTAAGGATATTTGAACTAATCTTTTGAGGGCGATAATTATAGCTTACTTAATATGACAAGCCTCAAATCTAAATTTAAAGGGGGCTAATTAATTAAAGAAGGCTTAAGGATTCGAAATTATTTTTAAGGAAAATGTTCAAACCAACTTAACAATTAGCAGACATCGCATGAAAAAAGTTGATCGTTCAAAGAAGGCTTGCGCCGACAACGGCAACGACATCTAGACGAGGAATTGGGCTCGAAAAAGAAACAGGCCTAAACATTATAGGGTATACAATTTCCATTTGCTAGTGAACTCAAGTTTTGGGCCCAAAGGGAACCCAAATTTTGTGAAAAGTGTGGACATCAAAGGGTCTGGAAACGAGATCGAGTCCCCATGAAGCAAATAAACCTGGACATCAAGAGCCTTGGGCTCTAAACAACCTTTTTGTAACCCAAATCCGATTAGACTTGAACAATTTTAGTAGAGTAAGCATGAAATACATTAACCAATCGAGATGCAAAATGCAGAAAATAGAGATGCCATTCGTTTAAGCATTAAAATTACTGTCATGATTTCCATACATAGTGAGCTTGACAGTAGATTCCCTAAACATCAGATGTCACAATGACCCAATAGTCTTTGAGCTTATTCATCTTTAAAGAACAAAATTCCGAACCAAGCCAAATCATTTGTGAAGGTTAATCTGAAATTAAATATCACTGATATTGCAACAACTCATTCAAAACCCCAAAGTAGTGCTGTCTATCCCATACTAAACCTATAATGACAGTATCAACCACCTAACGACCTTTGGCAGAAAGAATTCAAACATGCTAAAACCATAATAACAGAAGTCCAAATACAAATCTAATTCATATCAACAAGGTTAATGGTATGAATAAATACAAGAGGTAATGTATTAAAAGCATAATTTTACATGGAATGTGAATGAATCTTCAGTAAGACAGCTTGACATTCAACTAAAACTCAGGTTTACAACTTCAACATGCTTCAAACTCAAACTTCACATATTGATAAGGTCCAAAATGTACCTGGTTACAACAACAAAACAACAGAGAAAATGAGTTCGAATTTAGGAAGAGAAATAACAGCAGCACATCAACAACACCAAAACAACCAAACAAACAGCACTACTCAGCCTTTTTGGACCAACTTTGAACCCAGAATGACCAAAATTCTTAAAGAAGTTTTAAACTCTGAAGATGACAGCAGAACTAGGCCAACTTCTACTAAAAATGCAAGGGATTTTAGGTCTTTTTAGCTCAACCGTTTCTACTTTTTTCAGGTTTTTAATCTCTGAAAATCTGCCTTGATAATGAAGTAACAAACCTTTTATAGAGGCTTCTAGGGCAGCAGAATTGGGTTTCAAATTTTACCTATTGCCCTTTTTCCAATTTTCGTTTTTGCTAGTTAGTCCTTAAATTCAAATTCTGTTTATTAAACTAGCCCAACCCTCTCTTTCCTGGAAACTTCCTATTCAGTTACCTAAGATTCCCCTTGATTAAATTCCCTAAACTACCATTAAACCCTCTGTTTTTTACTTCAAGACCAAATATGGGTCAGGTCAACCCAAACAACAAAACAAAATCCTTGGGCTGTTATTGGAACGGGTCGGAAATAAACCAGAGGCCCAAAACTCCACCCAACCACATGAGTGTTTTGAAACTCAATAATCTGACCCAAACAAATTAAAACTCAAATGATGGCCCTAAAAAAACTCAATCATTTTTTAGTACTAACTATGAAAAACAAACAGAATTAATTCTAACCTTTTAACAAAATTAGTCCAAGATTAACTCATAACTACTTCTTATCCGAATTTTAACTAATTAAAGAGAAAATGAAAACAGAGAGAAAAGAAAAAAGAAAAAGAAAGAATGAGGATAGAAGAGAACAAAAGCAAGGAAAGACATGAACATGGATACCTAAGGTTGGAGATGAACAAGCTTGAAAAGCTTATCCGACAACTTCCGATTTGAACCAAAATGAGTGTTAGTCGAGTTGTTATCGTAAGAACAACCGTCTAACACTCGTCTTAGGTCGAAATCCCTTCAATGCTTGGAGAAAATTAAACCGGACCCCTTTTACATGATAGGTCAAAGGCTGGAAAGGACTTAGAGTTCTTTTTAGATCTGAAATCAAAAAAAGATGGAGAGGATTTTGGGGAAATCGATGGTGGTTTAGTGTTTGAGGGGTTATGGGGAGTGTGTGGTAAAGTTTTGGGCGGATTTGGAGGCCAACCGCCGGGGGGAATGGCGGAGGTTTACAGGCGGCATTAGCGTTCTTACACTTGGGGAAGATGAAGCAAAGAAAGTACATGAGTTAAACTGAAGGGGGTTCGGAAACTTTAATTAAATAAGGGGGAAGTGTTTAAGCCCTTGGATAAAAGGAAATGAAGGGCCCAAATTGATTTTAAAACTTCAAACTCAAAACGACGTAGTCTCACGCCTATACTACGTCGTTTCAAAGGTCTTGGGGGCTGACGTCTTGGACCGGTTTAAAGCGTGATTGGGCCGGATCTTTGAGCGGGTTTCAGGGGATCTTGAATGTTTGGGCTGATATGAATTGGACCAAACACAGCTTCTCTTATTTCATTTCCCTTTTCTTTTCATTTTTCAATTTTCTTTTCTTTTCAAATTAAAATAAACCCAAATTAACTTCTTAAAACTAAATTAATTTACCAAAAATAATCTAATTACCCTTTATAGTAATTACAAAAATTAATTAAGTCCTAAATTAAAAGAAAAAGCTATAAAATTCAAAAATTAAAAGGTTAAAATGCAAAATGAGTTATTTTTTTTGTGATTTTTTATTTTTATAAACAATTATCTTACTATTTAACCTAAAAAACGTAAAATCAATCCTAAATGCAAATGCGAAGTATTTTTGTATTTTCATGAATTAAACTAAAAATTAAACACACACAGAAAATTGCAAATAATTAAGAAAATTCTACAATAATTTTTAAAATGACAAATAATTAAAAGAAAAATCTAATTCTTTGGGATTTTGTAGGAGTAATTCATGTGAGGCAAAAATTACGTGCTCACAAACTTAAGGGAGTACTTGTATTAATTTTGCTCTAATTGGTTCTGAGTTCCATAATTACTATACTATTATGATTCTTGCCTTATTTTACCTAGTTTCGAACTACTATATATATACATACTCTCTCATTAACACAAACACACGAACGCATTGGTTCAAAAAGCTCTCTCACACTCAAATACTTTCTGCTATCTCTTTGATTACTTGCTATTATTCTGAGTTAGCCGGCTGCAAGCCAAGACTAACTATTGTGCTTTCCTATTCCTCACTTTGTGTTTACCATCCCTCTACTGGTATGTTCTGAGTTCAATTTAAGTCTCAAAACCAATATGTTTCTTTTACTACTTCAGTTTATCATGTTTCTCATTTGTTTCTATCTATGGTTCTGTTACTCAACATGCAATTGACATGTTTACATTACTACTTCATCTATCATGCTAATCTAACATTCTTAGGTTTTTCAGAACATGTTCTACCCCCTCCCCTAGTAGTATGTCTTAACATGACTCTACCTTGCTTTGAATGCTTGTCTACTGTTATCCAGTTTTGATATGCAACCTGATCTGTCACTTTAAATGGTTGATTCTATGATTGTTTCTGAAACTCCTACTGTATTGGTACCAATATCTATCCTTTAAAATCCTTTGAACCCCTTTCAAGGCTTCTCTGATTCTGTACCTATGTGCATCTGTGCTTACTATGTGCCCTATACTTACCCCAAATCCCCATTACCCCTTGAGTGGATATGTGAACCTGTTTGATTCCATGTATTGAAGTGCTGATGAACTTCTTCTAATTTTGTAATTGGTTTGATTGATTGTCAGTCACCTTACCCTTTTCAAAATTGTCTTATTTAATAACTCCCTATTTTTTTTACAAAACTATTTCAAGCAAATCCCTTGTAACACTGTTTTCCTACTGAAACATTTTCAAACTGTGTCAAGCACTCTCACTCTACTCCTAAGTTACTAGGTTCTGCTCCCTCCAGTGTGCGTACTGCCTTGGGATCCTTTTGAGAACCCTCTGAACTCTGGCACACTGAGGATGACCCTTCCACACTGCACTTACTCAATTTGGCTCCAAAGTCTAGGTGTGAGCACTGCCCGGGATTCTTGAGATCCTTAGGGAACTCTGACATACCTGGACAATGATATTGTCTATGAAATTGGCATTTGAGGCTATTGGAGGTTTTTGGGAAATCACATGGGCCTGCTTCAGGCTCCCTATAGTGTAACTTCCTGTTTTTTTTTATCTATTTATGTAATTTATTCATCTGGTTTGTAATAATTTGTAAACGAATATTGGGGTGACTAGTGAAAAAGGGTGGGTAGTTACATATTTGTGGGGTAATATGGGTAGAAACCATGCCTATAGGATTTTATATTTGCTACGTTTACCTTACCATGTTAGAAATCATGCCTATAGGTCTCAAGTGGTTCCAATAATAGAAATCATGTTTATAGGTCTTAAAACAACCTTCACGAGTAGATACCATGCCTATAGAATATGATCCTGTTTAACTTTTGTTATAACGAGTATTTACATGTGTTTCCATTTGTTATCATGCCTACAAGTTTCTAACATCAACTATTAACAATTAGATATCATGCCTATAGGGAACAACACTAGAAATTCGGCATATAGATCTAAAATCAGTCTAGTTTAAATAAGTCAATCCAGTTCATGATTAGTTTATTTTAAAACTGGTCTAATTAGTGATTTGTTTTCCCTGAAATGAATTCTTTCGAGTACTGCTCTAATTTACTATTAGAAAGCATGCCTATAGGAACTCAAGAGTCTGTTTTAAAATTTGCCCACTATTTTACTATATCAAACGTAGTCATCATGCTTTTAGGACACCACTATTCAGCGTGTAGGCAAGCATATATGGTGTTTTCAAATCCTGCAACTCTGAAACTGTTTCTGTCACTTAATGTTGTTCTGATTTAACATGCTTAAAGATAGGGCCACTACTTCTGAGTTTATAAAATAAACCGCCTATCTTCTATATTGATATTCACTTAGACATCATGTCTTAGGATACCGTTTAACAATACGACCCTTATTTGTGTTTGAGTCGTGCTGCTTACGTGCGTTGTTTGTGGAGGTAAACTTGAGCCTCTAGTTGCTTCTTTTTGCCTTATGTGCGAAGGTCCTATTTGTTCTTGCCTATCGCCTTAGTATTTTCTCCTTTAAACCTTAGGGTTTGTCTAGAACTGCCTATAGGTAGAGGTCCTAAATTTCCTCCAGGACCATTAAGAAGGGACGGGTAACAGCACGCAATAGAGATCGCTAACCAACACTCGTTTTAATAACCACTAAGGGGTGGGAAGAGTTGATATAGGATATGATGACTACATGCTAATGTCACGTGTAGCCCCTTATTGAGGAGTGTTTACCGGACATTGTGTGGGGTGATCCTGTAGGCTAACCAACCTAGGGCCTCTCCTTTCCCAAATCCCTTATGTTTAAAACTTTGTTTTATATGTATGCAACTTGTTCAAAATCTTTGTCTTATTATTTGAGTTATACAACGTCCAACGTGCTTTACTTGCAAATTATTTGATAAATCAACTATTTATGGACTAATTCCTAAATATAAGTTCGGCCGAGACCCACCGTTATGGACCGCGAGGGGTGCCTAACACCTTCCTCTCAAGGTTATTTCGAGGCCTTACCCTAAATCTCTGGTAATGCAAACCAATCCAAGAGTTAATCGCTCTAGGTGTCCTAACACACCATAATCCGTTAGGTGGCGACTCTTCAAATACCCAATTCCCAAAAGAAAATAAGTTATTACCCTAATGAATGTCGAAACCCCGGACTTCCCTGCGAAGGGAAAAAAGGGGGCGCGATAGTGTGCATGAAATGCAGGCCCTGTAAAATAAAAATGTACTGAGTATGTAAGGCATGAAAATTAGTACGTAAAAGACATAGATGAAACATGGAATACATAAACACATTTTTAAATCTGAATAACTTTGTAAATTCTGAAACGTTTATAACGTCATGCACATACGTATAAATGTTGTGTCATGCATAGGTATGGGTGTACATAATATCATCAAGCCACTGAGGGCATCCCATCATATCGTCTCGGCCACTGTGGGCAACATCATCAACATATACCAGTTGATCAGGTGGTGGTGCGTATATAACGCCGTAACCTTTTTCCATATCCCATATACATATATTTACATATATGCACGTATATAACACCATCTGATCATGGGTCGATGTACATGTATAAATGAGTAAAATGCATGAAAAATACGTAATAATCTCAATATTCCTTCCAGATAAACTTTTCCAACTGCATACTATTCTGAGACCCATGAACAGAAGATAATAATATTTTTCACGGGGAATCAAGAATATAGACACTCCTACTATTTCTATGAATAGAGTAATTTATGAAAACTGTGTGTTTGCTCGTTTCTCCAGTATAATTTGGACAATGCCAAAAGAAATAAGGGAGGGCCTTAACATACATGTTCTTGGAATTATTCGAATGAAATGAAGCTTCTGTTTCAGTGAAATATGTTGAACGAGAATTTTCTTGAATCCTTTAAAATTTTTGAAACGAAATTGTTCATGCTTTTCACATCTTGGTGTAGTATGACAGTTAGCTTTTTAATTTGTAAAATGTTTCTTGCTTTTGAACTTACACGTTCTTGGTTTCAATGCCAAAGACATGAATTTGAAATGAAACCAAAGACATGAAATTGATTTGGTTTCAAAGTTCTTGGGACTTGATTTCAAAGTTATTATCTTAACTAGGTAATTTAAAATCAAGTCTTACTTAGTTAGGTCTTTAGTGGCCACATGGCATAATGACTAAAATAAGAGTCATTTTCTTGTCATGGTGGCTTTGTGTTAGTTAACTGGGTAATGTTTCGTTACCCGATAATTAACCAATTACCCGCATAATTTAAAAATTACCACAAATTACTTAAAATTCTATTTATTTTTAATATGCTATATATATATATATATATATATATATACATACTCTATACATTATACTACCGTAGTCATATGATATCTTGCATGGTACTAGTTCATAATTATCGGGTATTATCGCTCGACCCGTAATTTATTCCAAATTGGCCACTTTTAACGAAACTCGTTTTCTTTTAATTCGTGTACCCCTTTATCCTTCATGACACTCATTTATCGCTTGTTATAAATATCGTAAGTACGTTAACGTCAAGATGATCTCATCCCTGAGTCTACGTCGGTTAACTGAAAACGAAATTTTAACATATGAAAACGCGAGATGTAACATCCTTCCCCTTTAGAAACATTCATCGTCGAATGTTCAACTCCCCGTGATCTATATAACTTTGGCAAGGTCGCCTCTATAACAACACCACTACCAACTCTTCCCGTAGAAGCTTAATAATCCAACGACACATAGGACCATAATTATGAATAACGACAATAGCCTCACATGACCAACGATAATAACCAACACAAGAATTTATACTCGAACCATATGATTATGACATCTCATTCGGACCCTTCTCTGGAGGAGGAAATAAGTAGGGATATATAGACTTCATGTTTTCCTCGGCCTCCCAAGTCATTTCTTCCACATTGTTGTTTTTCCGAAGTACTTTCATGGAGGCTACCTCCTCATTCCACAGCTTGCGGATTTGTCGGTCTAGGA
Organism: Nicotiana sylvestris; assembly: GCF_000393655.2. Classification (NCBI taxonomy): domain Eukaryota; kingdom Viridiplantae; phylum Streptophyta; class Magnoliopsida; order Solanales; family Solanaceae; genus Nicotiana; species Nicotiana sylvestris. The sequence continues at coordinate 50,490,573 of NC_091068.1, forward strand.
TGTCAATTGGAACTTCCTCGTATGATAAGTCTTCTGTAATTTGTACATCATTCGTGGGCACCACTCGGGTAGGATCGCCAATGCACTGTCGTAACATAGATACGTGAAAAACCGGATGGACAGACTCCAATTCCGAGGGCAATTCTAACTCATAAGCTACTCGGCCCACTCTCCGAATAATCCTATAAGGCCCAATATACCGTGGGCTAAGTTTGCCTTTTTTGCCAAACCTCATCACACCCTTTATAGGCGACACTTTTAAGAATACCAGTCATTAGCCCCTAACTCTAAGTCTCATTGCGGCACGTCAGAATATGACTTCTAACGACTCTAAGCTGTCAATAGTCGATCCCGAATCAACTTTACTTTTTCTATGGCTCGCTGAACCAGGTCTGGCCTGTGTAATCCAGATTCTCCAACATCAAACCACCCTATAGGCGACCTACACTTCTGTCCTTAAAGAGCTTCGTATGGAGCCATTTGAATACTGGAATAGTAACTATTATTATATGCGAACTCAATAAGCGGCAGATGATCATCCCAGCTACCTTTGAAGTTTATTACACAAGATCGTAACATATTCTCTAGTGTTTGAATAGTATGCTCAGCCTGTCCGTCTGTCTGGGGATGAAATGCTATACTAAGACTTACTTGAGTCCCCAATCCCTTTTAGAAGGACCTCTAGAAGTTAGCTGTAAATTGAGCTCCTTTATCCGAGATAATAGATACAAGGACACCATGCAATCGTACTATCTCCTTAATATAAAGCCTTGTATAATCCTCTGAGGAATATGTAGTTCTAATGGGCAGAAAATGGGCTGACTTTGTAAGCCTATCAACAATCACCCATATCGAATCGAACTTACGTTGGGTACGAGGTAAGCCTATGATTAAATACCCGCTTAGCTATCACTGAGTCCCCAACAGGTGTAGACACCTCAAAAGGTTTAGCCAATTCAGGTTTTTATTTCAAATTCACTAGCAACCAACGGAGTAACATATGATAAGGTGGAACCCGGGTCAATCAGTGTATATAAATCATAGGAGGAGACTGATAATATACTTGTAACATCAGGCGATGACTCCTGGTCTTGTCCCCCTGCTAACGCATAAATGTGGTTCTAAGGATTGCTCGTACTAGATGCTCCGCCTCTGCCTCTACTACGATTCATTGGTGCTTGTGGACCTTGCCCAGGGGGGCATACTGATGATGATGAACCAGCTACAGATCCTACTGGCTGAGCTATGCTTGCGTCGCCTCTTATCTAACAATCCCTCATAACGTGGCCCGGATAACCACAAGTATAACATACACCTAACCCCATATGACACTGCACGGTATGATGCTTACTATATTGAGTACATCGTGGCAAGGGTGGCCTCATCTGATTTGACTCACCCTTTTACTGAGAACCTGATGTTCTGAAATTCTGACTAGAGCCTAAATATGTAGAACGATCAAATCTCTTATCGCCAAACTAGGGGGCGCGCTAGCCGAGGGCTGGGATGGATACCTCGAGTACTGCTGCCTCTGACCACCTCGAAACTCACCAGAAGGACCCGAAGACCTCGCTCTCTTATTCTAGGCCTTATCATGCTCACGATCGGCCCTCTGTTTCTATTTACGCTCCTCTACACCCTGAGCGTATGCTTGAATACAAGAAATATCCATGTTTGGTTAAAGTGAGACCGACATACAATCGTTAAGCAAGTAAGGCTCTAATCCCATCACGAACCGGTGAACTCGATCCTCCATCTTAGATACAATAGTGGGAGCATACCTAGCCAACGAATCAAACTGAAGACTGTACTCCTGAACACTCATGTTACCCTACTGAAGGGTCAAAAACCTATCAACTCTAGCCCGTCTAAGCTCTGGTGGCAGATAATGACGAAGAAAACTTCTGTAAACTCCTGCCATACAGCTGGAGGGGCATTCTCACCTCTGGACAATTCCCAAGACTCGTACCAATTAATTGCAACATCGCGAAGTCTATAGGAAGCTAGCTCAACTGACTCAGTCGTAGTGGCTTTCATTACCCGTAACGTCCTCTGTACTCTATCAATAAATACCTGAGGGTCCTCGTTTTGATCAGCTCCAGTGAATATCGGAGGGTCTATATTAATAAAGACACGAATCCTCGCACTCACGGACCTATCTGCGTTACCAATACCTACTTCCTGACGCCGAGCCTGTGTGGCTACTAATCGGGTCAATAACTGAATAGTATCTCTCATCTACTGACCCGGTGCATCCGGCTGAGGTGCTGAATGTACAGGGGCAGGCGCTGGAGCTGGTGCCCCTCGGAGCTCTTCTGGAAAGGGAGGAGTATGTGAAGTCTGAGATGGAACCTCACCATGAGACTCTTCTCGAGCCCTGGTAACTCGTGGCGCTCGACTAGTAGTCTCACCAGCCACGGTCTTTCCCTTCTGGGCGGTCGTACTCTTTGGAGGCATCAGTGAAAATATAACATATTGTTAGGAACATGAATTCGTGTATCGCACAATTTGAGATAAAAACAGAGGATACCATCCTATATGTCTTGTAGCCTCCTGTTTATAAGTGTGGTGCACGACACACCCATAAACAAGACTCTAGCGGTTTGTAGACAACCCTAGGACAGAACTGCTCTGATACCTCTTTTGTCACGATCCAAACCGATGGGCCGCGATGAGTGCCTGAGTTCTACCTGTCAAACACCCCTAAGCATACGTCTCAGATATGAATCTGAGTAACATCTGTTGAATTACAAAAATAACATACAAGAAGGAAACCTGCCTTGAAGGCATATGTACGTATACATGCAGAATACAGTAGGCGAGCCGGCAAGGCTGCTATAGACAACTATACATCCAAAACTAAAAGCCGATAAGGCCACATACAACTCAACTAGACATACTGTCTACAGACCTCTAATAGAAACACAGCTGTACAAAGACGGGACTGAGCCACGTCATACCTATATACATACATACATACATATATATATATAAACGTATCATACCAAAATCAAAGCAGCTCCGGATCAAGTGGAGCATGCCAATTCTCGTTGATCAGGGATCCTAAGGAGGGGGACCATCGGCTTGCCTTCCTGCACCTGCGGGCATGAAACGCAGGCCCCGTGAAATAGGGTGTTAGTACGAAAAATGTACTGAGTATGTAAGGCATGAAAATTAGTACGTAAAAGACATAGATGAAACATGGAATACAGAATCACATCTTTAAATCTGAATAACTTTGTAAATTCTGAAACGTTTGTAATGTCATGCACATGCGTATAAATGTCGTGTCATGCATAGGTATAGGTGTACATAATATCATCATGCCACTGAGGGCATCCCATCATATCGTCTCGGCCACTGTGGGCAACATCATCAATATATACCAACTGATCAGGTGGTGGTGCGTATATAACGTCGTAACCTTTTCCCATATCCCATATATATATATATATTTATATATATACGCGTATATAACGCCATCTGGTCATGAGTATATGCATATGTATAAATGAGTGAAATGCATGAAAAATATGTAATAATCTCAATATTCCTTCCGGATAAACTTTTCCAACTGCGTATTATTCTGAGACCCATGAACAGAAGATAATAATATTTTTCATGGGGAATCAAGAATATAGACACCCCTACTATTTCTATGAAGAGAGTAATTTGTGGAAACTGTGTGTTTGCTCGTTTCTTCAGTATAATTTGGATCATGCCAAAATAAAGAAGGGATGACCTTAACATACATGTTCCTGAAATTATTCGAATGAAATGAAGCTTCTGCTTCAGTGAAATATGTTGAACGAGAATTTGCTTGAATCCTTTGAAATTTTTGAAACGAAATTGTTCATGCTTTTCATGTCTTGGTGTAGTATGACAATTAGCTTTTTAATTTGTAAAATGTTTCTTGATTTTGAACTTACACGTTCTTGTTTTCAATGCCAAAGACACCAAATTGAAATGAAGCCAAAGACATGAAATTGATTTAGTTTCAAAGTTCTTGGTTTCAACGTTCTTGGGACTTGGTTTCAAAGTTCTTATCTTAACTAGGTAAGACTTAAAATCAAGTCTTACTTAATTAGGTCTTTAGCGGCCACTTGGCATAATGACTAAGATAAGAGTCATTTTCTTGTCATGGTGGCTTTGTGCCACGTTAGATGGTGTATTTTAGTTAATTTTTGTCCACTTATTAGTTAACTGGGTAATGTTTTGTTACTCGATAATTAACCAATTATTCGCATAATTTAATCTGTGTACCCCTTTATCCTTCATAACACTTATTTATCGCTTGTTATAAATAGTGTAAGTACGTTAACGCAAGATGATCTCATCCCCGAGTTTACGTCGGTTAACTGAAAACGAAATTTTAACGTATAAAAACGCAAGATGTAATAGACAGAACTATCGGGATTCCCGCCTGACTGGGAACGGAGTAGCCTTCCAATTTTGAAGTTTGGCATTTGGCCCCATAGACTGCACCTCAACAGTGCTTGAGCCTTCACCCGATTGGACCATATGAGCCTCATATAACATTTGCCTCATTGCCCCACACATGTCCTCAATTTCTTCGACCGTGAAGGCCTCATCTTCTTCCTTTATGTATCTTGGCTTAACAAACATTCTGGCGAGATGCGGGACCGGCTGAGGCAGAACCCATCCATCGTTCTTACGCTTATTAGCCCATTTCACGCCGGCTTCTGTAACTTGGAAACTGACACCAAAGAAGTTCTCACTGGCAGTCAAAGTGATAGGCTCCATAATGCCTTGCAAAGAGGCCCCGAGCCCTTTCCCGGGTTTGTAGCCATGTTTGATCATTTCACTGGCGACCATGATTGGCACGTTTGACAAGAAGGGTTGAGGACACGAGGTTCCTTCCTCACACTGGTCTGCGACCACAATCTCAAAAGCTTAGTAGACTATGTGCTCACTACCTTCCTTATCCTCCAGACATGGGACTGACGGGTCCCTGTAAATTGATTGCTCATCTTCTCCGTGGACCACGATTTCCTGGTTTTCATGCTCAAACTTAACCATTTGGTGGAGAGTAGAGGGTATGGCCCCGACAGCATGGATCCAAGGCCTTCCTAAGAGAAAGTTGTAGGAGGTGTCCATGTCCAAAACCTGAAATGTTACTTCAAAATCCACAGGGCCGATGGTTAGGATTAAATCAATCTCCCCGATCGTTATCTCTTGACGCCGTCAAATGCACGTACGCAAACATTGTTGGGCCTAATTCTTTCAGTCCCAATTTCCATTCTCTGTAGGGTCAAGAGAGGGTAGATGTCAACCCCAGATCCCGCCATCCAACATAACTCTTTTCATGTAGTATCCTTCACACTTGACAGTCAAATGAAGAGCTTTGTTGTGGGCAGCCCCTTCCGGAAGCAAATCATTTCAGATGAATGAAATTCGGTTGACTTCAAAAAACCGTTTTGCCATTCTTTCCAATTGTTCAACCATGGTCTCGACCGGAACATAGGCTTTATTAAGCGTCTTCAAAAACACTTTCTTATGCTCATTCGAACTTATTAGTAGAGACAAAAGTGAGACCTAAGAGGGGGACTTCCTGAGTTGATCAATCACAACGTAGTCCGAGGTTTTCATCCTTTGGAAGAATTCCTCTGCCTCTTCAGCACTAGCTGGCTTTTTAAGCAGAAAACGCTTTTGTTTGGTCTTGTCCAATTCTTCCAAATTGAGGTACTTTCCAGATGGGTTTGTTTCATTCACCTCCCCCATGATTTCCTTTCCCTTGTATGTTACCACTACTTTATTGTAGTTCTAGGGGACAACAGTGGGGTCCTTCATGGGATTATGTGGTGCGCGGCTGATAACCACAGGCTTAGTCAGCCTGGGTAAAATTACCGGCCCCCGCACCACATAAGTCCCCTTTGGTACGTACATCTTTAGTACCGTAAGCGTGACCTTGTTTTGCTCAAGCCTTTTGGGAGGACTCAATACAAACTGTTCTTTTCTGGGGGCCTTGGGAACATATAGAACAACATCTTTAAGAGGTACTGCCCTGGTCTTGGTTTCCACAACCTTTTTTACGCTTTGAGGAATGGGATATTTTTTCTTCTCATCCTTAGCTTGCTTTGCTGTCGTTTTGGGCTTCTTTTCAACATCGACGATAGCAATGATAGCTTTCAAAGCTGGGTCAAACTCTTTGCCCTCACAGATCATCCCAATAACTGGCCCATTGTTGTGAGCTGGTAATGGGTTGTTGGTTCCATTGGGGACCTCCTCATCCCTCAACATTACTCGCTTTTGTTCTATCAGGTTCTCGACCGCTCTTTTAAGGGTCCAGCAATCTTCAATGTCGTTCTCTTCTGCCCCTGAATGATAAGCACATCGGGTACCTGGTCGGTAGGAGGGTGACTTTGGGTTTTGCCTGTTTGGAGATACGGGCTGCAACAAACCCATTTGGACCAACTTTGGGAAGAAGCTGGAATATGATTCACTGATGGGTGTGAAGTTGGTTTTTCTAGGTGGTTCACGGGCACGGGCGTTATAAGGAAAATTATTCTGTGGTGGACGGGGATTATATGGATGGTGAGGAGGGTTATTTCTAGGAAGTGGAGCTCGGTTCTGGTTATAGTGTTATTGCGGCCGAGCGTATGGCTAGGCATTCATTACTGCATAAGGCTAAAGAGTCATGGCGTATACCGCATCTTGGTGAAGGTAGTAATGTTGCGGGGTGCTTGAAGAGGAACCAAAGTAACCTCGAGGTTGACGGGGGGTTTCTTACACTCGAGGCCATCATTGCCACTTCTTCTTTCTTTTTCCGGTTTTCTGCAGCCCCTGACCCGCTCTGGATTGCTCGAGAGGTGGCTCTTATAGCTGACTGGCTCAGGATGCGACCCGTTTTCAAACCATTCTCCACCATTTCCCCAATCTTTATGGCTTCTACAAATGGCTTTCCCATAAAGGACATCATGTTCTAGAAGTAATCAGCCTCTTGGGCTTGGAAGAAGACACTGACCATCTCGGTCTCATCCATTGGGGGTTTCACCATGGCAGCTTGTTCACGCCACTTAATAGCGTACTCTCGAAAGCTCTCTAAAGACTTCTTTTTGAAATTGGATAAAGAGTTTTGATTTGGAGCTATGTTTACGTTGTACTGGAACTGTCTGACAAATTCTCGGGCCAAGTCATCCCATATGTGCCTGTGGGAGATATCTTGATCCACATACCATTCGGATGCAATTCCGGCTAAACTCTCCCCGAAGTAAGCCATTAAGAGTTCTTCTTTTCCGCTCGCTCCTCTTAACTGATTGCAATACCTTTTCAGGTGGGCTATGGGGTCTCCATGTCCATCATACTTTTCAAACTTGAGAGTCTTGAAACCGATGGGCAGATGAACATGCGGGAACATGCACAAGTCAGCATAGGAGACACTCTTCTGGCCACTCAGGCCTTGTATGTTCTTGAGACTTTGCTCTATGCTTTTCATTTTCCGAGTGATCTCTTCTTTCTCGGGATTCTTTACAGTTCTCTCTTGTCCCACGATAAACTCATACCGAGGTGGTTGAGGGTAGGAGTTTGTGGTGACATGAGCCGTGTCCGATGGAAATAGTGGCATTTGGAAAGTAAAAGATGACTACTCAAAGCTTGGCCTGAGCAATGTTGGTTGTGCCGTAACTGAGGTGGGTGGTGCAGTGAATATGTTAGAAGCCACTCCCGAAATCAATGCCTGGGGGTGAACCTCAGAAGGTGTTCTGGCGAAATGGGTTGACATGGTGGGGTATCCGAATGTGGTGTTTGGGTAATTTATAGGGATGTTGGAGGTTCCGCTTGTTCTGGGAATCGGCTCGGGAAAACCAGGTATTGCACTAGGCGGCTCTCTACCGTTAGACCAAGTGTCCCACATTTCCAACATGCGGAGGCGCATGGCCCTGTTCTCTTCAGCAGTTGCTGCCTTTGACGTCAGGATAACCAACAACGGGCTATCTTCTGAGGGGGGATATGTTGGTAGATGACTCTGTGTTGTCATTTCGAAACTTTCTTTGGATCTTGTAAAGTAGGGGTATGAAGCCAGGTTACCACAAAACCAACCACCTTAAAAAATAGAACCTGTTCTCAAAACATACACAACAAACCGGTTAGTTTAGGAAAATTAACACATAGGAAATCGCACGTTGAGGAATGCAATGCACCTAAACAGTTAAATGTTTTTCTACTTGTTTTGCAGCGGTTGCGTGTCTCATCCCAACTTTTATGCCGTCCCAGATCTCTAAATCTTTTCTTTTCTTTTGCGCTTTTCATTATTTTGCTCTCGTTTCTTTGCACTCTCTCTTTTGCATTGTTTTCTCTCTTATTCTTGTTTCTCTCTTTTTCTTGTGTCCTCTTTTCATCATTTTCTCTCTTATTCGGTTATCTATAGCTATGACTAGATCCGATGGGGATTGCCTACGTATCACGATGCCGCGTGAATCAGATCATCACGTAGTTCAGTGGATAAATGCGAAATAAAAGAAAAAAATAATTTTTTGGGGTTTTTCAAATTTTCATTAAAATAAAAACTTCTAATTTTCTCTATTACAACGACTATGTCATACATACCTAAGAACTGAAAAATTAAAAGAGACTCAAAACAGACTCTAAAAGGAAACTGAAATACGGACTCGAAAAGAAAAATCAGGAATACATAAGTGCCTCCAAAACTACTCCAGGGGCCCGCGGGACATCAATCAGTGTCGACGCGAGCCTATGTGCAAGATCTCCTTGGAGGCGATCCAGGTCGTCCATTATCTGGCGAACAAAAGTCATCACTGCGGCGAAGAAAGTAGATCTAGTCATATCCTCACACTTATGGCATTTTATGACGATGTAGTCAGCAATTCCTCTAATCCTTTATCTAATGATGCCTTTCTCTTGGAGCAGGCGCCCAATTTGTTGAGATCTAGCTTCCAGAACTTGGGTGTCATGATGGCTTTGCTCCTGCAATTGTTGCATGTCCTCTTCCAGCCGAGACATCAATGCATAACAATGTTCCCTCTTTGCCTTAAAGTTCTTTGTCTGTTTAGCCATTTCATTCTCGATGGTAGCTAGCTTTTTCTTTAGATTTGCGACTTCTCTATCATATTTTCCTTTTAATTACTGAATAAACTCTGCCCGTCCTTCGACGTTCTTCGCCAACTTTGCCCGGGCCTTTGCTAGTTCAACCTCAGTCTTTTCCAAATCAACCCCATACTCACATACTTTCTGCCTAAGACCGTTTATAAGTCTTTCATTTGCTTGGCTCCTTCCTAGGTTTTCAGCAACTATCTTCATTCTTTGAATCTGGGCTCGAAGGGCTTCGTTTTCTTCGACCAACTTCTTCTTTTCACCTTCATCTGCAGCAGCTTGCAAACCACTATCGAATTTGAGATCCCTGATTTGCCCTTCCAACTTGCTTATGGTGGCCCTGTATTCATTTTCTTTGGTTACCCAATCCCATTGTTCTTGTGATACTTCAACAAATTCTTGGAGGTGGGGCCTCTTAGCTGGTCTTCAAAACTCAACACTCATTTTATACCAAGCAAGGTAACCGGACAAGACTTTACCCTCGGATAAATCACGTACTCGGGTGTTCTCCGTCAAATATTGGCACTCACTCCAGATCCAGCGAACCACTGCTTCATGAAATTGGCCATGAGAGCGGATCTCGACTGCATGAATGTTAAGGTCTTCGTCCTTGGGGACTATTTGGCATCTTCCCAACTGTCTCAAAACCCGATACGGAGCATAAGGTTGGATACTTCTAAGACCCATTAGGAGGAAGTGAGGACCGGTGGCAGGCATGTATACAATCTCATTAACAGGAAGCCAACCCAACGTCCATTCTATCTGGTCTGCAGTTATGGAGCGAAGGCAGGATATCCAATCTACAACCCCTTCTGGCATCTTGAACCCATTGACCCTTGTACCAAACTCCTCTATGCATCTTTTCCCTATAGACCCGTAGTTCATGTACCGAGGACGATGACACAGGTGCTCAATTATCCATATTTGTAGTAACAAATTGCACCCTTCGAACAAATCTACCCCGGCTTTGCAAACTGTGAGAGCTCGGAATATTTCTGATACTATCATAGGTGCAAAGGTGCTCTTGGCATTGGTAATCAAAGTATTGACGACTCCGACTACCTGTAAATCAATATTCCCATCCTTCCTGGGAAACACCAAAAGACCTAAGAATGCGACCATGAAAGCGAAGCATCTATGCTCTTCCCACTTTGGGCGGTTCCCTTTAGTACAGATTTTGTTTTCCGGGTTTTCAAATCCCCCTATATGTCTATACCGTTGGTATATGAAGTGTAAAGTGGAAAACCCACCCGCCAAATCTGCATATTGGACTTGCCTGCTTATTTTTAGCAAGTCCAGGAACTTGTGAGGGGTAACAGCCCTTGGAGCGACCATGTATTTATGTCTTAGTCCTTGGGTACTCCCAGCATAACTCGCTATCTCTTCCAAAGTAGGTGTGAGCTCGAAGTTTGAGAAATGTAGAACGTTGTGAGCTGGGTCCCAAAATGTCACCAGTGCTTTTATTATGTCCCCCCCTAGGCATGATACTTAATAATCCGGTGAGCGCCCCCAAGTAATGGTTGACCATGTCTCGTCCTTGCTTGCCCAAATCTTCCCACCACATGTGTAGTTCCAACAGAATCTTGGTCATAACCTTCATTGGTAAATTTTGACTCGTGCTCATTCTGCACATTTAGATTAAGGTGATTGGATTAAAACAAAGTAAATTTTATTAAAGCTGATAAAAAGAGGTCATTTTACAAAATTCAAAATTCAAGATTCAAATAAACACGGCCACTTTGCAAGTACAACCCTTCAACACTTCAAAAGGGAAGATTTTAGGGTTGTGTTTGCTAGGTGGCCAAAAATTGGCAAAGAAACCGTCGGTGGCTATTCTTGCAAAAATGCCTTCCGGCGCCCCGTCGAAATGTTCGACTATTTAGACAAAACAGCATCACCTACTTTATTTATGACAACAATGACGAGGTTGGCCAGAGGAAGACAGAGGATCTATAACGCCTTTGGAGCGAGGTTGGCCATGCCAAGTATGAGTGCAACGAGCTAAGGGCTCAGATAGATGCCCATATTGCGGCCAAGAAGAATGCTTTGGCCAAGGCTTCTGCCCTCGAGGTACAGCTCCGGAACGCCCGTGAAAACAACTCGGTCCAGACGAGCAGGATTGCAAGGATCGCGTCCGATCTTTTGGAGATGAAGGCCGAGGTCGCGGACGCCCAGGCTAAAGCTGAAAAGATTCGGGCTAACGCTGACAGGAAAATGGCTGTTTATTTAAAAGACGTTGTTGATGCTCGAGCTAAGATGAGAGGGGCTTTCGATCAGGAAGGCAAAAGTAATGAGTATGCCCGATGTAAATCCCGGAGGGAAACCCTTGAGGAAATCCATGCCAGGGGCTTCGATCTCTTGGAAGAGATTGAGCAGGCCAAGGCGGATGAATAAGACACCAAGTTCCTCGTATCTGATGCCGAAGATAATGAGGGAGAGGCCGACGAGGCCGCAGTCCTCGAGGAGACAGTAGAATAGGCTATTCTTTTCTGATTCTGTGTATAGGGTTCTCAAAGAGCATTGCTAATGTAGCCTTGCATTATTTCACACATACATATATAAGGAAGCCTTTCGGTTTCATTTTTCATGCATTTCCCTTTTCTTGTGTGTGTCTTTCTTTGTCTTGTATTGCGATGTTTGTCAATTGTTAGCCAGATGAATTGGCCATGAGGCTTGTTAGGCTGGCCCACAGGCTCTTACGCATTTGGTCAGCACGTCTTTTAATGTAGGTTGGCACTTAGGCTCTTATGCGTTGGGTCGGTACGACCTTTAACTTAAGCTGGCGACAGTGACTCTTATGCGTTGGGTCAGTACGACCCTTAATTTAAGCTAGCGGCAGTGACTCTTACACGTTGGGTCGGTACGACCTTTAATTTAAGCTGGCAACACTGGCTCTTACACGTTGACTCGATATGACCCTTAATTTAAGCTGGTGATAGTGGCTCTTACGCGTTGGGTCGGTACAACCTCTAATGTAGGCTTTATTTTCCCTCGTTAAAGGCTTTTTGAAGTTTTTATGTTCGCCCAACTCTTCAACGGTTCGATAATAACCTCGATTGTGAGTCGTTATGTAGTGACAAATGAGCACCTCGGGAGGTTTCGCTCGATGGTTGAATTATTTCGAAGCCTATTGTTTGGAGCTGATATGAACGAAGCTCTTTTGCTTATACCAAGGGTAGCCTGATTAACCAGTTCTTTTCGAAGTATTTTCGAAGTAATTGAAGGCCTGTGATTTTATGGTGACGGTCGGGCGTCCCCGAGTCGCGTTAGTTTGGCTGGTACAGCCTTTTGACCGTAGTCATTGTATTTGGCCATAACCTTTTTAGTCCTCGAGAAGTAACTTTGGCGTCTATATCGAGGGCATGCCTTTTTAGGGGTCTAACAAGTTCGAATATATAGCCTTAACTTTAAGATCGGTATTATTCCTTTTGTAAGGTCTTATAAATTTGAACATGCCTTACTTGAGGTGTTACAGATAGGTTACTTGGTACAAGTATAATTCATGCCTTGCTTGAGGTCTTACATATAGGTTACTTCGTACAAGTATGGTTCATTCCTTGCTTGAGGTTTTACAGTTTTGGTGTTGCCTTTTGGAGGTCTTATGATTCGAAGTTTTCGATTTGGAATTCTTACCGCTTCGAGTTTTTGACGTCAGTCCCAGAGTGTTAGGGGAATTTAAGGCCTTAGAGCCCTTTCTTGTAGAGATAGCAGACTTCTTTGAAGCGCAAAGCGTGATAAAATATACTCATTTGATTACTTGGTACAAGCATACATTTTTTCGCTGTCAAGGGCTCGATTATTCTATGCGGACACGGTTCATTCGACCGTTTGACCCGATACATCATTTTCCTATCGAGACCCTTTGTGGCTCATCTTGACTTCTTCGAAAAGGTGATCTCCCGGGGGGATGCCGCCCAGTATTCGAGGTTGATCGAAGAGAAGCCTTGAATACTTGTTGAGTTCTCCTTAGGTAGAACATAGATGTTGCCTCGTTAAAAACCTTGCCGGTAAAACCCTTCTTGGGATAAAATCCGATCGAAGGAAAAGAGTGCAATGCATGCTTTAAAACCTAAGGTCTTCAAGCTGGAAAGTGCTTCGATTCTTCTAACTGGACGCCTACACATAGGTTAGTGTGAGAAGTAAATAAAAAGGGAGGCGGTTATACCTTAGTTGTGATGGCGTTTCAAGCCTCGATATGCTTCCACTGCTTGCTCCGGGGACACGGTACGGTCCCTAGTTCGTTCACTCGGGTGCAACCGAGGATGTAGCTTGTGATTGCTACTTTGTTGTTTGCTTATCCTTTGGCTCCTTCGATGTTGAAGGTGCCGATGCTGGTACTACATCGTGCACTACGAACATCTCTCTTGCAGGCATTGTATCTCATGTCCCATTTGATGACATGAAACTTGGCACTTTGGGTTGTTCCGGCCACGTTGACCGGGAGGGTGATTTCCCCTTTAGTTGTCTCGCTCGCAATGTTGAATCCGTTGAGGACTCGAGAGGTGGGCACGATCTAGTCGAGCAGTCTGAGCTGCTCCACCACCCTCAACCTGATAATGTTGGCCGAGCTACCTGGATCCACAAGTACATGTTTAATTTGAAATGTATTCACAAGAAAAGAAATTACCAATGCGTCGTTATGAGGCTGAGATAGGGTCTCGATGTCCTCGTCACTGAATGTGAAAGCGTCCTCGGGTATGTAACCTCAAGTTTGCTTTTCCCTGGTGATAGATATTTTTGTTCTTTTGATGGTAGGTTCCTGTGGGATGTCGACTCCCCCAACAATCATGTGGATGACATGTTGTGGTTCTTCTGTTTCATTTTTCCTGTTCGCCTCTCTTTCCCGAAATTGATTTTTGGCTCGGTCGCTGAGGAACTCTCAGAGGTGCCATTTGTTAAGTAGTCGGACTATTTCTTCTCGGAGTTGTCTGCAATCTTCAGTCCTATGACCGTGTGTGCCATGGAATTCACACACCAGGTTAGGGTTCCTCTACGACGGATCTGATTGTACGGGCCTTGGCCACCTGGTGTCTTTGATTTTACCTATGGCTGATACGATGTCTGAAATATCGACATTGAAGTTGTACTCAGATAACTTGGGTGCCTCATTCGACCCTGTGTATCTATCGAATCTGGCTCTATTTACGAGTTCCCGAGGATTCTGACCTCGATCTGTCCTTCGGTCGTTTCGGGGTATGTTATGCCTTGGGGCGTTTCTTCGATCTTCAGTGTATGGTTGGTACCTTTCCTTGTTTGGCTTTGGCTCCTTTGTCAAGAGCCTACTAGGATATACCGAGTCCGAGGGGGCTCCCTGTTGGTCGTCCTCGACCCTACTCTTCGACTGATATCAGTTGTGGACATCCGACCAAGTCACGGCGGGATATTCAACCAAGTTCTGCTTTAGTTGCTTTGAAGCTACCGAGCTTCATTCGTTCAAAACTTGGGTGAAGGCCTGCACTGCCCAGTCATCGGAGATTGGTGGTAATTCCATTCGCTCCATTTGGAAGCGAGATATGAACTCCCGCAACATCTCATTGTCTCTTTGTTTGATTTTGAAGACGCCGAACTTCCTTGTAGCAACCTTGATGACACCGGTATGTGCCTTTATAAAAGAATCTGTCAGTATGGCAAATGAGTCTATCGAGTTTTGGGATAGGTTGTGATACCACATCATGGCTCCTTTTGAAAGTGTTTCTCCGAATTTCTTTAATAGGACGGATTCGATCTTGTCATCCTTTAGGTCATTTCCCTTTACGGCACAAGTGTAAGTAGTGACGTGCTCGTTGGGATCCGAGGTTCCGTTGTACTTCGGGAGATCGGGCATTCTGAATTTCTTTGGGATGGGCTTCGGAGCCGCACTTGACAGGAATGACTTTTGTACGAATTTGTTTGAATCAACACCCTTCAGGATCGGGGGTGCCCCCGGGATCTGATCGACCCTTGAATTGTAGGTCTCCACCTTTTTATCATTAGCTTCTATCTTCTTTTTGCCCGATTCAATCCTCTTTGTGATGTCCTCGAGCATCCTCATAATAGCGGGGTCAGCTGCTGACCCATTGTTGCTCGATCTTTCCGACACCTGTTCGGCTTGAGGGGCCGTTTCCGGTGCTAATGTGCTTAGAGTTTTTTGGTGGCTTTGCAATTGAGCAATCGCCAACTGTTATGCCTTCAACATCTCAAAAATGACGTGAAGGCTAACCTCTTGTTCCCCCCGAGCTGGGGTTTTCTAAGCTTCTTGTTAGTTTTCTTGGCGTGTACTCCTATTAGTGTGGGAGCTTATATCGACATGTTGGGCGTTGGGTGAGACCACATCCACGAGGATTGGCTCCAGTGCATCCTCAGGGTTTCGCTGTGGTACACCGACGCCTGGAATAGCTACACCATTCTTTCCATGGTCTTCAAGACCGTTGTTTCCATGTGGATTCACTGAGTTAGACATTCTGACCTGAAACCAAAGATTCTTGGGCAAGAAAAAGTATACAGAATAACTTGTGTTTTCAATAAATCAGCATGAAAACAATCCCTATTATTTTTAGTCCCACGGTGGGTGCCAAACTGTTTACCTCAAAAATGGTAATTACAATTAGATTTGATTTTGTGGTTCTAAAAATACGTAATTTATTTTTATGCTAGTTGTTAGGCAGTAGATGCTAAGTATGAGACTGGAAAATAAGATAAGAGCTTGAAAAAATAGTATGCTATGCAAACCAAGTGGCCGATAGTCGGGGTCTCGAGCTAGACCATACAGGGCCTCGGGGTCGAGCTAAGCGTTAGGCTGCGGATAGCCAATGAAGGACTAACAGTTCCAGGTCTTTAATGAGGGATCTTTATGATCAATGATGGGTAGTAAATGAAGAATAATAAATGAAACGCAATAGATGTAAGTAATAAATCTGAGGAAAGACAATAGAGAATGTTTAAGTTAGAGAGCAGAGAATGTTCTTGTTCTTGTATTGAATATCATCCCCCTTTACAAAATGACAAGGGTCCCCTTTGTATAGGAGAGGTAATCCCAACATAGTACATATGTATTTATTACAAAGGTATGCAGATGGTACAACCATTTAATGCCACAGTACGGGCTTGTGCTAGCCTAATAGACTTGGTTAGCTTTAATCACGTGCCTTGGGAATCTCCCAGTCGCTCATCATAGCCGCCGATTTGCTCTACCCCGAGGTCGAGCATAGGGAACCCTCGGGGTCGAGCCTCAAACTGGGCCTCGGGCCTTCTGAAGACGGGCTATGGGATGTAATAATGATCATAAATTAGGCTCTCCGATTTTAGTCGTATACAAGTAGTCACAATGAACATTGTTCTTCCTTTGTCTATAACCTCCACTGGTGACATTTGGACCCTTGTTTCCATACAGAGCAGTGCTCTCTAGACCTTCTGCAAGCTGTGTAACCTGAGCCATGCTTGCCAGATTTCTTTGACTCTCTTGATCAACAAACAGTGAATAGGCCTTGTTAATAGTAGGTACTGGAGCCATAATCATAATTTGACTGGACTGTGCATAAGAGTCATTTAAACCAGTAAGAAACTGCAGCAATCTCTGAGCCTCAAAGTGCTGAGCATACAGCTTAGACTCAGGACATCGACACCCTGGGCAAGGCATTAGAGCATCAAACTCATCCCATAAATCTATCAGTTTTGAGAAGTAGTCTGCCACAGTCATGGTTTCTTGAGTCAAATTGTGCATTTCTCTATGAAGAAACAATACTCTAGAGCCATTCACTTTGTCAAATCTTTCTTTTAGATCTTCCCACACCTTGTGAGCACTAGATGCATATAATACACTACTCAATAAACCAGGCCTGACAATATTCATTATCCATGACAACACAACAACATTAACCTTTTCCCACAGATCATGAAGTTCTGGTTCGAACTTAGATTTTGGAAACCTTCCATCGACAAAACCTAACTTACTTTTACCTAACAGACCAATATAGCATGACTCCACAAGGCATAGTTAGTAGATTTAGTCAATTGAATAGAGACTAGAGAACTACCTGGTGTGTCAGTTGGCTGTGGTACAGTGGGTGATTACAATCTATACAAGGAAATGGCGAACCAGCTGGAGCAGAGTTTCCAAAAGTGTCAGTAGCTGATGTATGAGCTGTTGTATTGTCTTCTTCAGTGCCAATCGCCATTGTAGATTTCACCTTGAATGACAGAATATAAACCATCGCTTCGATTTTACGATTACTCTAAGACAATTCTGCACCTAATTTTGCAGAATTGAAGTAGCCTAGAAGCAGAGAAGAGAAAACAGAAAAGAGAATTAAAGAACGAGGACAACTTAGATCATTGCCGGTGGCTCTGATACCATGTTAGCTACCATGGAAAGCTGATCTAGAGCTCGAATAGAAGAAGAATTGAAGCAGCAAAGAAGAGGAGAAAGAAACACTATTTCATTGAATAATTGCCAAAAATAATGAAAATGAATAGCTACTCTTTTAAGCTAAGCAAGCAGACATTTATATTTTCTTCTAACTACCAACTAACTAACTAACCAACCTAGTTAGTGACTACAATAATGATTAACTATAGTTAATTATCATCTTGTTCATTCAGCCCTTCAACAGTAACGAACATTAATTTGAAAAGTGTTATTCTTTTCCTGATATATTTTATCTAATGATAATTTGCTTTGTATTCTTTTAACAGTTTTTTTGAATTATACAATCATACTATTGGTAATACTTTTGCTTTTTAATAATTAGAATTATTTCAATGCACTAACTCGAAACATTATTTGGAGAAAATTCAAAAAATCTGCTTATTAAGCTCTAGAGGTTTTAGCTGAACAACTTGAATTTTTGTGCTTTTGCTTGGAACATTCGACTGGTGCAAATGTAGTCCCTAGGGTAAATGAGACTGATGATATTTTACCCATTTATCTGTTAATTGGTAATGAAAACGGTCATTGACTCTATTCTTCACTCATACTTGTAGGCAACACTTGATCCAAAGGGAATCTAAGATTGATGGTGTTGTATTGATCACTTTACCTGCCGTAGGAGTTCAACCACCTCATCTAACTTTCATTGTAAGTGAGTTTTAAAATCAAGTTCCTAAATTTATTAATATCTTTTGTGGAGCTTGACAGTTTAGTAGTCTTGCTTCTTAGTTTATAGGTACTTGCTCCAATTGTCTTGTTAGAATAGAATTTTTGTATTTAATAAAGTAAGTTTTTGTTTTAACAACAACCTCATTTATGATAGAGCAATCAAAACTGATGAGAGGTATATTCACTAGAAATATTGTCTATAAGTATTAAGTGAGGTACAATTCATTACATATTTATATTATATAAAATCAAAATAAGTGAAAAAGAATCACATGTATCAAACTAAACTTTGATTATTCATCTTCGTAGATTCAGAAAATATCTTATCATCTGAACCATAACAAACATGTTATTATACGATGATCAACATTAATAATTTACATGTTACTATATGACGTACAAGAACAAGGGTGATGTCCAGAAATGCAACAACTATATGGGTATCAAGCTGCTAAGCCATACGATGAAAGTTTGGGAGAGGGTGGCGGAAGGGAGGGTAAGGAGTGTGTATGTCTGAGAACCAGTTCAGTTTCATGCCAAATCGTTCGACTACGGAAGCCATTCATCTTGTAACGAGATTGGTCGATGGAGCAGTATAAGACAATGAATAGGGACTTGCATATGGTGTTCATTGACCAAGAGATGGCATACAACAAAGTGCCAAGAGAGATTTTATGGAGGTGTTTGGAGGCTAAAGGTGTGCATGCAGCCTACATTTGGGTGATTAAGGACATGCATGATGGAGCTAAGACGCATGTGAGAACAACAGGCGGAGACTCGGAACACTTTCCGCTTGTGATAGGGTTGCATCAAAGATCAACCCTTAGCATGTTTTTATTTTTCTTGGCAATAGACGCATTGACTCGACACATACAAAGGGAGGTGCCATGGTATATGTCATTTGTAGATGATATAGTTCTGATTGATGAGATGCGAGATGTTGTTAACAAGAGTCTGGAGGTTTGGAGACAAATTATTGAGTCTAAGGGTTTTAAGTTGGGACTAAGATGGAGTACTTGGAGTGCAAGTTCAGCAACGTTACCCAGGAAGCATACATGGATGTGAGGCTTGATACATAAGTCATCCCCGGGAGAGGAAGTCTCACGTACTTTGGGTTAATATTACAAGGTGAAGGGGAGATTGATGTGGATGTCACACACTGTATTGGAGCAGGGTAGATGAAGTGGAGGCTCACTTCTCGTGTCTTATGTGATAAGAATGTGTCACTGAAACTTAAAGGTATGATTTACAAAGCAGTAGTTAGACCGACTATGATGTATGAGGCAGAGTGCTGGCTGATCAAGAACTTTCATGTCCAGAAGATGAAAGTAACTGAAATGAGGATGTTGAGATGCATGTGCCATCATACCAGGTTAAATAAGATTATAAATGAAGTTATTCGGTATAAGGGGGGAGTGGCCCCCATGGAAGATAAGATGCGGGATGCGAGGTTGAGATGGTTCAGACATGTTAACATGAGAAGCACAAAAGCCCAGTTAGGAGGTGTGAGAGGTTAAGCTTGGTGGTTATGAGAAGGGGTAGAGGTAGGTTAAAGAAGT
Organism: Nicotiana sylvestris; assembly: GCF_000393655.2. Taxonomy (NCBI): domain Eukaryota; kingdom Viridiplantae; phylum Streptophyta; class Magnoliopsida; order Solanales; family Solanaceae; genus Nicotiana; species Nicotiana sylvestris. The sequence goes on from NC_091068.1 coordinate 50,510,274, forward strand.
CTTAGGGAGAGGTGATTAGGCTGGACATAGCGCAACTGGAGCTTACTGAGAACATGACCCTTGATATTAGGCTGTGGAGGTCGAAGATTAGGGTAGAAGGTTAGTAGGTAGTCGAGTATTTCCCTTTGTCTTAATCTGTTTGATTGCATTAGTGTTAGTTTGATGTCTTGTTAATCTTAGATTGCTATTATTACCTACCGTTTAGTTGTTACCTTGGTTTCGGTCTTCTTTTTATCTTTTTGTTATTATTTGTTTTCGTTACTTCTTTTCAGCTTTTCTTTAGCTGAGGATTTATCGGAAATAACCTCCCTGCCTTCTAGGGTAGGGATAAAATTGCGTACATTTTACCCTCCCCAGACCCCACTACCTCACTTGTGGGAATTTGCTGAGTTTGTTGCTGTTGTTGTTGTATATGATGATCCACATTAATCATTCAAAAACGATATAATATGCTCTTCAGTTATAATTATTTACTGTAAATTTTATTTTAGTAATATTAATATTACTTTACAAAATCACATACTACATTACTCGACATACACGTGTAATGCACGTGTTGAGAAACTAACACTAATATGTGGCTATCAATATAGATTTATTTTCAGATAGTGTAAGCCAATATGTTTACAATTTATGGACCGCCATCTTGTTTACAAGATGCACGTATTGAACAAAATACTGATCATGTCCTTACCATTGGGGCTTTTATTTCCAGATCATGTATATACTTTATAATGTTTGATGAGACTATCTGCTTGATATCCTAGTTTATATTATTTTAAGTGTTTATCTATGATGCAACATGTGCAGGGTGAAATCCGGGAGGCCGATTTCTCCTTGACTGAATACCTCGAAGGGTGATCCCAGAAGCCCGGGATCTCGAGCCAGTCACTTCCCTCAAGATCGGCCGGTACCTTGCCAAGGATAATGTCGACCAAAGCCCCGACGAATGCAGGAATCTCTCGAGGAATGCACCCGTGCCGATCAGGTCTATTCAAGCAGCTCAACATCAGCCCACGCGTATATCGCAAAGCTAGCCGGATGTCCCGTCCTATTTCTTTTATCACGCAACGTATCTTGTACTAAGTTTGGACTTCCTCCTTTCTATAAAAGGGGAGTCGTTAACACTCTGTAAAGGCAGAGCTCCAATCACTGTCAAGTGCAATAATATCTTCCCTCTCTTTCTCCTCTCTAACTCGCTTGCCCTCACTGGCTCGAAGCCATTTATCTTTTATTACCTTCTTGTTTGTTCTTTGTTTATCACTTGGTACTGGCCCGAAGTCGCCTTAATGCCCATCACTCTCTTACTTGTTCTTCATTATATTGCTTAGTATTGGCCGTGAAGAGCCTTGTTTAGTTATATCCTCAACTGTTATCCCATCCCCGACTATCCCCGATAGCTCGAGCTCGACCCTGACGTCGACCCTGAAGTCCCCCATCGACCAGACCTATATTTGTACAACAGGCCCCTCGGTTTGATTACTGTCTCGTTTTAGCTCGCATTCCATTATTAAACTTCATATTACTATCATTAACTGCTCTAACAACTAGCTCGGGAATAGATCACGTATTTTTAGAACCCCATTTACAAATTTAATTATTGTTATCATTTTCACGGTAAACAGTTTGGCGCCCACCGTGGGGCTAAAACTAATAGTGATTATATTCTTACTGGTTTCATTGCACAAACGCACGTTATCTTTCACACTTTTTCTTTTCCAAGATCCTTTGATTTCAGGTCAAAATGTCTAGCTCGGTGAATAAAGTCGAGAACGACAACCTCAAAAATCACGAGGAAAATGGCGTGGCTGTCCCGGCCGCCGGAGCACCCCAATAGAATCCCGATAACAGGCCCAAACCGGTTCTAGCGGATGCGGATTCACAGGACGCACAACAAGTCGGCGAAACTTCTCACATCGACAGGAGCATAAGACAGAATGACCGACAGGAAGCTCAAAAAACCCCAGCCCGGGAAGAACAGGAAGTTAGTCTTCATATTATTTTTGAAATGTTGCAGGCACAGCAACTGGCCATTGCCCAATTGCAAAGCCATCCGAGAACTCCCAGCACAGCGGCACTAGAGACAGCTCCCCCCGCCGAACAAGTACCAGAAAGATCAAGCAATAACGGGTTGGTGGCCGACCCTGCCATAGTGAAGATGCTCGAGGACCTCACCAAAAGGATCGAATCAAGTGAGAAAATGATTGCAGCCAACAATAAAAAGGTCGAGACCTACAACTCTAGGGTGGATCAGATCCCGGGAGCACCCCCGGTCCTGAAAGGTTTGGATTCGAAGAAGTTCATACAGATGCCGTCCACGAGGAAGCAGCCTCGAAGCCAATTCCTAAAAAGTTTAGAATGCCGGAACTCCCTAAGTACAACGATACCACCGACCCCAACGAACACGTTACTGCCTGTACCTGCGCAGTAAAAGACAACGATATAAAGAATGACGAGATTGAGTCCGTATTGCTGAAAAAATTCGGAGAAACGCTTTCGAAGGGGGCCATGATGTGGTATCACAACTTGGCTCCCAACTCCATAGATTCATTCACCATGTTAGCAGACTCCTTCGTAAAAGCACATGCTGGAGCCATCAAGGTAGCAACGAGGAAGTCTGACATTTTCAAAATCAAGGAAAGAGAGAACGAGATGCTGCGAGAATTCGTGTCCCGCTTCCAGATGGAACAGATGGAGTTGCCGCTAGTCTCCAAGGACTGGCAGTGTAGGCCTTCACCCAAGGCCTAAACGAATGAAGCTCGGTGGCCTCAAAACAGCTAAAACAGAACCTGATCGAATATCGGCCGTGACTTGGTCGGACGTCCACAACCGGTACCAGTCAAAGATCAGGGCCGAGGACGACCAACTGGGAGCTCCTTGGGGCTCAGTGTACCCAAACAGACTCCTGGTAAAAGAATCGAAACCAAACAAAGAAAGGTATCAGGCGTACCTCGAAGACAGAAGGAACGCCTCGAGGCGCAACCTACCTCGCAACGATCGGAGGATAGATCAAGGGCAGGACCCTCGAGGGATCGTCAACAGAACTAGGTTCGATCGAAACATAGCGCCAACAAACGCGCCCCACTTATCGGAATACAACTTCAGCGTTGATGTATCAGACATCGTGTTCGCTATCAGCAAAATCAGAGACGCCAAGTGGCCCAAACCGATACAGTCAGACCCTTCACAGAGAAATTACAACTTAGTGTGCGAGTTCCACAACACGCACAGTCACAAAACCGAGGATTGCCATCAACTACGAGAAGAAGTGGCTCGACTGCTCAACAAAGGGCACCTTCGGGAATTCCTCAGCGATCGGGCCAAAAATCAATTCCGAGAGAGGGAGGCCACCAAGAAAAATGAGGCAAACGAGCCGTAACACATCATCCACATGATCATGGGGGTCGCCAATGCCCCGTAGGAACTAATGAGAAGAACAAAAATATCCATCACTAGAGAAAAATGTACTCGGGGATATATCCCCGAAGACGCCCTCACGTTCAGCGAAGAGGACACCGAGGCCCTATCTCAACCCCACGACGCCCTGGTAATCTCCTTTCTTGTAAATTCTTTTCAGATAAAATGTGTACTCGTGGATCCAGGTAGCTCGGCCAATATTATCAGGTCGAGGGGGATAGAACAACTCGGGCTGCTCGAACAAATCGTGCCCGCCACTCGGGTCCTCAATGGATTCAACATTGCGAGCAAAACAACAAAAGGAGAAATCATCCTTCCGGTTACCGTGGCCGGCACAACCCAAGACACCAAATTCCATGTCATCGAGGGAGATATGAGGTATAACGCCTTATTTGGACGGCCATGGATACACTGCATGAGAGCAGTACCATCCACCCTCCACCAGGTGATAAAATTCCCGATAAAGGATGGGATCAAAACCGTCTACGGGGAACAACACGCGACAAGGGAAATGTTCGCTATACACGACGTGGTACCAACGCTCATGCCTCCGCCCCAAATGAAACAACGGGCAAACCAGGTTTCGCCCCCGATCGAACTTGACAAAACAAAGTAGAGATCCACGTCGCATCTCCGCCCCCGGGCAGTTATAATAGACCAATCCCAAGGCATCGCCGGCATATCTCGTTTCAAGGTACGACCATTCCCCTTTCTTTTACTTCAAATTTGGAATTAACCTTCGTGCAGGCACCCAATCGGAGCTGCTGGGACGTTAGTGCTGTCGCAAGACCTCGAGGCCCCAAAGGCGCACCCGTTGCACTCTTTTCCTTTGACCGAGTTTTTATCCCAAGAAGAAGGGTTTTTACCGGTAAGGTTTTTAACAAGACAACATCTGCGAGCCGCTTAAGCGGGAACTCCGCAAAAAATATTCAAGACTTTCCCTGCGGTCGACTTTTTAGATGAGGGGCATTCCCCCCGGAAAGCTTCCCGCTCGTAGGAGTTTTGAAAAACGCTGAATGAGGTTTCCTGTAAAAAACAAGGCATCGGACCAAACATAGTCAGGTCCCGTCGGTAAAGGCATATACTATTGTATCGAGCAATCAAAAAATACCTTTTGTCAAAAAAAAAGAGAACTCCTTCTCGGAGTAGGGTAATAAATTCTTTCACCAGAAACGTCACGAAAACTCGGGAACAGACGCCAGCGGTTCAGACACTCTGATGGCCTCCAGATCAAAGCTCTGAAATCACAAAAAAAATTCAGGCAAGACAAACTTCCGAGCAATCGACTTCGACCCGATATAGGTCGACTCAACACAACAATATATATATTGCGACAATGGATCGAAGAATGTCTTTCAGCACCCCATTCTCCAAGCGAGGAAATCACAGTATATTCCCGGCATGAACCCCTTTACCGGATGCATCCCGAAACGCTCGGAGACTTAACGTCAACAATTTGGCACCTGCACTACCTCATAGTCGGAACTCCGGGCTCATGAAGCCTAAGCAAGGTAACACCGACCTCACAAATAACGGCCTTCGAGCCCAAGCAAAATAACTCGGAGACTGTCGCCAATCGCCATGCCCTGGGAAACCCGAAACTGTAAGACCCCGAGCGGGCAGACTCGGCGTAACCAGATCTATTCTACAAAGCAATACAAACTATAAGACCTCAATAGGCATGACAAACTGTAAGACCTCAATAGGCATGACAAACTGTAAGACCTCAATAGACATGAAAAATTGTAAGACCTCAACATGCATGAAATTCAAAATCCCAAAATTTAGGCTATATGTTGCATTTGTAAGAGTCCCGAAAGGGCATACCCTCGACTTAGACACCTAAGCTATCACTTGGGATCAAAAATGGCTCCGACCAAACACATGACTACAGTCAAAACGGCTGATACAACCAAACTAACACGACTCGGGGACGGTCGACTGTCGCTAAGCAAAAATCGCAGGCCACTAATTTGAATATACTTCGGAAAGAATCGATTAAAACAGGATTCCCTCAACAGGCAAAAACGAGCTTCAACCATGTCAGCTCCAAATCACAAGGTTTCGACCTACTCAACCTACGAGCTATGAACCTTCCGAGGTGCTCGAAACATCACCGATAACAACTTGAAATCGGGGTTCTTCCAAGAACCGACGATGGGTCAGGCAAAAATATTTCAAAAGACCTTAATGAGCAGAAAACAAAGCCTACAAAAAGCCCACGGGCAAAACAACGTAAGAGCCATTGTCGCCAGCTAAACACGCCTCTGGGCCGCACATTAAAACGTCTCTACGACTAACCAACGTAAGAGCCATTGTCGCCAGCTTGAAAACTAACAACTTGAGGATTAAAATGAGCTCGAATCGTAACCCGATTCGAAGACCGGATCCAAAATAGTTAACTATGCAAGCCTCCAGGCCACATATTAAAAGGTCTCAAACAGCCAAAACAGCGTAAGAGGCACTATCGTCGGTCTAAAAATCAAAAGCACTTAAGGGTCAATTAAAGCTCGAGTCGCGTTCTGGACTCGAAATAAGTAAACTACAATATGCCTAAGGGCACAGCATAAATGCGACTGTCACCTGCCGAGTGAGCCTCCGAGCCACGCGCCTATAAGGTCACTTCGACCCGAAAACACAAAAGGCCATCATTGTCCGCCCATGCAGGCAGGAAAGGACTTAAGGGTCAATTAAAACTCGAATCGCAACACAACTCGGAGACTAGACCTGAAATAGCTAAAACAACAAAACGCCCGAGGGCGAGAAATAAAGGCCATCATTGTCCGCCCAGGCAGGCAGGAAAGAACTTAAAGGTCAATTAAAGCTCGAATCGCAACGCGACTCAGAGACTGGACCCGAAATAGTTGAAACAACAAAACGCCCGAGGGCGAGAAATGAAGGCCTCCATTGTCCGCCCATGCAGGCAGGAAAGAACTTAAGGGTTAATTAAAACTCGAATCGCAACACAACTCGGAGACTGGACCCAAAATAGCTGAAACAGCAAAATACCCAAGGGCAAGAAATGAGAACAATCACCATCCGCCCGCACGAGCACAAAAGATCGAAGGACAGACAAGCTCAAATGAAGGCCCGACTTAGAGACTGAGCCTAAAACAGCTGGGCGAAACATAGAGGCCCCAACGCCTGCTCGCACCAAGGATCGCGCTTGAAAGCTCCCGGACCTGCCTGATCAGTTCAGAACCCACAAGGATCCCGTCAAAACACGGAAATCAGCCCGCCGGATCAAAGGCGATACAGGAAGAGATACAAAGGAGGTAAAACTTCAATATTTCTCTCATTTTATATATGCGGGAAAGGTGCGTTCTCCATCTACAAGCATGCTCTATAAACAACAGAATACAAAGTGGCAAAATCTACGCTCCACCTCTAAAGGGTTACGGCCTACCAGCCCCAGCCTCGCTCTTCGTGGCATCGGCAATAAGCAAACCAGGCATCATGCCCAACCACCTTCGCTCAAGAAAATCCTTCTAGAAGGACGAAGCCCCTGGCATAGGTCTCTTCAAGCGCCTGTCCCGAAGATCTACGACGAACGCGTCCCTCGAAGGCCTGCTCCAACACGGCTCAATCATCGGCGACAAGTCGCCACTCCTTCATCATCCTTGGTCTAGCTTAGTACTATACCAGCCTGGACACCGGTTGTTCTCAATCCAGACTTTTGAGGTATCAAGCTACAACTTCACAATCATATCCACTCAGATCGAAGCTCGAAGCCTGCATTTGATACTTCAAGTATTCCTAGCTCGATTGGCTCTGCCTCTAAGGTCGAAAAGGCGAAACGCTTGCCACAAGAAGACTCCTGCCTCACCATAGGGCTTCTGTAATACAAGCTCCGATATGTCCCGAATCGCCAGTGCACCGACTCGACCTTTCTTTCCCCTCGCCAAAATGCCTAAGGGGCCTACCCCCATCCGGGCCCCCCCGAAGTATAGCCCCTTGACGGAACAACTCAAAGCCTGGGTCTATTGGAGTGTTATGAAGGGAAAAACCCAATAAGAAAGGGAAGACCCAAGATACGGATGAATCATGCTGAAACTTACCACGAAATGAAGCCGGCAAACCTACTCGACGACCGAGCACCCTCCTGGTGGCCCAAAGGAACCGCTGCTCCGGAACCAAGGACTCCAGGAACGCCAAGCTCGGATGATGCACTCTCCTCAGTAGCACGAGCCCGTCTCGCCATGATAAAAGCTCCTTCATGATTATGAAGCGCACATCTCATCTATCGCCATGCCCGACCTCTGTCGTGCCCCGAATAAGCAGTCACTAAGGGTATGACCCACCAGCACCGTGAAATCAGCAAACCCCGAGGACCCTCGGGAAGCGGAAGCAACTTCACGACTACATACGAAAAGAGAGGGAATGATTCAACACCAACCAAAGGCACCAACCATCGGCACCGCCTCCGGTTTCGAGGTAATGCTCAACCCCGAAGACCTCCGCCATAGCAAGACAGCGCCCCAGCAGGACAACAATGCCTTCACCAAATTGGCATACAACTTCAAAAGGCCTCCGCCAAAGAAGGCTAGTTTGCAAAGAAATGGGCGTCCCTAACAAACGCCCGTGCGAAACAGGTTCCGGGTAATGACCAGGGTGGCCCGGAGCATGGCCAGGCCTCCGTTCGGAGATTGCCTCCAAGAAGTCACCAGCATCCCGAGACTGCGAGTCCTCAGGCAAGTTTCTTCTCGAAGGCCATTATGAGGCTCGAAGATATTATCCACGCTTTCAAGCAGAGAAAAGGTCCCGACAGCCCGAGGTTATTGGCCTAATTCGGGTCCGGTTCGAGAAGTCACGAAAGACCTCACGCGAAGCCGTTTCATCAACCAAAGGCCAGGAAGAATACTCGCGCCCAGAGCCAGTATCACAGGAAACAAAACAGGATCATGCATTCGAAGCTGCCAAAAATATAAAGAGATACATCAAGTGTCGAAGGAAGGAATCAAGGAAATATTTTTGTATTTATACAATTGTTCGCTTACAATGACCCTCGGTGGGTCCTTCCATATGACTACATTACATATGATTACAAAAGCCCACAAGGGATCCTTACATAAAACTAAAGAAGTACAAATGATATGCATACAACAGGAGCCTCAGGACCTAGCCTATTCATGTTGCGTCTTCGTCATCATCCTCTCAGGCATATGACCTCAAAGATAATATCTTCCAAGACCGATCCTCTCGGGGACCACATCCTAATCCTCCCGGAATGGCATCTTCAAAAGGGAGGGCATGGAAAAGAAAGGCAGGGGAGAAGAGCAAAATGACGAAGGAGACACCAGAAGAACACAAGAAGTGGTTGGGTGAAAAATTTGGCTAGTACGAACTCCGCCAGTACTACCGTTTTGAAGCCACTTCTTGAGACGTTGCCTCGGCCCGAAAGACAATAGCCGGCAGAGACCGCCGACACACCCCCTGGGAATCCAAAAGGGCTGTAACACGTCGAACCGAGGGAGGAGGGTGAGCTGCGGTGTATAATTCGAACCCCCTTTTAAGCAGCGGTGCATAATCCAAAGTATCCCCGAGGTCGGGGGAAATCGGTCCTCTACCTCATCACCCCGGGCCAACAACAACAACAACAACATCACGACGGCACAACTTCACCCAATCAAAAGAGGATCGAGGGTTGGGCCACAGTGCACATGGCGTAACATCTTGAGGCTACGGGCTTCAAACATGACGAGATAACAGAAATTCAAGATGGCAAGAGAGGAATAAAAGATGGGTATCAAAGGAAATTTGGATAAAAAGCCAACCATAAAAAGCCCCATTTATAGGGAGGTCAAAGTAACTGACAGCGCCATTACTGCCCTCGAAAAGCGTAACAGCAGGCGCAATCAATGCGTTCATAGAAGCTGAACCGATAGCAACGAAGATCGAAGAATCGCGACATTTCGGGTAATCTTGGAGAAGCGAAAAGGCGAGGCACCTCGACACCTGCAATAAGGGGGCTGCGCCGTCAGCGCGACGTTGTTATGAGGGATCGAAGAGTAGGGCATCAAAATCATTTCTTATCACTTCCCTCTAAGAAACGCGGAGACTATCTGTGCACGGTGAAATCTGGGAGGTTGATTTCTCCTCGACTGAATACCTCGAAGGGTGATCCCGGAAGCCCAGGATCTCGAGCCAGTCACTTCCCTCAAGATCGGCTGGTACCCTGCCAAGGATAATGTCGACCAAAGCCCCGACAAATGTAGGAATCTCCTGAGGAATGCACCCAGGGCCGATCGGGTCTATTCAAGCGGCTCGACATCAGCCCACACGTATATCACAAAGCTAGCCGGATGTCCCATCCTATTTCTTTTATCACACAACATATCTTGTACTAAGTTTGGACTTCCCCTTTCTATAAAAGGAAAGTCGCTAACACCCTGTAAAGGCAGAGCTCAATCACTCTACTCAAGTGCAATAATATATTCTCTCTCTTTCTCCTCTCTAACTCGCTTGCCCTCACTGGCTCGAAGCCATTTATCTTTTATTACCTTCTTGCCTGTTCTTTGTTTATCACTTGGTACTGGCCCGAAATCGCCTTAATGCCCATCATTCTCTTACTTGTTCTTCATTATATTGCTTAGTATTGGCTGTGAAGAGCCTTGTTTAGTTATATCCTCAACTGTTATCCCATCCCTGACTATCCCCGATAGCTCGAGCTCGACCCTGACGTCGACCCCGAAGTCCCCCATCGACCAGACCTATATTCGCACAGCAGGCCCCTCAGTTTGATTACTGTCTCGTTTTAGCTTGCATTCCATTATTAAACTTAATATTACTAGCATTAACTGTTTTAACAACTAGCTCGGGAATAGATCACGTATTTTTAGAATCCCATTTACAAATTTAATTGTAGTTACCATTTTCATGGTAAACACAACGTATACTTTCTAACTTTATTTATTTTTTTAAAAAGAGAGATTAGTTCTGCACTCGATGCTTCCACTGATCAAAGAACACAAGCATTTCTCCTCTTCTAATCATTCTCAAACCACTAAATCATGTTGGAACAGCTAACATAGGCAATCAAAGCCAAAAAACAGAGATGTAGAGGTCCATCAAGTATTAGTAGCCAACTCACACTGATAATAAAACAATAATGAGTCGCAAAGTTGCTGGAAAGTGAAGCTGAGAAGAAGATTAGGTAAAATTTGGGATAGAGATCATAAGTTCAGTCAGGGAGTACGCAAGAAATGTTATACTACTAATATGTTCACCTCCAAGCTTTGTCGATTGTAGTGGATTTCAGTATTTCGTCACAATTTTCAAGAGCGAGGAGTAAGTCCCCAAAGCTGCACTTGCAATGCCGATTACAATAATGTTGATGCTACAAACCATCTGAAAACGTCAAACATTGATGATCACCATTACTCAACATTACCCAAATTACATCACCTAGAATTAATAATCAAGAAAATATAAAACAGGAAATGATATGTTAATTCTCGTGTTCTTGTCATATTTCTGCAACTAGTACGCAAGCCCAAACGGTTTATGGCCAGAAAATGGAAATCAAGCCTAAAAATTTAATGCCAACAACGATACATCAATTACCTGTGTCCTTGTTGCTTTCTTTCCAATAATCTTTAGGAAACATAAAGCTGGCATTATTACAGCCTGAAAAGCAAAAAGATTCAGATATATTGACCATCATAAAATTGTGAGCAGAAGTAAAATAATAAACGGAGATCTCCCGTCAAACATCTAACTATTCATGGTTTACTCATTCTACCCCAGGACTCTGGTTGCCTCTCTATTTGCACTAAATGGTTTTAAAGTCTGAAAACAGCTACTATCAGTTTTGGAAAGTGAATCAATGTGCTCAAACAGTCTAACTATTCATAGGTTGGCTAAACAGTTAGAGAAATATGAACTAAACAGCTCAACCTCTTAATTTGGAACTTTGACGGGAAAGTTCTATCTCGTCAAGCTCCATTATTTTGAATATTAGACCCATATCATCCATTGTATTTTTTTTGGAAGGGAGAGGCGAGGGCGACCGATTGGATGTAAAGAGGAATTTATCAAGATATTCTTGGTAAAAAGAAGAGATCTATCATAGCATCCGAGAAGCATAATGCTCAAATGAATTTGAGTTGACCTTTTAACCATTTGAAAAATCAATTAGAATTGCACCTACAGCTTCTGTCATTTGGCCCCAGGCCCCCAATAGAGTCTAAACCATTATTTAAAGGTACAATATATCGGGACCCCCTGAACTTGACCAATTTTATCAAGTTAACACCTAAATTTTAGGTTGGCCTAATTACCCACCTGAACTTTGGCAATCTGATAGTCTCGACCCCGCCAACGCTGATGTGGAAAGAGCGTGAATACACTCTCTTTTAGAGACGTGACAGGGAAGAAATTTGAAAAAGCTATAGAGAACTTTGTTATGAATGTGTGGAATTTTGTTACTAAACCTCAGATTCTGATTCATTCTGAGGGATATTGTATTTTCAAATTTCACACCATAGTTGATAGAGACCAAGTTCTTCAGTCAGGACCATACACATACAGGAACAAACCAATGGTGCTAAGGCTATGGGAAATTGATTTCTCACTTAACAGAGACATTCTAAGCACAGTGCCAGTTTGGGTGACATTTCCTGGGTTACCAGTAGGTTATTGGTCGACTGAGGCTCTAAGTAAAATAGCTAGTGTGGTGGGAAAGCCCCGATACACTAATAAATTCACGCTCATTATGAGAAGATATCCTATGCTAGGGTCCTAGTGGAGGTAGATGTTGCATATACTCTTCTAGACCAGATAGAAATAGAATCACCTTTTGGCCCAATGGTATGATTGGAGACCTGTATTTGTAATGATTGTCTGAAACTTGGTCATGATTTTATTGACTGTTGGCACAAAACAAATTGTAATGAGGAGGTGGATAACAAGGAAGGGGAAAGGCCAAGAAGACAGAGGAAAAGAGCAAAGAAGCCAACTAGAATTGTCAAGCAAACATGGCTGGTGAAGAAGCCAGAAGTGAGTGCTGGAACAAAACCAAAACCACAGAGGAAGGTAGTCCTACAAGGAGACCCTGCCCATGAGATTGAATGCACTGAGATGGGTAGAGAGAATATAGAGCCTGTACAGCAGAATACTTCTATGCCATGTCAGACAAAAGATGGGATTAGCATACAGGATAACATATGCTGCAATCCTGTGAATGAAGATGGCAATGATAAAGGGAAGGCAGCTGTTGAGACAAGGGATGATGGGAGAAGAGGACAACAAGAGGACCCAGGTCCATCATGCCCTTTAATTTCCAACTCTCTATGATCATTGTCACTTGGAACATTAGGGGTCTTAATCAGGCCCATAAACAGAAGAAGTTAAAACTGGCTAAAAATAAGGTAGATGTAATGGGGTGTATTGAAACAGAGTTAAAGAACATAAGGCTAAGAAAATACAAAAACGGATTGCTCAGGGGTGGAATGTTTACTGCAATTATCCTTATGTTGTAAATGGTAGAATTTGGATATTGTGGAAAGCACACATACAACTACAGATTATCCACACTACAGATCAAGTCATCCATTGCCTAGTGGAGGATACCATCACTTAAATTACAACACATCTCAGTATCATTTATGCTCAGAATGATAGCCATCGAAGGGAGACTCTATGAAGGGACCTTAAACAGATAAATATGTAGGCTCAGGAGACATGGCTACTTAGTGGAGATTTTAACAATGTGCTATCCTCTGAGGATAACAGGGTCCTCCGTAACTACTATTGAAACACAGGGATTCAAAGATGTGATTGATTTTCTACAGCTTACCCCTCTTAGAGCTAAAGGAGACATTTCACTTGGACAAACAAACAAGGTACTAGTTCAGGAGTATATAGCAAGATAGACTGGGCTTTGGGAAACTATCAGTGGATATAACAATCTGGTCATGCAGAGGCAAATTTTTTGAATCCATCAGTCTCTGATCACTCCCTTATACTAATCAAATGTGGTCGACAAAAGTTATTACATCCTAAACCATTTAGACTATACACAAATGTCATGGAACTTCCACAATTCCAGAATATTATTCAGCATGCTTGGAGTCAGAATTATGATGGCACACTTGTGCAGAAGATCTGGTGCAAGTTGAAGGCTATGAAGACACAGTTGAGAGACTCTAATGCCTATATGGCTTCATACAAATAAAAACTTTAGCAGGCAAGAGAAAAATTGGATATTGTTCAAAACCAAATTCAGCAGGAACCTTTGGCATAGAACCTATTTGATTTAAAGAAAGACACACTAACTGACATTGAGAAATGGAGCAATATTGAGGAACATGTGATGAGACAGAAGTCAAAGGCTTGCTGGATTGAATGTGGTCATGCCAATACAAAGTATTTTCATGCTCAATGGAAGATTAAATCCAGTCAGAATAGTATAACATCCATATACACTGATACAGGAATAAAGATAACAGATCCCAAATTGATTGAGCAGGAATTCATCAGAGTGTTTCAATCCTTAATGGGAGATTGTGCTACTGAAATGCCTTGTGCAAATACAACTATAATCAAGGAAGGACCATGCTTAACTATATCACAACAAAGAGATTTAATCCATGAAGTTACAAATGAGGAGATCACTGTTGCAGTATGAGAGATGCCTAAAGACAAAGTACCAGGGGTTGATGGTTTTCCTGTGGAATTCTTTACTAGGAACTGGAATATAGTGAAGGACATCGTTGCAGCTGTGAAGAACTTCTTTTCTACCAGTAGCCTGCCTGGAATGATCAACACGACAGCCATCACATTAGTACCTAAAGTTTCAGCACCTTCAATAGTTAAGGACTATAGGCCTATTGCATGTCGTACCACATTGTATAAGATTATATCTAAGGTCATTTAAAAAAGAATAAAATCTGTTCTTGATGGGTTGATTGGTCACTCTCAATCAGCATTCACTGAAGGGAGGTGTATTATTGATAACATACTACTAAGTCATGAACCGTTTAAAGGATACTCCAGAAAAGATATCTCTCCTAGATGTGTGCTGAAGGTAGATCTGAGGAAAGCCTATGATACTTTGGAATGAGATTTTCTCAGAAGAATGCTTATTGACCTTGGTCCCTTCAAGTTTGTGCAGTAGATAATGACATTTGTTACTACAGTGTCATATTCCTTGGTACTAAAAGGAGGACTGACCAAGCCTTTCAAAGGAAAAAGGGGATTAGACAAGGAGACCCAATATCTCCATACTTATTTGTTACTGCAATGGAGTATATGGGAAGAGAACTAGGACAATTGCATAAGAATGGAGATTTCAACTTTCATCTTAGGTGCAGGAAGTTAAATACTACACATATATGTTTTGTTGACGACCTCCTGATGTATTGCAGAGCTGATTTTGAGTCTATCAAGATCCTAAATGCAACCTTTCACAAGTTCTCAGTTGTCTCTGGCTTGCAGGCAAATGTAGACAAAAGTGTTATATACATGGTTGGAATCTCAACAACTGAGAAGCAGGAAATCTTTGCAACATTGGGTTTTACTGAAGGAAAGCTTCATTTCAAATACTTAGGGATCCCTTTAGATTCTAAGAAGCTAGCAGTTCACCAATATTTACCTCTTATTGAGAAGATAACTGCAATGGTCACATGCTGGTCAGCTAAACTTCTATCTTATGCTGGCAGATGTCAACTGATCAAGGCTGTTATCTTTGGCATTCAAACCTATTAGGCATAGATTTTTGTTCTTCCAAAGAAGGTTATGAAAGCAATTGAGGCAATATGCAGAACTTTCCTATGGACTGATACTACTACTATCTCAAAGAAAGCACTGGTGGCTTGGGAAAAGGTGTGCAGGCTAACAGCTGCTGGAGGACTCAATATACTAGACATAAAGCTGTGGAACAAAGCAGCAATTATAAAACATCTGTGAGATATAACAAGAAGGGACTGCTTATGGATAATGTGGGTGTATAGTTTCTATATAAAGAATAGGAATCTGGAAACAATGGCCACATCTAACTCTGCATCTTGGGTGGTGAGGAAGAGACTAGATAGCAAAAGTTTGATTATGGAGCATCAACAACTCCAAGGAAACATTCATAACAGACTACAGACAATGTGCACTAATACAAAGTTCCAGATTAAGTAGATGTACTTGAAACTGATACCAGTATACCCCAGAGCTGAATGGAAAAGTTTGATGTTGCACACAAATATACATCCAAGATATAGATTCACCATATGGCTTGCAGCACAACATAGACTAGCTATAGTGGAAAGACTGTTGAAGATTGGTATCCAAATTCCTGCAGCCTGTGCATTTTGTTGACATAGCCTGGAATCCTTTAGCCACTTGTTCTTTGAGTGCACCATCACAAAGCAAATATGGTCCAGACTATGTTCATGGCTGGGATATAATAGGAGCATTGGAGATTGGAAAACAGAGTTGGAATGGGCATGCAAGAAAGTCAAGAGCAGAAGAGGAACAAATGTTATTACTAGCTGTGTGTTTGCCATGATTGTTGCACTGATTTGGAGGGAGAGGAACATAATCAGATTTGAATAAGCTAAGTTTGATGATCTCCAAATCTGCAGAGAGATAGTACTACACATACATATCAGAGGGAAGAATATAGTCAAGTGGAAAGAAACATTGCAGCAGTTGAAATGGATTCAATAGATAAGTAGAATTAAAAGTAGAAATCCTTGTTATAGTTGGTTTTAAACAAGTGTCTGTATTGAAATATAGTTTAGGATAGATAGACAAAAAATTGATAGTAACAGATTGTGATGTATATTGGGAGCAGCCTGCCAAAGCCGCTCCTTGGACTTAACTGTCCATATTTTTTGAGTATCAATAGAATACAACCTTAACTCAAAAAAAAAAAATCAAATACAATGACTTAATTGTTCCAACTATATTTCTCCTTATTTCTTCTTAATATACATATCGTATTGTATCCCAACTATGGTTTTTTCCCTTTTCAGATATAATGACTATTTGTTCCAACTGTGTATTTCTTTTTCAAGCCAAATATGCAAAACTTAGTTGAAGCTCCATTATGTTAGCCAAATAAAAGAAGACTTAGCCAAAGTAACGGAGTTCTAATGGTGCATTTTTTAGAGAAGAAAAAGTTTATGTATTTGTTCTCTTCATCAATGACTATGTATACCAACTGTATGTTTATTCTTTTTTGGGTCAAATTTATAAAATATTTGGTTAAATTTCATTATGTTTAGCCAAAAAAGTCTTTTATCCAAAGTAACGGAGTTCTAATTGTGGATTTGGTCCGTTTTCCAAGTACTTCCGAGTAGCGCGTAAGGCGCACGCGGCAGCGATAAAGCAGTAACAACTAGCAGCAATGGCTACACGTGGATAGTGGGTAATCAACATCGTTTGATTCTGCAGCAATGCCTCGACACCCCAATTATATTCTAGGTTCTTTTCTTCTAGAGTTGGTACCTCCGGTCATTCAGTCGATTTTTTTGGTCTCCCTTTCTTGTTAGTAAATTATTGCTCTAGATAAGGCATAGTGCTTGCAAGCTTACATGATTTGAGCTTGTATGTTCATCAAGAACTCCCATGTCCAGAAGATAAAAGTAGCAGAAATAAGAATATTGAAATGAATGTGCGGGCATATTAAAATTGATAAGATTAGGAATAAAGATACGAACATGGTAGAGGACAAGATGCGAAAAACGAGACTTAGATGGTTTAGGCATGTGAAGAAGAGAAACGCAGATGTCCCAGTGAGAAGCTGTGAGAAATTGACCTTTGTGGATCTGAAGAGAGGTAGAGATAAACCAAAGAAGTACTGGGGCGAGGTGATTAGACATGATTTTATGTTGTTTCAACTTACTGAAGACATAACCATTGATAGGAAGGTGTAGAGGTCGAAACTTAGGGTAGAAGGTTAGTAGGTAATCGAAAGTGTTTCTTCCCCATACCTGTAGTATTAGTGGTTAGTCTTGTATTCTATTATTGTTAGATCTCTATTACTAAATTTTGCTCCTTTCGCTTTGTTTTCTTATTATCCTATTGTTGTTATTACTTGTTGCTACTACTTTCTTTTCATCTTTTCTTAAGCAGGTCGTCTATCAAAAACAGCTCCTCTACCCTCAAGGTAGGAGTAAGGTCTGCAGACATACTAACCTCCCCAGACCCCACTTGTGATATTATACTAGGTTTGTTGTTACTGATGTTGTTAGATGCCATGATTATTTGTTCTAAGAGTATATTTTTCTACTTTCTGGGCAAATATTTAAATATAACTTAATTAGAATATCATTATCTTTAGCCAAATAAACAATTATACCCAAAATAATCTTGTTCCACGTTTTTTTTTCCTTCAGATTTTGTCCGAAAAAGATGATCCAAATAATTTGTGTATTTAAAAGGGTAAAAATATATATTGTATCTTTAAAAACGACACGTGAACAAAAAAAATCCACATGGCAGTGCGTGTGTCACACTTTCATGGGTTGTCAGTTCCAGGAGGTCGAGCCTATCAAATAGCCAAGTTCAACGGGGTATAGGCCATAAAATATTGGTGTGAACTGAATAAAAAGTCGTCAAGTTCAGGGGAGCCCCAATATATTCTGCATTATTCAACATTGTACTAATCTGATTATGAGAAATATAATTATCAAAGAAGATAGTTCTACCAATACGTTTCCAGAAGCATAAGGATCAAACCAAAGAAAAATATCAGGAAGATAAAATAGCCAAGTACAGAGAGGAAAAATGGGTTGCACTAAATAGGTAATCAGCTTTTCATAATTGACAGCTTAATGGCTTGCATATCAAAGAAAAAGTTATTATCTGTAATATTAAAAAAAACAATAAGTTCAAGATATAGCCAAGTACAGCGAGGAAAAATAGGTTTCACTAAATAGGTAATAAACTTTTGATAATTGAAAGCAAGCTTTGATGGTTTGTGTCGAAGACATAATTAAGTAAATAAAAATGTGTTCTCTCTAACAGCTTAAACTTTTAGATGAGATAGTCACACACTTCATCAGTTTGCATATCCAAGAAAAGATTATCAGTCTGTGATATAAAAAACAATAAGTTCCGGATCCAATAAAACTGGAAACGAGCTTACCACCAGTATACTGAGAAGAGAACCAATCAGAGCCATCACAAGACCTGCAACAAAAGTGATTTATGACTGTATAACTAGAAATTGTCTCATAGATTTATTTAATCAACCAAACATCCCTAAGGTGAAGCTTCTTGCTTGATGCACATATTCGGTGCTTTAGGAATGCAATTTAGAGAGGAAGAACATTGTCACAGCTTAAACTCTGCAGTTTGCTTTCTCTCTTCGAATGATCCAGGTATGGACGGATTTAAAATGGTACAAGCACAATCAGAAACATCTAAACAAACCATTCTGGAAGTTAAGGAGATACATTTGCTTACTTATACATGAAAACCACGCCAGCTATTTCAGGGGTTGATATCAAACAAAACTTTTTTACACCTCCATCTTTAAGTCGTCATTATCATATGTTTCATAATTCTTACGCATTTCGTTAACCAGCAATCAATGTCTTCATGTTTTCAGCAAAATGGTAAAGCACCCGGACCAGAAGGCTTCATACAGCTAATCTTACTAATACATGCTCTAATATATATATATATATATATTAATATATATATATATATGACCTCTTTTGCTAATTATCCAAGAATTATCACACAAACTAAAGCAAGTGGCAGCAGTAATATTTGCAACCAGAAAAGCTTCTGGCTCAAGAGAGACTTAGTGAATTCATTAAATTTTGATGTTAGAAGAAGAACGCATCAATTAAAAGTTGACTCAGATGTACTATATTGTTCGAGATTACCTTCTTTTTCTCTATCTTTTCTTAGCAGAGGTAATATCAGATTAGGCAGGGTTGTGGTGCCCTAATAGAAACTTAGTCTTCTAAGAGAGTTGGTGATAGATGAACATGCAACACGCAGAATTAAAATAAGATGGCTGAAAT
The DNA here is from genome assembly GCF_000393655.2 of Nicotiana sylvestris. NCBI lineage: Eukaryota > Viridiplantae > Streptophyta > Magnoliopsida > Solanales > Solanaceae > Nicotiana > Nicotiana sylvestris. The sequence goes on from NC_091068.1 coordinate 50,529,662, forward strand.
GGAGGAGCACCAGGGAATGTTGTGTAATAAAAGATACCTAACAAAGTGAAAAGTAGGCAAGTTCAATAGAGTGATTGCGACCCCAACAATGTTATACCGGACTGAATACTTAGCTCCTAAGATGTAAAAGATTGTATGGCATAGAAATGCATATGTTGAGATAGATGTTTAGTTACACAAGACTGAAGAAAGGATTCGTGTTGACCAATATAAAACTTAGCTAACAACAAAACACAATGAAACAGAGGATTCATAACAATGCTACCATTCACGTGGATTAAGGTTTTATTCTTGTCTGATTTACATTTGATCCAGTGTTTGCCAAGAGTCTCTAGAATTCAGCTAGACTTGCATGTCATTGTAGGGATAAGTGTGCCATTGGAGAACCTCTAGTTTTATAAAACTAATTTTCCTTAAAAGACAAACTTTTGGTATGGAAATAAGCTGGGCCGGCATAAGGCGGAAGTGATGCAGAAGATTCAAAAAGCCTATAGGGTTCCAGATTATATGTATAAAGAATAAGTACTGATAGGAGAATAGCATTTAGTGAACTAAAATGAGATTAGAAATTTAAAGTTAAAGATCGTAGCTGAAAGATAATGTTACGTACCAAAAAAGGGAATTAGAAATGCAACGCACAGGGTAGAAAAGACAAGCACTGTCCTTAGGAGAATAAAACACAAGAAACTACTAGAGATTCTTGGAGGCAGCAATTCCTCTATGCTTCTTCCCAAAGGATTCATCAGCAATGCATATCTGTGCAAGTGCAAACTTTAAGGAAAGCAGAAGGATATGCAAAGTTCTTCTCTTTTGTGTACTTAAGACATGCAATCTAAAATCTCTACTGATATTTCCGAGTGTAAAAGGATACTTCGTGAATGGGTTGATAACCTGCACGGTAGAGCAAGAATAAAGATAAAAATTAATGATTGCCAAATAAGATTCAGGAATATTTTGAAGGGAAAACAGAAAGCATACATACAGTGGTCCATACTGCTATTCTTGAAGCGATTGAATCCTCAGGCATATTTAAAGTAATCTGAGACAATGTGCTTTGACCAAACATGAGATACCCCATTATTGCAACACCTCCATATATTAGAATACACAGAATAAAGCTGCATAACAAGAAGGTGTTGGTCATTAACGGACCATTGAGGAAAATGCATAAAACTATTCAATAGTAGAAAACCATACCATATAGCTACTGCGTCATTGAATTTTGATTTGTCAGCCATAGATTGGTAGATGTTTGGGAAGACTGAGTGCCCAGAGAAGCAAAAGCCATATACCCCAATAGCAAAAGGAATCCCACTCCAGTTCAGAACCCGATTGGTATTATGAAATCCGACTCCATCCACTGTACCAAGGAAAAGCACACACAGAGCAATTATTATAGTCGCAAGGACCCCGCAGGCTGCAAATACATCAATAAGATTCTCAGATGATGGTTGAAAACCATCCATGCCAAGAGTACTGCTGTTTGAAGCAACGTCAGCGCTTTATGTTGGTCAAAAGAGCACCTGAGAGGTATGATATTACACGAAGGTCCCTCAACCAAACAGTTGGCAGAACAACTAGGGCAGTCAGGATCCCAAAGAAGTGAGTCGAATCAAGTTTAAGGCCCTCCCAGTTTAGTGAAGTTCCGGGAAAAAGAGTAGTAAGGTTATCTCCTTCCAAAATTATATATTCTACACAATATGACTGCATTGGTGGAACACATGTTAGAGGTCTGATGTTAAGGAGTCTAGGTGAACAATGAAACTACAGGGTCTAAACCCAATCTTCACTTACATAGAGCTCAATGTACAAGATAATCTGCAAAGAAATAGAAGAACAGCATCAGAAAATTGTCAGGAAGACGAACAATCTATAACGAGCAATCAATTTTTTCCTTTGTCCCTGTAAGCATAAATCAGCTTACTCATATTTTCAGCCAGTAACTTTATATTTAAGCCAAAAAGAAGTTTGGTATTGTTCCACGTTGGCATCATGAAATAAAAATTCCCCCAGCAAATCACAATATGTCCATCCAACTGAAAAACTATATGCTAGCAGTTCAGAAAGCTACATTTACTGGGTCCAAATTACTAACATTTGTTCCCACTCCATGAACTGCATTCATCTAACATGAAGTAACATTTTTAACTAACAGCTGGAAGCATTCTATTTTCGCCCGGACAATGTCATGATAAAAGGTTTTATAGGAACAGAACCAAATGAAAGTCACATAGTGGAGTTGGTACTTGGTAGGGATAAAAGTGGACATTGCTGTTACCGACAAGCTTTTTGGAGTATCCAACTACTAGCTTGAATCCGCCAGTAATTTCCTTTTATCCTAATTTATCCAAGTAGGTGAAAGGGAAACAGAATGTGGTTGATGATAGAGGAAAAGTGGAAAGAAGAAGGCAAAACTGGTGACTTCCTGACAGGAAGGCGCCCTTTGGTAGTTTTAGAAGAAGGATTGGTAGGAAACTAGGTGAAAGAAACCATGGGCACATCCTAAACACATAAAATAGTTAATTGTCATTCTACTAATTTGTGGTTAATTACTAAACAAAGGGTAAACAATTAACCTAAACAAGCAATGAAGAAAATCAGGGAAAGATTTAGTCCCACTTAAAAAAGATGACAGGGGGACTACATTATTAGGATACAAAGGGAGGGGCTATTAGAGTTAAATCTTAAAATTACTCATCCACAAGATTTCCATAGCTGAAACTTGGAACTGATTGCACATAGGATCAAGGCATCAAACAACTGTAGATTAAACTTCTGAAACTTGGAACTGATTGCGCATAGGATCAAGCAACTACAGATTAAACTAACTCACAGATATAATAACGCGTCCAAATTTTCCAAATGCAGCTTCTCCAATATCGGGATAGGTTGTGATTCCTTCCCTGCTCTTGAAGCAATGACTCATAAGAGAAGCTGTGTACCAACATATAACTGCAAAAATTACCAACACTAACAAACTAGCCCAACCAGCTTCTTTCACTGTATAAGGAGTAGAGAGCAGTCCAACTCCAGCCATGACATTGACACCTAAAACAGATAAAAAGAGATTATCTCAGATTATCACTTATTAGCAGATTCAGCACTTCTGATTTCAAAATCCTAAGATCTCCCTCCTAGGTAGATTTTCAGGTATAGCCCATAGTAAAGCTATTCACTGGAAGTTGTTTCATCCTGCTCGTTCAGATTGTCAAAGATACTAAATTACTGAACAACATTAAGGTTTTTCTTACCATTGAATATAGTCTGAGTTAAGCTGCATCCATAGGAAATTGGTAATTCCCCAACCAGTTGTTCATGCAATGAAGAAGCCTTCTCTGACCAAGATGCCTTTGCCACTGAGATTCCATCCACGACATTTTGCTCCTGAACTTTTTCCTTTTCAGCGAGTAAATGTGTCTTCACATCCGAGCCTAAGAACTCTCTACTATCGACTTCAGATATAATACTGGATCCAAGTCGTAGGAGTCCGAAACTTGGTGATGCGGCAATCGTATATGAGTCAATTGTCTCTCTGTTATCATACATACGAACAGCATAAGAAACTTTTTCTCTCCCATTCTTCTAATCAGAGTAAACATCTGATATAAAGATAAACCTTTTTCATAGTGGAGATCTAAACTCGCTCGTTTGTCACCAAAGCTACAGAAAAGAAGTGGTTCTTTTCTCAGGCTAGCTGATTAGCTCCTAACTTCAAACACACATCAATAAGCCCTCAGACCCTCTCCATAGGCACCTACTTTTTTCCTTTTCTTGATGAAATGGTAAAGCCCAACCAAATTCCCACTCCCCCCCCCCCAAAAAAAAAAAATCCAAAAACAAAAAGAAAAAAAATCTGGGAGCCTATGTTTGCTTCTCCCACTTCTCTCTTGATGAATCATTGGCTCGAAATTTCAACCTCAGAACGGCCCTCTCTATTAGGCTATCCCTCCCGTGTGTCAATACTCTCAAACACACCCTTAATTGCACAACTTGCAAATTTGGCCTCACATCCCAAACCCTTTTCAACCTTTTCAAAACATAATTTCCAAAAGTACTTCACATGCGGCGTCGAGACAATAACATCTGAGCTTTATTCTAATCACCGATGTCCCATCCTACATCATCCAGCCCATATATCGCCACACCAATACAAGCGACCTCCTCAGGTCAGAATAAATTCTTTGGAAGGGAAAAACAGGAGGTTCTAACATATAATGGTGAGTATGGTCCCAAGAACTAATCCTCAGTTTTTCCAATTTCCAAATCTCTCTGTTATGTAAACCCACCACTCACGCAAAGTAGCTCGTTAACCTTAACCTATTAGATATTTTTTCTTCTAACATGCCAAATATTTTTTATACTATTGACTCAAACAAGATGCTAATAAGGAATTCTAATCAAGGACTAAAATGTAATATCAGTCAGGTAGAAAAAAGGAAGCTGAGCCAAGCAACTGAAATTGAAAAAAGAAAGGGAGGGGGGTAATTCCAGTCGTTACCATGTTGAAGTGTATTTATGTGTCGTCTAAAAACTAAGGTTGATAGAAAGCAACAATTTTATCTTCTATTTATCTAAACAAGTTCCTACAACATAACATAGGATTCTCATTAAATCCTTTTTTCCCTTTTACAGTTATCCAAAATTGACACCCAATGTTTGGTCCATAAAACTGAAACACAAACTATAAGACACCGGTGCTTGAATGGAACATAAGCAATAAAGTGATTTGTTCCCTAATCATTGTGGACAAGTTATGGGAACTGAAGTGAAGTGAAGTATTAACCTGAAACTTTGGGGCCATTGCTGAGAAGAAAATGGTGATATTTGACCCTCCTCATCAGCAGTTTCTTCATCATCATCACTCATAGTAAGGCTATCGCTACTTGGATTGGCTTCCACATCATCTGATAAGTATTCTGATAATTCTTCAGACTTCTTTGCCATGGTTATTTCCAATCAGATGCAAACCCAAACAGACACCTGCAAGTATATATATATGGGCTCTGCAAAGACATGATTGAATACGTTCTTGAGATTTCCAGAACCATCGCATTTCTTTATTTGGAAAGAAATGATGAATCATCGGCCAAACTGACGAATAAGAAGCAAGGGAGATGTATATCCTTCTGACTCGAGAAGGGAAACTAATAAGAGAGAGACAGAGAATCGGAGCACAAAGGTCCCCCAACTATATCAAACTCGTTCTTCTCTTGTCGTTTTCTTGTTTCTTTCTTTTTTTTCCCCTTTTAATTTGGGGATAAAGAATGGAGTATCCAACAACAACAACCCACCTAGTTAGTATAATTCAGAGAGGGTGGTGCATATGCAAACCTTATCCCTATTACGGGGCAGAAACGCTGTGTCCAACACCTTTCCTCCAAAAACTTACCACCTTGCTCTTCGAGTGATTCCAACTCACGACCTCTTGTTGGAAGCGGATAAAAATGGAATATATGAAAGGAAAAAGTAAGTTGAAAAGTCAAATATATATATATATATATATATATATATATATATATATATATATATATATATATATATATATATATGGAAAATTTCAGAAATGACTACCTTTTAATCCATTGCATATTTATATTTTGTAGTTAGCTTTGGATAATTCGTTGTATTTGAGTGTATTTGAATACACTGTTCAATTGTATTTTTTTATTTAGTTTTTCACGTGTATTTGAGTATACAATTCAATTGTATCCAACATTATTTGATGCCGCAAGATTGAACGTATTTGAATGTACTAGTCTTAATGTACAATGAATATAAATTTATAAAAATTACATAGATATTATTGACAAATATTTGAATTATTAAATAAAAATTATAAAAAAATCCAAATTCCTGAAAAACAATGATGAATGTTAATCACATTTATCTAACTCAATAGAAGAAGATCTCAACTCTTCAAATACCTTAGTATTTGAACTTTCATTAGGGATAGATTAAGATTCTCACGCCATTCTTTCTACGTAAATTCGGTCATTATCATGATAAAGAGATTCTATATGCTAATAAACGTTGTTACTTCCTTTAGCTCAATATTAATGGATAATATCAACATCCATATATCGACACTATGAGAAACTACAAAATTCAATGAAACACTTTTGAAAGATATCTTATTAATATTTATTTTTTAAAAAAACTTGAAATAGCTAAGATTTTAACATTAAAAACCTTAAATATTTAAAATTTTAGCAATATGAAAATAGCCGTGAGATTCTGAATATGATTTCTACACAATTCGCTTTAAGTTTTCGTCTCTTGGTATCTTGAAGTGGAACACTTCTAATATCACCTGATTTATTATTATTATTGTGGGTGAAATAATAATACCTAATAAGTAATCTTACTAGAATGACATTCCCAAAAAATTAGGAGTTCCTATATAGTTCAAATAAGAAAAAAATTAATAGTCAAACATTAGTTAATTTCAATATCACAAGTATTAGAAAATATTAATTAAATGATAATTTTGTATTATGTAAAATTTGTTTTAAAATGATAAAATAATCAATCAATTTTACTTTGAAATTTTGGGCTTTTATAGTATTCTAGATTGATTGAAGAAGACAAAATTAATAGAAAAGTGGAACATTAATTTCTTTTATATTTAGTAGTTTTTAATTTTAGTCTCACATTATTTATCACATAATTAAAATAAATTAATTTAATTTGTTGCAAATATTAAATGAATTAAAAAATTTCTTAAAAAGTTACTCACTGATATTAAAAAAGTATTTTGTTCACCATAAATACAATTTGATTACCATTAGAATTTTACAATTTAATTTGTTGCAAATATTAAATGAATTAAAATTTTACTTAAAAAATTACTCACTGATATTAAAAAGTTATTTTGTTCACCATAAATACAATTTGATTACCATTAAGTTTTCACTTTCCAAAGGCCATGTACAAATCAAACGAACTCTATAAATTTTGAATTACTGTTCCAAATAATTGACTTTTTAAGCATTTATTTAAGGTAATATTTTAATCGATTTTAAAGTCCTAAATTTTAGGTATCTAGTGTAAAAAAAGAAAGATTTAATAAAGAAATTTCAACGAATTTATAGGTCCTAAATATTAGAAAATAATTAAATGACTACTTCATCTAGTATGAATTCTATTTTTAAAGGGTAAAAATGGCGAACAATATTTTACTAAGGGACTTCATACTTTTAATATATATATATATATATATATATACACACACACACACACACACACACTAAAAATGACGAAATGAATAATACAGTCAAATTCGGTCAAATCTCCGGCGAAAATACAAAATACACTATATTTAGAAAAAAAGAATACAATCATACCCCATCGGATCTCCGACAAAATATAAAATACCATTGTATTTACACTAAAAATGAAGAATACATTCAAATCCTTTTAAAAATACAATGTATTTACACTAAAAATGAAGAATACAGTCAACTCCGGTCAAATCTCCAACGAGAATACAAAATATACTATATTTAAAAATAGAAAATACAATAAAATACCGAGGATCTCCGGGCGAAAATATAAACTACACTTTAGATCTCTCACGAAATATAAAATATATTGTATTTATACAATAATTTTCCACCGTGAAAGGCAGTGGAGGAGAAAGAGGCGGCTCCTATTTCGGCGTAAAAAGAAGTGTTGGAAGAATGAGTTTTCGGCCAAACGAATACACTCAGATGTGAGATACAAATAAGGAGTGTTGATACCCAATTTTGTTCTGTATATTTTTATATGAAAATTACCTTTCAAATAGCATATGTATGTATATATAAGTATGTCCAAGGGTTTTCTTATTTTTTCATTAATTTTTAAAGATTTTTAGATCAATTTATTGCCCTATTTTATCAAGAAAAACCCAATAATTACTCCCAAAATTATTATTTTGGCAATTCACTTATTAGATTCTTATATTTATACTAAAATATAGCTAAAATAATTTTTGCATAATTTTACAAATTTATTTAGTATTTTTAAAAGCTAAATTGCATATAATTACAATATTAGCCTATTTTAAGATTTTAATTGTGTTTATAATTACAAAATTGACTCCAGTATTTTTATTTTTATAATTATATATTATTAATCATTTTAGTACCTTTAAATTATTTTCAGAAATTATTTTACTATTTTTTATAAAATAAATAAGTGAAAATGACTATTTAAATGATAGCCATTTGTATTTCAATTTTGGCCTGATTAAGCACCCCTAATTGAACCCAATTTCAGATTCCATTACCCAGCCCAAATCTTAAATTTACCCAACCCACGACCCTCTTAATAACCCTCCCGGATCCCCTTTTTCAATCCCAGCCGTTGATCATTTAGATCAACGGCTCATACTCACGCTTTCCTTTTTAATTTCCCAATACCCCCAAACCCTAATCATTTCTCACCGATACCCGCCCCCGGATTCACCCTCTCCCAAATTCTCTATCATAAACCCTAGCTGCCTCCCTCCACTTCCACCCTAAAACCACCGGAATCCATGGCTTACAAAGCCATAGAAGTCCTATACCGGCCTCTTATAACTCTTACACGTTTGGTTACTGAAGTTTCAAGGCCTGACCACGAAGAAGCTTGGCCTAGAGCTTGTTAGATTCGAGTTCTATGGCCACCTCCGGCCTTGCTCCGGCAAGCCATAGCTATTCGAGCCTGATCTCGACTTCTCCTGCTCAAATCAACGACTCTCCAAGCCTTTCTCACCATCTGGTTTCTTCTGAAACCCTAACTTTTGAGGTTCTTCTGATTTCTTTAGATCTATTCTAGATCCGTGTTTTCCCTAAACTTTTAAACGGTTTCTCAAGATTTCTTTCAACAAACTATGCTTTCAAAACCTTTATCTTTCCGATTTAGGTTTTTTGTTAATTTATTTAGATGTTTCTCTGATTTTCTTTTTCTCTTGTGTGTTTCTTCTACTATGTTTCTTATTAGTTTCTTCTATTGTGATTTTTATGTGTCTCTCTTAGTGTGTTCTTACGAGTTCTTCTACTGTGTCTTCCTATGTGTTTCTTCTACTATGTTCTTATGAGTTCTTCTACTGTGTTTCGTATATTGTCCTTTTACAATGTTTCTCATGAGTTTCTTCTACCGAAAGATGCATGTTAAAGGTCTCAGTTCTTTTTTGAAATCTTTGAACTTGTTTGATTTCAAAAGAAAAAAAGCCATAACTTCTTTGAACCTATTTCGAGTTTCTAAAGTTATCTCATCTACTACTCGATTAGGCTTCCAAAGCTTTGTTTCGACCTTTGTTTCTTTATATGGTTCTGATTCCCTGTTAAACTCTTCTAAGGTCTTTCTATGGACCCTTTGTATGCTATTTGATACTCTCTCTCTTCTACATTGCTCAGTTACTAAGACTGGCCTATGTGACTACCATGTTCCTATAGTCTACTACTTACTGATTTTGCAATTGCATGACGTTTTTCTTTGTCCTAAATTCAGCCTCGCATACTTGTGTGCTCTTTATATGTGTTGAACTTCCCTCTAAAATGGCTTTCAATTTTTGATTAATTTCAGACTTTCTTTGTGTAAGCCTGATTGATTTCTTTCCTTGTTTGCTGATTTTCCTATTACTTGGTCGAAAACTTTCCTTAGCCTTTCTGACTTGGTTTATTCATGGACCAGTAATTACAAATCTCTGACTCCTTGATTTACTATGTACTAATTGATTTTTACCTTATTTATTTAATTGTGTATTTCAAAATTCTTCCCTTAAGTAAACTCCTATGTATCTACCCCTAATTGCCTACTTTGCACAAGATGCTTACTTGATCCCTTTCCTTAAATAATTTTGTTCATTACCGTTTAAGTTTAAACTCTTTAATTAAAGGAAGTCTCATACTAATTGATTTTAATTGATACCCAGTTCCTTAGTTATTTTCTTACCTTCTTTCCGCCAGTTTTCACACTATAAATACCTGCTCTTCATTGACACCAACACTCATAGTCTTTCTGAACTTATACCCATACTCAAAAGTATTTTCTCTTGTTACTTGTACTATGGCCTATTTTCAAGTCCTGCTGCCTGCTTTTCTCTATTTCCTTCTTTAAAAAACTGCTATGTCCTGATTTAAAGTTTTCAGCACCACAATAATATGTTTATTTACTACCTTTGTATATATGTCTGCCTACTGCTTTTGTATAGTTCAACACTTACTCTAGCATGCTGAAATTTCTTTCTGCCTGTCCTATTATGAATCCCAAACCTCTACCCATATGTGTTCATGTTATAGGTATGCTAGCATTCTCCATTGATGGGCATACCTAAATCCTGCCCTTGCCTAAGCAATAGGCTCTTCACGATTTCCCAATTCCCTTGGACCCCTTATGGGTACTTATTTGTAGTTGTTTCCCTCTCTTTTCCCCTCTTTAGCATTCTGTTCTTCACTTACACACTTTCTTAGTCTTTAAGTTCTGCCCCCCCTCTTGTGAGCCTTGCCTTGGGACCCTTTGAGCTCCCTCTGAAATTGGACACTTGAGGGCTGGCCCTTCCACACTTCACTTATCCTTGTTCTAATAATACATTTGGGGTGTGAGCATTGCCCGGAGTCCCATTGAGGCTCTTAGGGAATTTGACACACTCAAATGGGAGAAAGGCTTTGGATCATGGTCTCTTGGAGTTGGTTTACCTCATAACTCAGTGAGGAAGTCAGAATTAGGCTTCCTCTAGTTGTACTTTTATTTATATTTTTCTGATGTATTCTTATTTTATTCCGGGCTGGAATAATTTTGTAATAAATACTTGAGGATGGTTAGTGGAAAAGGGTGGGTAACTATGTCTGAAAAGGGTAGAAATCATGACTATAGGACTGCTATATTTCCAACCTTTCATATAGAAACCATGTCTATAGGTATTCTGAATTCTGCATATTCAAATGCACATAGAAATCATGCCTATAGGCCCATTCTGAATTCTGCATATTCAACTTCATATATAAATTATGCCTACATATTGTTCAATTCTATATATTCCCTTACATCTAGATACCATGATCATAGGTTTAAAACAAATTCTGCATCTAGATACTATGTCTATAAGGTTTGAAAAAAAAATCAGCAATATATAGAAAGCATGCCTATAGGGGTTTTTAATAAAAAATCTGATTCACCCAGTAATAATGGCTACTATCAGCCGCATGACTTTTAATCAATTCGTTAAATCCCGCCTCTCTTTTAACAATCTGATTCTATCACTTAGCAAGTTTAACGAGTATGCATTCAAAACAGTTTACTTCGAGCCTTGTTGTTTCCTTGTTTTATGAATCCCAAACCCCTGCCCCTATGTGTTCATGCTATGGTTTGAGGCATGACAATACTACAAATTATTGTCCATGAATCAAACTTGATCTCCTGGGATTCTAGCCTTTAATAATGCGTGTTCTAGCAGGCTTATAGGTATGCTAGCATTCTCCATTGCTGGGCATGCCTAAAGCCTGCCCTTGCCTAAGCAATAGGCTCATCACAATTTCCCTATTCCCCTGGACCCTTTATGGGTACTTATTTGTAGTTGTTTCCCTCTCCTTTACCCCCTTTAGCATTCTGTTCTTCACTTGCACATTTTCTTAGTCTTTAAGTTCTGCCTCCCTCTTGTGAGCCTTGCCTTGGGACCCTTTGAGCTCCCTATAAACTTGGACACTTGAGGGCTGGCCCTTCCACACTTCACTTATCCCTGTTCTAATAATACATTTGGGTGTGAGCATTGCCCGGAGTCCCATTGAGGCTCTTAGGGAACTTTGACACACTCAAATGGGAGAAATGATTTGGATCATGGTCTCTTGGAGTTGTTTTACCTCATAACTCAGTGAGGAAGTCAGAATCGGGCTTCCTCTAGTTGTACTTTTATTTATATTTTTCTAATGTATTCTTATTTTATTCCGGGCTGTAATAATTTGTAATAAACACTTGGGGATAATTAGTGGAAAAGGGTGGGTAACTATGTATGAAAGAGGTAGAAATCATGACTATAGGGCTACTATATTTCTGCATATCCAACCTTTCATATAGAAACTATGTCTATAGGTATTCTGAATTCTACATATTCAAATGCATATAGAAATCATGCCTATAGGCCCATTCTGAATTCTGCATATTCAACTTCATATAGAAATTATGCCTATAAGATTGTTTCAATTCTGCATATTCCGTTACATCTAGATACCATGCTCATAGGTTTAAAACAAATTCTGCATCTAGATACTATGTCTATAAGGTTTGAAAAAAAAAATCAGCAATGTATAGAAATCATGCCTATAGGGGTTTCTAATAAAAAATCTGATTCACCCAGTAATAATGGCTACTATCAGCCGCAGGACTTTTAATCAATTCGTTAAATCCCACCTCTCTTTTAACAATCTGATTCTATCACTTAGCAAGTTTAACGAGTATGCATTCAAAACAATTTACTTCGAGCCTTGTTGTTTCCTTGTTTTCTGAATCCAGTAGATACCACGCCTATAGGATCCTTGTCCAACGCTTAGGCAAGCCTTAGGGTAAAATTATAAGCTGAATCTGTTTCTGTTAGTTATTACAACCAACAGGCAGGATTGATTCGGACTTCTTATCTGAGTTATGTAATAAACTAAAATTGCCTCAGTAACCGTCCTTCTTTATCTATAATAATCAGACCTAAACAGTATGTGTAAGTCATGTTGATTACGTGCTTCTTTGTTAAAGGAGGTATATCTGAGCCTCTGCTTGTTATGTGCTTTCCCTCAACTTGCAATACATGTTTTGTATGTCGCCTTAGAGTTTTTACCTTTGAAACTACAAATAAGCGCAATATCCCTCCCTTTAGGATTAGTAGTCCTAAATGCCTCCGGGACTGATAGGATTGGGACGGGTAATAGCATGCAATAAGTAAACGAGACCAACCCGCACTTTAAATACCTTAACGGGGTGGGAAGGGTAGATATGGATATAATGACCACGCGATAACGTCACGTGTAGCCCCTCATTGAGGAGTGATTACCGGACGTTGTGTGGGGTGATCCATATTTTTAATAAACCTAGGACCCCATTTCCCTTATTTCTTCATTTCTTTTATCATTTCAACTTCTTCTTTTAACAAATCAGCTTTCTTTTCTAATTTCTCTTCCAAACTTTGTCTATTTTTTTAGCCTTTATATGTGAAATCCCCTCTTATTTGAGCCTTGTTTGCCTACATGTTAATTGCACCGAATTCACAATAATTGTCTGGCCGGGAACCACACTAGTGGATTTTGAGGGGTGCCTAACACCTTCCCCTTGGAATAATTTCAAGCCCTTACCCAATCTCTAGTTACTCAAATCAAACCCTCTTCGTGTCCTAATGCACCCTAATCATTAGGTGGCGACTCTTCATATCAAACCCAATTCCCAAAAGGAATGAGTTGTCCCTCTAAATGTCATAAACCCGATTCTGCGAGGAAAAAGGGAGCGCGATAGCGTGGCGACTCTACTGGGTACTTTAGGCTTTTATCATTTTAGACTATTATTGTAAATTTATGCTTCTTTATGCGCAATTATCTGTTTATTTCTTTCAAGCATTCAATTTTCTTTCCGATTGCAAAACTGACTTGTCTTTTGTTTCTTTCCTTTATTACTTTCCTTTACTGCTTTCCCTTACTACTGCTTTAAATTATGAAGAACTGTTGTATTTACTGATTTCATAACGTGCAAATACGTGACAACCTGCTTTAACTGTTACATAATCATGCTCAACATCATATTCCAAATACCATAGCAACGCTTATAATGAGTGGTTTCGCTCTTCTGATATTATAACCCCCTAAATCCGGAAAAGGCGTATTTGCGGTAAAACCAGTCGATCAACGGTGTAGTCGATGGTTCCGTGCCTTTCCCCCTTGAGTTGTACGGTCAAGGGTAACAGTCTAAAACCCCATAGAAACCTTACTCTGTTTAACTGTGCATGCATCATGGTCAAACCTAGCCAAGTTAGTTATATTGTCCGCATAATGACTCTTTAAGATAGCCTTGTCCCAAGTCCACTGGGTTTCCCCAAAACCCAAACAGACACTACCACGTTCTGTGCATTAATTTGGAGAACTAAATGTTTTTATGCCAATTATTGATATTAAATAGTCGAGTCCGGTGGGGGTAAGGGTCTAACCCTTTTACTTTGCAGAAAATGAGGCACGAAGTCCCCAGATTCGGCATGGTCACTAACATCCACCCAAAATTGTTAAGCTGGTGGGAAGATCTTCACTCTAGTGATCAAACTCTTGTCCGGAAATATCTGGGCAATCTACCTTCTCTTCTGGAGATTCAACCCAACAACAAGATCATAGAAACTGCTACTTTGTTCTGGGACTGTGAGAGGGCTGTATTCCGCTTCGGGTACATTGAAATGACACCCTTGCTAGAAGAAATATGAGGATTGACCGGTATACCATGGGAAACACCGGGATTGTTAATGCTTGAGAACCGCAAGGACAGGGGTTTTCTCAAAATGATGGGTCTATAGAAGAATCCAGAACTGACATTTCTGAAGGAATCTTATATCCCCTTCGACTACTTGTATGAGAGTGTTTCCAATGAAGAAAGTAAGGATCCAGACCAGGCTGGCTATGGTAACTAAAACTCTGATGGAGGGCATTGGTGGGCAATCTTTCAGCATTGTGCCCATGATTATTGTGGAGATATACCGAGCCTTGGAGAAGTTTCAACGATGAGCCAAACACTTTGAGGGCTGCAATTTGTTACTCCAGCTCTAGCTCATAGAATATCTCCAAAGGGGTGAATACCGGCAAGAGATTCAGCGAAGGGACTGGGATGATCATATAGCTTTCCATCATCCAAGGCGGATGAATTACATGCCCAACATATACTCCCAGCCAGAAGAGGCCAAGGGATGGTTAGAGCTGTTTGAAAACCTAACTAAGGATCAAATACAATGGATGTTCGAATGGTTCCATACCGAGGGGTTTATCGCCCGATTTAGGGTTGCGCCATTTCTGATATTAATCGGTCTAAGAGGAACCTACACTTATATCCCTCTTCGAGTTATGAGACAGGCTGGTAGGAAGAAGGTTATACCAAGGGTCGACAAGATGAGTCACTTCCGAGCTAACTTTCAAGCTGATGACAGTCCTTACAAGTGCCAAGCTCAGCATATGTGGCATTGCAAGATCATCATGGGAAGAGATACTATCGAGCCACATAGATACCACAATGGTTGCGCTCCCTACTATTCTGGCTGGTTAGAATCAAATCATGATGGTCTGGGTCAGCCAGGACTTGCTAGGGGCCACAAGATCATAGATGAGAGGGCCGGGGCATAGGTCAAATACAATCAACTGCGCAAGAGGATTCGGGAATGCGAAAGTGAGCATAGTGAGATACAGGAAGCCAACCAAAAGCTGATTGAAGAGTGGAAAGACATGGTTGTCGGTGCCAACAAGCGACTAGGATACTTGGAGGGGGCATAGTAGAGCTAGAAAGGAAATTTCTCAAAAGGATCGAGGATTGCCAGAATGCTGAGGGAAATGAGAGCGGACATCTAGCCAGACCTTACCTATTGTTGGGACTTCGAGAGTTGGGAAAGCTGTTCGACGGAGCCAAAGATGCTGAGTCTGGGGAAGGTCCTTCTGGGACCAAATAGATAGGAGTTTTCTTTTGCTTTATGAAATGTAATATGGCCAACGACCACTAGTGATATCTTATTTCCTGTTATTTAGTGTCGATTTGGGATTCATCTATTTTTAATCAATAAAATGAGGCATTTAGTGTTCTAAGTTCCCTAGCAATAAAATGAGGCATCCACAAAATATCCCAAAGCAAAAAAACCATCCCGCTCCTCACTACCACTGCAACACTTGCCATACTTCAAACAATGCTCCACTGCTCATCCCAGAACCCTTGAACTCCACAAATGACCACTTCCACACCCATCATAACACCTCCATCTATGTGGAGACTATGCCACACTCCACCCAACCCGTCTCAAACACACCCAAGTCTGATGATAAAGACTCGCTCATCAGGAACCTGACTGAAGAACTTAAGAAATTAACTAGCCAAATTCAAGGTGTTGAAGAAAGTAAGGGAATTGAAGGGCTGAACTATGAAGATCTTTGCATACAACCCAATGTCGAACTGCCCGAGGGGTACAAACCTCCAAAGTTTGAAATGTTTGATGGTATAGGGGATCCAAGGGTCCATTTGAGAACTTACTGTGACAAGTTGGTTGGAGTAGGGAAAGACGAGAGAATCCGCATGAAACTATTCATGAAGAGTCTGAAAGGAGATGCTCTATCTTGGTACATTAGCCAAGATCCGAAAAAGTGGTCAAGTTGGGTAGGCATGGCATCCGATTTTATGGATAGGTTCAGATTCAACATGGAGAATGCGTCGGATGTGTTCTACATTCAGAATCTAAAGAAGAAACCTAAATAAACGTTTCACGAGTATGCTACTCGCTGGAGGTCCGAAGCTGCTAAGGTCAGACCTGCCTTAGAGGAGGAACAGATGAACAAATTCTTTGTTCGGGCTCAAGACCTGCAGTATTATGAGTGACTAATGTTGATTGAGAGCCATAAATTTTCTGACATTATCAAGCTTGGTGAAAGGATCGAAGATGGCATCAAAAGCGGTATGGTTACGAACTTCGAGGCCTTGCAAGCTACAAATAAGGCTTTGCAGTCTAGTGGCGTGTCCAAGAAAAAGGACGTAGGGGTCGTAATGGTTGCACAAAGAACCAAATCTCCTATCAAATAACAAACTTACCCAATACCTCCACTCACATATCAACCTACTCCGAACTACCACGCACCATCACCCGCATACCAAGCTCCACCACCCACTTATCAATCACCTCTGCCTCCAATATATCTGCCTACTTCACCTAGATATTCCTAACCCGCACATGTTTACCAAGCCTACAATACTCAACCATCCCGTTATCAATCACCTCCTACACGCCAAAACTTTCCTACACCTCGACCAAATTTCGATCATAGACCTCATAAACAATACACAGCCATTGCTGAACCTATTGACCAGTTGTACGGAAGACTTAAAGCTGCTGGTTACGTCACCCCTATCCCTGCGGTAACCCCTGAGAACCCTTCTCAGTGGGTTAATCCAAACAAATCCTGTGCATACCATTCTGACATAAAAGGACACACCATCGACGAATGTCACTCTTTGAAAGACAAAATCTAGGCTTTGATTGACAACAAGATTATTGTGGCAAAGGAACCCGCTCCGAATGTCCGCAATAACCCACTGCCAGACCACAAGGATAGAGGCGTTCACATGATTGAAATAGAGGATGATTGGGATCTCGAGTGATCGATCGGTTTGATCACAGAAGGTGATGACCCAAAGAAACCAATAGTTACTCTTAACCCAATCGTGGTCCAGATTCAGCCCTCTGGGGACGCTGAGGTAAATATGTCAGTACCACTGGAATTTGAAACAACATCATCTGCAAAGACACTAGCGCCAATTAAGGTTGAATTTGTGTCTCTAGCAAATGCACCTATACCATTCAAAGTTGTAGCTTTACCACCCAAGAACATGCTCCGTTCGGAGTGAAGATACCCACATCGATCCCAGTGGCGATGTCGGCCATGATGCCATTCCACTCAAAGGCTATACCATTAGACAATACAGCTGAGTCAAGGAGGAAATGAAAGGTTAGGTTCGAGGAAACTGTTTCCACACAGGGTATGACGAGAACTGGTAGGATCTATACCCCGGAACACCTAGATGAGTCAAGCAAGCAGGCCTCCAATCGATCACCCATCATTGAGACAGGTCCAAATGATATTTGGAGAAAGATACAGGCCAAATAATACTCGGTCATCGACCAGTTGAACAAAACACTGGCGCAAATCTCCATACTTGCTTTGCTACAAAATTCCGAGGCACATAAGAATGCTCTGTTGAAGGTGCTGATTGAAGCATACGTGCCAAACAACATTATTGGCGGAGAAATGGCTAACATGGTCGGATAGGTATTGGAGAGTCACAAAATTACTTTTCATGAGGATGAACTACCGCCTGAAGGGTTGGGGCACAACAAAGCATTGCACATAACTATGAAATGCGAGGATTACTTTATCACCAGGATCCTGATTAATGGGGGTTCCAGCCTCATCATTTGTCCACTAGTAACACTCAAGAAATTGGGCAAAGGATTGCACAAGATAAAGGATAGAGCTATCAACGTGAAAGCCTTTGACGGCTCCCAAAGATCCCCTGTTGGGGAGATTAGTCTGTGTTTTCAAATGGGGCCAACTTGGTTCGATGTTGACTTCTAAGTGATAGACGTACCAGCATCTTACAATCTATTGCTGGGATGACCATGGATTTATGCTGCTGGGGCTGTGGCATCAACACTGCATCAGGCAGTGAAATTCGAATGGAACCATCAAGAGGTAATCATTCATGGCGATGGAAGCAATCCTATATATAGTCGCCAGACCATTCCGTCAATCGAAGGAAGAAGGAAGCTATGAGGAGAAACTTATCATCACATCGAAAGGGTGAATGTTGTTAACAAGGACAAATGGTGGGATAACAAGATCAAGAGTATACTGAACTGGTATGGGTACGAACCTGACAAAGGACTCGGTAAAAACCTCCAAGGAATCGCTAAGCCCATAAAACTCAAGAAACATGGCACCACCTTCGGTCTGGGATATGAGTACACCTGGGAGGAATTCAACCACTGTTTGCCACCATGGCACAATCCTTACTATCCGCTGGAGCAGCCAGTTCCATACTTGGAACGGACTTTCCAACCGGCCGGTGTTATCTATGGGTCAGAAGAAGAAACACTTGCAGCGGTGAGGAATTTGTTCCTAGAAGACAATGACATGGACTGTTATGTTGTTCTCGAGGAGGAGGGGGAGGAAGGCCCTTCCATACAGGCCGTAAGCAGAGGGGCTCGCCTCAATAACTGGACCATCAAGACAACCAGAGCCCGACGAGCTTCGGGGTAGCAAGGCTAAAACAAGCACTGTTTTAATTTACTGAAAGATTTTATTTTCCCATGTTTTCAATTCCTGCAACAAGATCTCCAATGTTTACAACAATTATGCAATTTATCAAATCATTTTGATTTTTCTTATGAATCAACACTTATTACTATTGTTTTCTCTCATTACTTTACTTATACAATATTACTATTACTTATCTTGATGAACCAATGACTGTGACATGCAACGAGACAATGTAACAAACGGGCATAGATTTAGAGGAAGATGATATACCAGAAGAGATTGTTAAAGAAATCAAAAGTTTTGAGAACAGACCTAAGTCCAACTTGGACGAGACTGAGGTCGTTAACTTGGGAGATGCAGAGAATGTCAAAGAAACACGAATCAGCGTCCATTTGTCACCGTCAGAAAAGGGAGAGTACACAGAATTTCTAAGGGAATATGAGGACATATTCGCCTGGTCATATGACGACATGACTGGTCTGAGTACATCTTTTGTGGCTTACAAACTGCCAACCAATCCAACATGTCCACCAGTAAAGCAAAAGCTCAGAAAGTTGAAGCCTGATATGAGTCTGAAAATCAAAGAAGAAGTCACTAAGCAGGTCAAAGCTAAAGTTCTCAGGGTAGTAGAATATCCAACATGGTTAGACAACATTGTGCCAGTACCAAAGAAGGACGGGAAGGTCAGAGTCTATGTCGACTACCAGGATCTCGACCGGGCCAGTCTGAAAGATGACTTTCCTTTGCCGAATATACACATCCTGATTGACAATTACGCCAAGCATGAGCTGTAGTCATTTGTAGATTGTTTTGCTGGGTGTCATCAGATCTGGATGGATGAAGAAGATGCTAAAACGGCTTTCATTACACCATGGGGGATGTACTGTTACAAGATGATGCCGTTTGGATTAAAGAATGCTGGGGCCACCTACATGAGGGCCATGACTACCATTTTCCATGATATGATACACAAGGAGATAGAGGTATACGTAGACGATGTTATCATCAAGTCCGAAAAGACCACTGATCACATGGAAGATTTGAGGAAGTTCTTCAATAGATTGAGAAGGTACAACCTGAAACTGAATCTCGCAAAGTGTGCATTCGGGGTTCATACTAGGAAACTACTTCGGTTCATTGTGAGTCGCCGAGGAATAGAACGGGATTCGTCAAAGGTCAAAGCTATTCAAGAATTGCCACCACCAAAGAACAATAAGGACGTGATAAGTTTCTTGGGGAGACTTAACTACATCAGCCGGTTCATAGCACAATCTATGGTTATCTGTAAGCCAATCTTTAAGATGTTGAAGAAGGACGCCGCTACCAAATGGACTAATGACTGCCAAAAAGCTTTCAACAGAATCAAGGAGTACCTGTCAATACCACCTGTCTTAGTCCCGCCAGAGCCAGGTAGACCTCTACTACTCTACCTTGTAGTATTGGACGGAGCTTTCGGTTGCGTTCTGGGGAAGCATGATGAAACATGGAGGAAGGAGCAGGCCATCTATTACCTCAGTAAGAAGTTCACCCCATGTGAGGCCCGGTATTCTCTGTTAGAGCGCACTTGCTGTGCTTTGACTTGGGTAGCTCAGAAGCTGAGGCACTACTTCTGTGCCTATACTTCATATCTCATATCAAGGATGGATCGTTTAAAGTACATCTTCCAGAAGCCCATACCCACTGGCAAGCTAGCCAAGTGGCAAATCCTGTTGAGCGAATTTGACATTGTCTACGTCACTCAGAAGGCAATCAAGGGACAGGCACTAGCAGATAACCTTGCTGAAAACCCTGTGGATGGAGAATACGAACCCCTAAAAATGTATTTTCCTGATGAAGAGGTATCGTTCATAGGAGAAGACATTGCGGAATCTTATGACGGTTGGAGAATGTTTTTCGATGGAGCAGCAAATTTCAAAGGAGTTGGCATAGGAGCAGTCCTAGTATCAAAAATCAGTCAGCATTATCCGGTGTCTGCCAAGCTCAGGTTTCCCTGCACCAACAACATGCCAGAGTATGAAGCCTGCATCCTAGGGCTCAAAATGGCCATTGACATGAACATTCAAGAGTTACTAGTGATCGGAGATTCAGACCTACTTATACATCAGGTCCAGGAAGAATGGGCAACCAAGAACTCTAAGATACTCTCGTATCTATACTATGTACAGGAATTGAGAAAGAGGTTCACAAAGACGGAATTCCAACATGTTCCTAGAGTCCAAAATGAGTTTGCCGATGCATTGGCGACCCTGTCCTCTATAATACAACATCCAGATAGAAACTTCATTGAGCCTATTCCGGTAATGGTCCATGATCGGCCAACCTATTGTGCTCAGGTTGAAGAAGAAGCAGACGGAAAGCCTTGGTTTCATGATATCAAGGAATACTTGGCGAAAGTAGAATACCCGGAACTTGCAAATCCTACCCAGAAGCACACACTTCGGAGGTTATCCAATAATGTCTTTCACAGTAGAGGAATCCTGTATAGGAGGACTCCTGATATGGGATTACTAAGGTGTGTCGGCGTGAAATAAGCATCCAAGCTATTAGAGGAGATTCATGCAGGGACCTGCAGTCCACATATGAACGGTTTTGTCTTAGCAAAGAAGATACTCCGTGCTGGTTAATTTTGGATGACTATGGAAACGGACTGTATCCAGTATGTCCGGAAATACCACCACTGTCAGATACACGCAGACATGATAAAGTTACCTCCAAACGAGCTTAATGCAACAAGCTCACCATGGCCGTTCGCCGCTTGGGGAATGGATGTTATTGGACTAATCGAACCTGCCGCATCAAACGAGCACAGGTTTATCTTGGTAGCAATTGACTATTTTACGAAGTGGGTTGAAGCAACATTTATAGAGTAGTAACCAAGAAGGTCGTGACAGACTTTGTCTGCGACCACATTGTTTGTCGATTCGGGATTCCAGAGTCAATTATTACCGACAACGGCTCCACCCTCAACAGTGACTTGATAAAAGCCATGTGTGACACTTTCAGAATCAGACACAAGAATTCTACAGCCTACAGACCCCAGATGAATGGAGTAGTAGAAGCCGCCAATAAGAATATCAAGAAGATATTGAGGAAAATGATAGAGAAGCATAAACAGTGGCACAAGAAGTTATCATTTTCTCTTCTAGGGTACCGCACCACAGTCTGCACATCAACTGGGGCAACCCCCTATATGCTGGTTTATGGTACAAAAGCAGTCATTCCTGCCGAGGTAGAAATTCCCTCCCTAAGGATCATAGAGGAAGCTGAGCTCGACGACGTAGAGTGGGTGAAAAATCATTATGAGCAGCTAGCCCTCATAGATGGAAAGAGGATGAATGCAGCTTGCCATGGTCAACTTTATCAGAATAGAATGTCCATAGCCTTCAACAAAAGAGTCAAGCCAAGACAGTTCACACCGGGGTAACTGGTGTTAAAGAAAATCTTTCCACATCAAGATGAAGCCAAAGGGAAATTCTCTCCCAACTGGCAGGGTCCATAATGGTTCACTGGGTTCTGACAGGAGGAGCCCTCATACTTGCAGAAATGGACGGAGAAGTCTGGCCAAAGCCAATTAATTCCGATGCAATCAAGCGTTACTATGTGTAATCTTTATGCTTTCTTATATGATGTAATTCTAACTACGCCTGACCTAATTCCCATTTAAGAGGGGATACGTAGGCAACCCTATGGGTTCGGTCACAATGCAATAAAAATTTCATTTCCCGCAATTGGAAATTGGGGTAGAATTTTGAGGAGGACCCTCAAAATTCCGAAGTAATTTCAGCCAATCGTCACAAACAATAGTCAAAAGCATCAACCCAGTAAACTGGGATAGAATTTTGAGGAGGACCCTCAAAATTCTGTAACAAGAAGGGTTGCAATGTCTTGAACCACGTCACAGTCGTTGGTTCATCAAAAGAAAACTATTCTTAATTATGTTTTTATTAATGCCTTTACTAAATCATGCATGTTTATTACCAAAATTGTCTTGTTTGACAATGCTACTCCAATGATACATGCAGTATCACCAAATCAAAGCTGAGCAGGTCAAGCAGAGCTAGCAGGAATACAAACAAACCTCCCCTCTTTACAAACCTCGCGATTTTTCTTTGGATGCAGGCACTTGAGTTGCAAAATCATCGAATATACTATACACTCACGAGACTCACATTGCTTAGAAATACAACTCTCAAAACAGTGCACTTTCTCGCAGCTGCTATCCACACACAGTGTCCCCAACAGACACAGTATCCCCAGCAGTTGCAATATCGCAATCCGCTATCAACTCAGAAAATTCTATTATCATTTTGCCCTTTTACTTTCTTGTATAAGGCTACCATTCTGCCTTCCGAGGTTAATTTCTACCTCCATCTGCATGGCTGAAAGATCGCCACCTTATTTGCATGGCAGAAAGATCGCCACCTTTACATCTGCATGGCTGAAAGTTCACCACCTTATTTGCATGGCTTAAAGATTGCCACCTTATTTGCATGGCTGAAAGATCGCCACCTTTACATTTGCATGGCTGAAAGATTGCCACGTTATTTGCATGGCTGAAAGATCACCACCTTTACATTTGCATGGCTGAAAGATCGCCACCTTATTTGCATGGTTGAAAGATCGCCACCTTTACATTTGCATGGCTTAAAGATCACCACCTTTACATTTGCATGGCTGAAGATCGCCGCCCTATTTACTTTTGCATGGCTGAAAGATCGCCACCTTTACACTTGCATGGCTGAAAGATCGCCACCCACTGCATCCCATCGGCTAAGATCTCCACCTACTACATCTCATGGGCTAAAAGATTGCCAAAATCATCCGAAGGTGTCATTGTTCGGAGGCACCATTTTCATAGCCCGAGAACACCATATCATGGCCTGAGGACCCCTTTTAATCTTTTGCATATCATTATTCAAAGACATCATAGTTCGGAGGTATCATTCTTATATCCTGAAAGGATCATTTCATGGCCTGCAAATCCTTTATTATACGCTTCATGGCCTAGGACATCATGGTCTGAGGACGTCATCCTAACCGTCCAAAGACAAGATTCATGGTCTGACGAGAACTTACATCTTGTTTAAATTTACGCACAATATATGCTCACATTACTCATTTATAGGTAAACCGGCGAGCAATGGCCATCTCAGCAGGAGCGATCTCTCTCTAGTTCCAGCAGCCATGTTAGACTTTGACCATTCACCCCGTCCTCAATATCGCGTCCGTTTTTGAAAATTCTCCATCGGCATACTCTGCCGGCGGATCCTGAACTACATATGGCCTGATTCCTGTAAGACCAGGGATATGTAGGCAACTCAGAAGCTAGAGTACAGACTAAGTCTCCTCGAACCATTTCGTTCGGTCAAAATTGGCCATCATATCTTTACCCGACAACTTTTTCATCCTTCCCAAATAAAGAGGGGCAGCTGTTGATACCAAATTTTTTCATGTATATTTTTATATGCAAATTACCTTTCAAATAGCATATGTATGCATATATAAGTATTTTCAAGGGTTTTCTTATTTTTTCATTAATTTTTAAAGATTTTTAGATCAATTGATTGCCCTATTTTATCAAGAAAAATCTAATAATTATTCCCAAAATTGTCATTTTGGCAATTCACTTATTAGATTCTCATATTTATATTAAAATATAGCTAACATAAGTTTTTCATAATTTTACAAATTTATTTAGTATTGTTAAAAGCTAAATTGCATATAATTGCAATTTTAGCCTATTTTAAGATTTTAATTGTGTTTATAATTATAAAATTAACTCCAGTATTTTTATTTTTATAATTATATATTATTAATCCTTTTAGTAACTTTAAATTATTTCCAGAAATTATTTTACTATTTTTTATAAAATAAATAAGGGAAAATGGCTATTTAAATGATAGGCCATTTGTATTTCAATTTTGGCCTGATTGGGCACCCCTAATTGAACCCAATTTCAGATCCCATTACCCGACCCAAATCTTAAATTTACCCGACCCACAACCCTCTTAATAACCCGCCCGGATCCCCCTTTTCAATCCCAGCCGTTGATCATTTAGATCAATGGCTCATACTCACTCTTTCCTTTTCAATTTCCCAATACCCCCAAACCCTAATCATTTCTCACCGGTAGCTGCCCCCGGATTCACTCTCTCCCAAATTCTCTCTCAGAAACCCTAGCTGTCTCCCTCCACTTCCACCCTAAAACCACTGGAATCCATGGCTTCCAAGGCCATAGAAGTCCTATACCGGCCTCATATAACTCCTACACGTTTGGTTACTGAAGTTTCAAGGCCTGACCACGAAGAAGCTTGGCCCAGAGCTTGTTTAATTCGAGTTCTATGGCCACCTCCGGCCTTGCTTCGGCAAGCCATGGCTATTCGAGCCTGATCTCGACTTCTCCTACTCAAATCAACGACTCTCCAAGCCTTTCTCACCATCTGGTTTCTTCTGAAACCCTAACTTTTGAGGTTCTTCTGATTTCTTTAGATCTGTTCTAGATTCGTATTTTCCCTAAACTTTTAAACGGTTTCTCAAGATTTCTTTCAACAAACTATGCTTTCAAAACCTTTATCATTCCGATTTAGGGTTTTTGTTAATTTATTTAGATGTTTCTCTGATTTTCCTTTTCTCTTGTGTGTTTCTTCTACTATGTTTCTTATTAGTTTCTTCTATTGTGATTTTTATGTGTCTCTCTTAGTGTGTTCTTACGAGTTCTTCTACTGTGTCTTCTTATGTGTTTCTTCTACTATGTTCTTATGAGTTCTTCTACTGTGTTTCGTATATTGTGCTTTTACTATGTTTCTCATGAGTTTCTTCTACTAAAAGATGCATGTTAAAGGTCTCAGTTCCTTTCTAAAATCTCTGAACTTGTTTGATTTCAAAAGAAAAAAAGCCCTAACTTCTTTGAACCTATTCGAGTTTCTGAAGTTATCTCATCTACTACTCGATTAGGCTTCCAAAGCTTTGTTTCGACCTTTGTTTCTTTATATGGTTCTGATTCCCTGTTAAACTCTTCTAAGGTCTTTCTACTGGACCCTTTGTATGATATTTGATACTCTCTCTTCTACATTGCTGAGTTACTGAGACTGACCTATGTGACCACCATGTTCCTATAGTCTACTACTTACTGATTTTGCAATTGCATGTCATTTTTCTTTGTCCTAAATTCAGCCTCGCATACTTGTGTGCTCTTTATATGTGCTGAACTTCCCTCTAAAATGGCTTTCAATTTTTGATTAATTTCAGACTTCCTTTGTGTAAGCCTGATTGATTTCTTTCTTTGTTTGCTGATTTCCCTGTTACTTGGTCGAAAACTTTCCCTAGCCTTTCTGACTTGGTTTATTCATGGACCAGTAATTACAAATCTCCGACTTCTTGATTTACTATGTACTAATTGATTTTTACCTTATTTATTTAATCGTGTATTTCAAAATTCTTCCCTTAAGTAAACTCCTATGTATCTACCCCTAATTGCCTACTTTGCACAAGATGCTTACTTGATCCCTTTCCTTAAATAATTTTGTTCATTACCATTTAAGTTTAAACTCTTTAATTAAAGGAAGTCTCGTACTAATCGATTTTACTTGATACCCAGTTCCTTAATTATTTTCTTACCTTCTTTCCGCCTGTTTTCACACTATAAATACCTGCTCTTTATTGACACCAACACTTATAGTCTTTCTGAACTTATACCCATACTCAAAAGTATTTTCTCTTGTTACTTGTATTGTGGCCTATTTGCAAGTCTTGCTGCTTGCTTTTCTCTATTTGCTTCTTTAAAAAACTAGTATGTCCTGATTTAAGGTTTTCAGCACCATAACAATGTGTTTATTTACTACCTTTGTATGCATGTCTGCCTACTGCTTCTGTATAGTTCAACACTTACTCTAGCATGCTGAAATTTCTTTCTTCCTGTCCTATTATGAATCCCAAACCCCTGCCCCTATGTGTTCATGCTATGGTTTGAGGCATGACAATACTACAAATTATTGTCCATAAATCAAACTTGATCCCCTGGGATCCTAGGACTAATAATGCATGTTCTAGCAGGCTTATAGGTATGCTAGCATTCTCCATTGCTGGGCATGCCTAAAGCCTGCCCTTGCCTAAGCGCCTAAGCAATAGGCTCTTAACAATTTCCCTATTCCCCTAGACCACTTATGAGTACTTATTTGTAGCTGTTTCCCTTTCCTTTCCCCCCTTTAGCATTCTGTTCTTCACTTGCACATTTTCTTAGTCTTTAAGTTCTGCCCCCCCTCTAGTGAGCCTTGCCTTGGGACCCTTTGAGCTCCCTCTAAACTTGGACACTTGCGGGCTGGCCCTTCCACACTTCACTTATCCCTGTTCTAATAATACATTTGGGTGTGAGCATTTTCCGGAGTCCCATTGAGGCTCTTAGGGAACTTTGACACACTCAAATGGGAGAAATGATTTGAATTATGGTCTCTTGGAGTTGGTTTACCTTATAACTCAGTGAGGAAGTCAGAATCGGGCTTCCTCTAGTTGTACTTTTATTTATATTTTTCTGATGTATTCTTATTTTATTCCCGGCTGTAATAATTTGTAATAAACACTTGAGGATAGTTAGTGGAAAAGGGTGGGTAACTATGTATGAAAGAGGTAGAAATCATGACTATATGGCTACTATATTTCTGCATATCCAACCTTTCATATAGAAACTATGTCTATAGGTATTCTGAATTCTACATATTCAAATGCACATAGAAATCATGCCTATAGTCCCATTCTGAATTCTGCATATTCAACTTCATATAGTAATTATGCCTATAAGATTGTTCAATTCTGCATATTCCGTTACATCTAGATACCATGCTCATAGGTTTAAAACAAATTTTGAATCTAGGTACTATGTCTATAAGGTTTGAAAAAAAAATCAGCAATGTATAGAAATCATGCCTATAGGGGTTTCTAATAAAAATCTGATTCACCCAGTAATAATGGCTACTATCAGCCGCAGGACTTTTAATCAATTCGTTAAATCCCGCCTCTCTTTTAACAATCTGATTCTATCACTTAGCAAGTATAACGAGTATGCATTCAAAACAGTTACTTCGAGCCTTGTTGTTTCCTTATTTTTTGAATCCAGTAGATACCACGCCTATAGGATCCTTGTCCAACGCATAGGCAAGCCTTAGGGTAAAATTATAAGCTGAATCTGTTTCTGTTAATTATTACAACCAACAGGCAGGATTGATTCAGACTTCTTATCTGAGTTATGTAATAAACTAAAACTGCCTTAGTAACCGTCCTTCTTCATCTATAATAATCAGACCTAAACAATATGTGTAAGTCATGCTGATTACGTGCTTCTTTTTTCAAGGAGGTATATCTGAGCCTCTGCTTGTTATGTGCTTTCCCTCAACTTGCAATACATGTTTTGTATGTCGCTTTAGAGTTTTTACCTTTGAAAATACAAATAAGCGCAATATCCCTCCCTTTAGGATTAGTAGTCCTAAATGCCTCCGAGACTGATAGGATTGGGACGGGTGATAGCATGCAATAAGTAAACGAGACCAACCTGCACTTTAAATACCTTAACGGGGTGGGAAGGGTAGATATGGATATGATGACCACGCGATAACGTCACGTGTAGCCCCTCATTGAGGAGTGATTACCGGACGTTGTGTGGGGTGATCCATATTTTTAATAAACCTAAGACCCTCTTTCCCTTATTTCCTCATTTCTTTTATCATTTCAACTCCTTCTTTTAACAAATCAGCTTTCTTTTCTAATTTCTCTTCCAAACTTTGTCTATTTTTTTAGTCTTTATATGTGAAATCCCCTCTTATTTGAGCCTTGTTTGTCTACATGTTAATTATACCAAATTCACAATAATTGTCTGGCCGGGAACCACACTAGTGGATTCTGAGGGGTGCCTAACACCTTCCCCTTGGAATAATTTCAAGCCCTTACCCAATCTCTAGTTACTCAAATCAAACTCTCTTCGTGTCCTAATGCACCCTAATCATTAGGTGGCGACTCTTCATATCAAACCCAATTCCCAAAAGGAATGAGTTGTCCCTCTAAATGTCATAAACCCGATTCTGCGAGGAAAAAGGGAGCGCGACAGCGTGACGACTCTACTGGGGACTTTAGGCTTTTATCATTTTAGACTATTATTGTAAATTTATGCTTCTTTATGCGCAATTATCTGTTTATTTCTTTCAAGCATTCAATTTTCTTTTCGATTGCAAAACTGACTTGTCTTTTGTTTCTTTCCTTTATTACTTTCCTTTACTACTTTCCCTTACTACTGCTTTAAATTATGAAGAACTGTTGTATTTACTGCTTTCATAACGTGCAAATACGTGACAACCTGCTTTAACTGTTGCATAATCATGCTCAACATCATATTACAAATACCATAGCAACGCTTATAATGAGTGGTTGCGCTCTTCCGATATTATGACCAACTAAATCCGGAAAAGGCGTATTTGCGGTAAAACCAGTCGATCAACGGTGTAGTCGACGGTTCCGTGCCTTTCCCCCTTGAGTTGTCTGGTCAAGGGTAGCAGTCTAAAACCCCATAGAAACCTTACTCTATTTAACTGTGCATGCATCATGGTCAAACCTTGCCAAGTTAGTTATGTTGTCCGCATAATGACTCTTTAAGATAGCCTTGTCCAAAGTCCACTGGGTTTCCCCAAAACCCAAACAGACACTACCACGTTCTGTGCATTAATTTGGAGAACTAAATGTTTTTATGCCAATTGTTGATATTAAATAGTCGAGTCCGGTAGGGGTAAGGGTCTAACCATTTTATTTTGTAGAAAATGAGGGACGAAGTCCCCAGATTCGGCATGGTCACCAATATCCACCCAAAACTGTTAATCTGGTGGGAGGATCTTCACTCTAGTGATCAAACTCTTGTCCGGAAATATCTGGGAAATCTACCTTCTCTTCTGGAGATTCAACCCAACAACAAGATCATTGAAGCTGCTACTTTGTTCTTGGACTGTGAGAGGGCTGTATTCCGCTTCGGGGACATTGAAATGACACCCTTGCTAGAAGAAATAGGAGGATTGGCTAGTATACCATGTGAAACACCGGATTGTTAATGCCTGAGAACCGTAAGGACATGGGTTTTCTCAAAATGATGGGTCTGAAGAAGAATTCAGAACTGACATGTCTGAAGGAATCTTATATCCCTTTCGACTACTTGTATGAGAGTGTTTCCAATAAAGAAAGCAGGGATCCATACCAGGCTGGCTATGGTAACAAAAACTCTGATGGAGGGTATTGGTGGGAAACCTTTCAGCATTGTGCGCATGATTATTGTGGAGATATACCGAGCCTTGGAGAAGTGTCAACGAGAAGCCAAACACTTCAAGGGCTGCAGTTTGTTACTCCAGCTCTGGCTCATAGAACATCTCCAAAGGGGTGAATACCGGCAAGAGATTCAGCGAAGGGACTGGGATGATCATATAGCTTTCCATCATCCAAGGTGGATGAATTACTTGCCCAATATGTACTCCCAGCCAGAAGACGCCAAGGGATGGTTAGAATTGTTTGAAAACCTAACTAAGGATCAAATACAATGGATGTTCGAATGGTTCCATACCGAGGAGTTTATGTCCCATTCCAGGGATGCGCCATTTATGATATTAATCGGTCTGAGAGGAACCTACACTTATGTCCCTCTCCGAGTTATGAGACAGGTTGGTAGGAAGTAGGTTATACCAATGGTCAACAAGATGAGTCACTTCCGAGCTAACTTTCAAGCTGATGATAGTCCTTATAAGTGCCAAACTCAGCATATGTGGCTTTGCAAGATCATCATGGGAAGAGATACTATCGAGCCACCTAGATACCACACTGGTTGCGCTCCCTACTATTCAGGCTGGTTAGAATCTAATCATGATGGTCTGGGTCAGCCAGGACTTGCTAGGGGCCACAGGATCATAGATGAGAGGGCCGAGGCATAGGTCAAATATAATCAACTATGCAAGAGGATTCGGGAATGCGAAAGTGAGCATCGTGAGATACAGGAAGCCAACCAAAAGCTGATTGAAGAGTGGAAAGACATGGGACTTCGAGAGTTGGGAAAGCTGTTCAACGGAGCCAAAGATGCTAAGTCTGGGGAAGGTCCTTCTGGGACCAAATAGATAGGAGTTTTCTTTTGCTTTATGAAATGTAATAAGGCCAACAACCACTAGTGATATCTTATTTCCTGTTATTTAGTGTCGATTTGGGATTCGTCTATTTTTAATCAATAAAATGAAGCATTTAGCGTTATAAGTTCTCCAAATCAACTTGTCACTAGGCCTACCTCGGGCACAAAGAGGTTCCCAAATAGGACACGATTCACATTCTTGCATTATATGTTTAAATATCGCAACATTTTCTTATAATCCTCACTAACTTGTTACCTTTTTGTTTTTACTTTTTTGTTTATTTATTCCCCTTCCCCAAAGGTTAGTTCGTGCACTCTGGTAACATCATCTTATTCGACGAGATACAGGGGCCATCCACCCACTCTTTCTTTTAGTCTTGTCAAAAACAAGAACAAAGGGAAAATGGAAGATCTGAACAACACCAGAAAGGAGAACTCAACTGAACGGGTAGAGGTCACTCATGCCCATGGTACTCAGGTTTCCAATGAAAATGCATCCCAACTGGAACAAAAGCTGCTGAAGTTCCAAGAGGAACTTGATCAGGTTTGGAATCTGGTAAATCTGTCATTTTCCCTCACCACTCCGGATGTCAACTTCACAAATGCTCAAAATCCCACACCTCCACAAAATATCCTAAGGCAACAAAACCATCCCGCTCCTCACCACCACTGCAACACCTGCCATACTTCAAACAACGCTCCACTGCTCATCCTAGAACCCTTGAACTCCACAAATGACCACTTCCACACCCATCATAACACCCCCATCTATGTGGAGACTATGCCACACTCCACCCAACCCGTCTCAAACACACCCGAGTCTGATGATAAAGACTCGCTCATCAGGAACCTGACTGAAGAACTTAAGAAATATACTAGCCGAATTCAAGGCGTTGAAGAAAGTAAGGGAATTGAAGGGTTGAACTATGAAGATCTTTGCATACAACCCAATGTTGAACTGCCCGAGGGGTACAAACCTCCAAAGTTTGAAATGTTTGATGGTACAGGGGATCCAAGGGTCCATTTGAGAACTTACTGTGACAAGCTGGTTGGAGTAGGGAAAGACGAGAGAATCCGCATGAAGCTATTCATGAGGAGTCTGAAAGGAGATGCTCTATCTTGGTACATTAGCCAAGATCCAAAGAAGTGGTCAAGTTGGGTAGGCATGGCGTCCGATTTTATGGATAGGTTCAGATTCAACACGGAGAATGCGCTGGATGTGTTCTACATTCAGAATCTAAAGAAGAAACCTAAAGAAACGTTTCGCGAGTATGCTACTCGTAGGAGGTCCAAAGCTGCTATGGTCAAACCTGCCTTAGAGGAGGAACAAATAAACAAATTCTTTGTTCGGGCTCAAGACCTGCAGTATTATGAGTGACTAATGTTGATTGAGAGCCATAAATTTTCTGACATTATCAAGCTGGGTGAAAGGATCGAAGATGGCATCAAAAGCGGTATGGTTACGAACTTCGAGGCCTTGCAAGCTACAAATAAGGCTTTGCAATCTGGTGGTGTGTCCAAGAAAAAGGATGTAGGGGCCGTAATGGTTTCACAAAAAACCAAATCTCCTATCAAATACCAAACTTACCCAATACCTCCACTCACATATCAACCAACTCCGAACTACCAAGCACCATCACCCGCATACCAAGCTCCTCCACTCACTTATCAATCACCTCCTCCTCCAACATATCTGCCTACTTCACCCAGATATTCCTAACCCGCACATGTTTACCAAGCCTACAATACTCAACCATCCCGTTATCAATCACCTCCTACACGCCAAAACGTTCCTACACCTCGACCAAATTTCGATCATAGACCTCCTAAACAATACACAGCCATTGCTGAACCTATTAACCAGTTGTACGAAAGACTCAAAGCTGCTGGTTACGTCACCCCTATCCCTGTGGTAACCCCTGAGAACCCTTCTCAATGGGTTAATCCAAACAAATCCTGTGCATACCATTTCGATATAAAAGGACACACCATCGACGAATGTTACTCTTTGAAAGAAAAAATCTAGGCTTTGATTGACAACAAGATTATTGTGGCAAAGGAACCCGCTCCGAATGTCCGCAATAACCCACTGCCAGACCATAAGGGTGGAGGCGTTCACATGATTAAAATAGAGGATGATTGGGATCTCGAGTGATCGATCGGTTTGATCACAGAAGGTGATGACCCAAAGAAACCAATAGTTACTCTTAACATGATCGTGGTCTAGATTCAGCCCTCTGGGGACGCTGAGGTAAATATGTCAGTACCACTGGAATTTGGAACAACATCATCTGCAAAGACACTAGCGCCAATTAAGGTTGAATTTGCGTCTATAGAAAATGCACCTATAACATTCGAAGTTGCAGTTTTACCACCCAAGGAACATGCTCCGTTCGGAGTGAAGATACCTACTCCGATCCCAGTGGCGATGTCGGACATGATGCCATTCCACTCAAAGGATATACCATAGGACTATACAGCTGAGGCAAGGAGGAAAGGCAAGGTTAGGTTCGAGAAAACTATTGCTGCACAGGGTATGACGAGAACTGGTAGGATCTATACCCGGAACACCTAGCTGAGTCAAGCAAGCAGGCCTCCAATCGGTCACCCATCATTGAGACAGGTCCAGATGATCTTTGGAGAAAGATACATGCCAAGGAATACTCGGTCATCGACCAGTTGAACAAAACACTGGCGCAAATCTCCATACTTGCTTTGCTACAAAATTCTGAGGCACATAAGAATGCTCTGTTGAAGGTGCTGATTGAAGCATACGTGCCAACCAACATTACTGGCGGAGAAATGGCTAACATGGTCGGATAGGTATTGGAGAGTCACAAAATTACTTTTCATGAGGATGAGCTACCGCCTGAAGGGTTGGGGAACAACAAAGCATTGCACATCACTATGCAATGCGAGGATTACTTTATTACCAGGATCCTGATTGTTGGGGGTTCCAGCCTCAACATTTGTCCATTAGTAACACTCAAGAAATTCGGCAAAGGATTGCACAAGATAAAGGACAGAGCTATCAACGTGAAAGCCTTTGATGACTCCCAAAGATCCCCTATTGGGGAGATTAGTCTATGTTTGCAAATGGGGCCAGCTTGGCTCGATGTTGACTTCCAAGTGATAGACGTACCAACATCTTACAATCTACTGTTGGGAAGACCATGTATTCATACTGATGGGGCTGTGGCATCGACACTGCATCAGGCATGAAATTCAAATGGAACCATCAAGAGGTAATCATTCATGGAGACGGAAGCAATACTATATACAGTCGCCAGACCATTCCGTCAATCGAAGGAAGAAGGAAGCTATGAGGAGAAACTTATCATCACATAGAAAGGGTGAATGTTGTTGACAAGGACAAATGGTGGGATAACAAGATCAAGAGTATATTGAATTGGTATGGGTATGAACCTGGCAAAGGGCTCGGTAAAAACCTCCAAGGAATCGCTAAGCCCATAAAACTCAAGAAACATGGCACCACCTTCGGTCTGGGATATGAGTACACTAGGAGGAATTCAACCACTGTTTGCCACCATGGCGCGATCCTTACTATCCGCTGGAGCAGCCAGTACCATACTTGGAGCGGACTTTCCAACCGGCCGGTGTTATCTATGGGTCAGAAGAAGAAGCACTTGCAGCGGTGAGGAATTTGTTCTTAGAAGACAATGACATGGACTGTTATGTTGTTCTCGAGGAGGAGGGGGAGGAAGGCCCTTCCATACAGGCCGTAAGTAGAGGGGCCCGCCTCAATAGTTGGACCATCAAGACAACCAGAGCTCGACGAGCTTCGGGGTCGCAAGGCTAAAACAAGCACTGTTTTAATTTACTGAAAGATTTTATTTTCCCATGTTTTCAATTCCTAAAATAAGATCTCCAATGTTTAAAACAAATATGCAATTTATCAAATCATTTTGATTTTTCTTATGAATCAACACTTATTACTATTGTTTTCTCTCATTACATTACTTATACAACATTACTATTACTTATCTTGATGAACCGATGGCTGTGACATGCAACGAGACAACACAATAAATGGGCATAGATTCAGAGGAAGATGATATACCAGAAGAGATTGTTAAAGAAATCAAAACTTTTGAGAACAGACCTAAGTCCAACTTGGACGAGACTGAGGTCGTTAACCTGGGAGATGCAAAGAATGTCAAAGAAGCACGAATCAACGTCCATTTGTCACCGTCAGAAAAGGAAGAGTACACAGAATTTCTAAGGAAATATGAGGACATATTCGCCTGTTCATATGATGACATGACTGGTCTGAGTACATCTATTGTGGCTCATAAGCTGCCAACAAATCCAACATGTCCACCAGTAAAGCAAAAGCTCAGAAAGTTAAAGCTTGATATGAGTCTAAAAATCAAAGAAGAAGTCACTAAGCAGGTCAAAGCTAAAGTTCTTAGGGTAGTAGAATATCCAACATGGTTAGACAACATCGTGCTAGTACCAAAGAAGGACGGGAAGGTCAGAGTCTGTGTCGACTACCGGGATCTCAACCGGGCCAGTCCAAAAGACGACTTCCCTTTACTGAATATACACATCTTGATCGACAATTGTGCCAAGCATGAGCTGCAGTCATTTGTAGATTGTTTTGTTGGGTATCATTTGATCTGGATGGATGAAGAAGATGTTGAGAAAATGGCTTTCATTAGACCATGGGGGATGTACTGTTACAAGATGATGCCATTTGGATTAAAGAATGCTGGGGCCACCTACATGAGGGCCATGACTACCATTTTCCATGATATGATACACAAGGAGATATAGGTATATGTAGATGATGTTTATCATCAAGTCCAAAAAGACCACTGATCACATGGAAGATTTGAGGAAGTTCTTCAATAGATTGAGAAGGTACAGCCTGAAACTGAATCCCACAAAGTGTGCATTCGGGGTTCCTGCTGGGAAACTACTTGGGTTCATTGTGAGTCGCCGAGAAATAGAATTGGATCCGTCAAAGGTCAAAGCTACTCAAGAATTGCCACCTCCAAAGAACAAGAAGGACGTGATGAGTTTCATGGGGAGACTTAACTAGATTAGCCGGTTCATATCACAATCTACGGTTATCTGTGAGCCAATCTTTAAGATGTTGAAGAAGGACGCCGCTACCAAATAGACTGATGACTGCCAAAAAGCTTTCAACAGAATCAAGGAGTACCTATCAACACCACTTGTCTTGGTCCCGCCAGAGCCAGGTAGACCTCTATTACTCTACCTTGCAGTATTGGATGGAGTTTTCGATTGCGTTCTGGGGCAGCATGACAAAACAGGGAGGAATGAGCAGGACATCTATTACCTCAGTAAGAAGTTCACCCCGTATGAGGCCCGATATTCTCTGTTAGAGCGCACTTGGTGTGCTTTGACTTGGGTAGCTCAGAAGCTGAGGCACTACTTCCGTGACTATACTACATATCTCATATCAAGGATGCATTCTTAAAGTACATCTTCTAGAAGCCCATGCCCACTGGCAAGCTAGCCAAGTGGCAAATCCTGTTGAGTAAATTTGACATTGTTTACGTCACTCAGAAGTCAATCAAGGGACAGGCACTAGCAGATCACCTTGCTGAAAACCCCGTGAACAGAGAATACGAACCCCTAAAAATGTATTTTCCTGATGAAGAGGTATCGTTCATAGGAGAAGACATTGCTGAATCCTTTGATGGTTGGAGAATGTTTTTCGATAGAGCAACAAATTTCAAAGGAGTTGGTATAGGAGCAGTCCTAGTATCAAAAATCGGTCAGCATTATCCGGTGTCCGCCAAGCTCAGGTTTCCCTGCACCAACAACATGGCCGAGTATGAAGCCTGCTTCCTAGGGCTCAAAATGGCCATTGACATGAACATTCAAGAGTTGCTAGTGATGGGAGATTCAGACCTACTTATACATCAGGTCCGGGAAGAATGGGCAACCAAGAACTCCAAGATACTCCCGTATCTGCACTATGTACAAGAATTAAGAAAGAGGTTCATAAAGATGGAATTCCAACATGTTCCCATAGTTTAGAATGAGTTTGCCGATGCATTGGCCGCCGTGTCCTCTATGATACAACATCCAGATAAAAACTTCATTGATCCTATTCCGGTAAAGGTCCATGATCAGCCAACCTATTGTGCTCAGGTTGAAGAAGAAGCAGACGAAAAGCCTTGGTTTCATGATATCAAGGAATACTTGGCGAAATGAGAATACTTAGAACTTGCAAATCCTACCCAGAAGCGCACACTTCGGAGGTTATCCAATAATTTCTTTCATAGCGGAGGAATCCTGTATAGGAGGACTCCTGATTTGGGATTACTAAGGTGTGTCGACGCGAAAGAAGCATCCAAGCTATTAGAGGAGATTCATGCAGGGACCTGTGGTCCACATATGAACGGTTTTGTCTTAGCAAAAAAAATACTCCGTGCTAGTTACTTTTGGATGACTATGGAAACGGACTGCATATAGTATGTCGGGAAATGCCACCGCTGTCAGATACATGCAGACATGATAAAGGTACCTCCTAATGAGCTTAATGCAACAAGCTCACCATGGCCATTCGCTGCCTGGGGAATGGATATTATTGGACCAATCGAACCTGCCGCATCAAACGGGCACAGGTTTATCTTGGTAGCAATTGACTATTTTACCAAATGGGTTGAAGCAACATCTTATAGAGCAGTAACCAAGAAGGTCGTGGCAGACTTTGTCCGCGACCGCATTGTTTGTCGATTCGAGATTGTCAATCATTACCGACAACGGTTCCAACCTCAACAGTGACTTGATGAAAGCCATGTGTGACACTTTCAAAACCAGACACAAGAATTCTATAGCCTACAAACCCCAGATGAACGGAGCAGTAGAAGCCGCCAATAAGAATATCAAGAAGATATTGAGGAAAATGATAGAGAAGCATAAACAGTGGCACGAGAAGTTATCATTTGATCTTCTAGGGTACTGCACCACAGTCTGCACATCAACTGGGGCAACCCCCTATATGCTGGTTTATGATACAGAAGCAGTCATTCCCGCCGAGGTAGAAATTCCCTCCCTAAGGATCATATATGAAGCTAAGCTCGACGACGCAGAGTGGGTGAAAAATCATTATAATCAGCTAGACCTCATAGATGGAAAGAGGATGATTATAGTTTGTCATGGTCAACTTTATCAGAACAGAATGTCCAGAGCCTTCAACAAAAGAGTTAAGCCAAGACAGTTCACACCGGGGCAGCTGGTGTTAAAGAAAATCTTTCCACATCAAGATGAAGCCAAAGGGAAATTCTCTCCCAACTGGCAGGGTCCATACATGGTTCATCGGGTTCTGACAGGAGGAGCCCTCATACTTGCAGAAATGGACGGAGAAGTCTGGCCAAAGCCAATTAATTCAGATGTAGTCAAGCATTACTATGTGTAATCTTTATGCTTTCCTATATGATGTAATTTGAACTACACCTGACCTAATTACCGTTTAGAGGGGATACATAGATAGCCCTATGGGTTCGGTCACAATGCAATAAAAATTTCATTTCCCCCGCAATTGGAAACTAGGGTAGAATTTTGAGGAGGACCCTTAAAATTCCGAAGTAATTTCAGCCAATCGTCGCAAACAACAGTCAAAAGCATCAACCCAGTAAACTGGGGTAGAATTTTGAGGAGGACCCTCAAAATTCTGTAACAAGAAAGGTTGCAATGTCTTGAACCACGTCGCAGTCGTTGGTTCATCAAAAGAAAACTATTCTTAATTATGTTTTTATGTGTGCCTTTACTTAATCATGCATGTTTATTACCAAAATTTCCTTGTTTGGCAACGCTACCCCAATGATATATGCAGTATCACCAGATCAAAGCTGAGTAGGTCAAGCAGAGCCAGCAGGAATACGAACTAACCTCCCCTCTTTACAAAACTCACGATTTTTCTTTGGATGCAGGCACTTGAATTGCAAAATCATCGAATATACTATACACTCACGAGACTTACATTACTCAGAAATACAACTCTTAGAACCATGCACTTTCTCACAGCCGCTATCCACATGCAGTGTCCCCAACAGACACAGTATCCCTAGCAGTCGCAATATCGTAATCTGCTATTAGCTAAGAAAATTCTATTATCATTTTGCCCTTTTACTTATTGCATAAGGCTACCATTCTGCCTTCCGAGGTTAAGCTCTACCTCTGTCTGCACTCTTGCATTGCATAAGGCTACCATTCTGCCTTCCGAGGTTAAGCTCTACCTCCATCTGCATGGCTGAAAGATCGCCACCTTATTTGCATGGCTGAAAGATCGCCACCTTATTTGCATGGCTGAAAGATCGCCACCTTTACATTTGCATGGCTGAAAGATCACTACCTTATTTGCATGGATGAAGGATCACCACCTTATTTGCATGACCGAAACATCACCACCTTTACATTTGCATGGATAAAAGATCGCCGCCTTATTTACATTTGCATGGCTGAAAGATTGCCACCTTATTTGCATGGCTGAAAGATCACCACCTTTACATTTACATGGCTGAAATATCGCCACCTTATTTGCATGGCTGAAAGATCGCCACCTTCACATTTGCATGGCCGAAAGATTGTCACCTTTACATTTGCGTGGCTGAAAGATCGCTAACTTATTTGCATGGCTGAAAGATCACCACCTTTACATTTGCATGCTGAAAGATCGCCACCTTTACATTTGCATGGCTAAAAGATCGCCACCCTATTTACTTTTGCATGGCTGAAAGATCACTACCCATTGCATCCCATAGACTGAAAGATCGCCACCTACTGCATCTCATGGGCTGAAAGATCGCCAAATCATCTGAAGGCATCATTGTTCGGAGGCACCATTTTCATAGCCCGAGAATACCATATCATGGCCTGAGGACCCCTTCTAATCTTTTGCATATCATTATTCAAAGGTATCATAGTTCGGAGGAATCATTCACATAGCCCGAAAGCATCATTTCATGGACTGCGAATCCTTTATTATACGCTTTATGGCCCAAGACATCATGGTCTGAGGACGTCATCCTAACCGTCCAAAGACAACATTCATGGTCCGACGGGAACTTGCATCATATTTAAATTTACGCACAATATACACTCGTATTGCTCATTTGTAGGTAAAGTGGCGTGCAACGTCCATCTCAGCAGGAGCGATCCCGCTCCAGTTCCCGCAGCCCTGTTAGACTTTGACCATTCACCTTGTCCTCAATATCGCGTCCGTTTTTGAAAAGTCTTCATCGGCATACTCCGCCGGCGAATCCTGAACTACATATGGCCTGATTTCTGTAAGACCAAGGATATTTAGGTAGCTCAGAAGCCAGAGTACAACCTAAGTCTCCTCGAACCATTTCGGTCAAAATTAGCCATCATATCTTTACCCGACAACTCTTTCATCCTTCGTAGGTAAAGAAGGGCAGCTGTTGATACCCATTTTTTCCTTGTATATTTTTATATGAAAATTACCTTTCAAATAGCATATGTATACATATATAAGTATGTCCAAGGGTTTTCTTATTTTTTCATTAATTTTTAAAGATTTTTAGATCAATTTATTGCAATATTTTATCAAGAAAAACCTAATAATTATTCCCAAAATTGTCATTTTGGAAATTCACTTATTATATTCTTATATTTATACTAAAATATAGCTAACATAATTTAATTTATTTAGTATTTTTAAAAGCTAAATTGCATATAATTATAATATTAGCCTATTTAAAGATTTTAATTGTGTTTATAATTATAAAATTGACTCCAGTATTTTTATTTTTATAATTTTATATTATTAATCATTTTATTACCTTTAAATTATTTCCATAAATAATTTTACTATTTTTAAAAAATAAATAAGTGAAAATGGCTATTTAAATGATAGCCCATTTGTATTTCAATTTTGGCCAGATTGGGCACCCCCAATTGAACCCAATTTCAGATCCCATTACCCGGCCCAAATCTTAAATTTACCCGACCCACGACCCTCTTAATAACCCGCCCGGACGGCTCATACTCACCCTTTCCTTTTTAATTCCCAATACCCCCACAATCTAATCATTTCTCACCGGTATCCGCCCCCGGATTCACCGTCTCCCAAATTCTCTCTCAGAAACCCTAGCTGCCTCCCTCCACTTCCACCCTAAAACCACCGGAATCCATGGCTTCCAAGGCCATAGAAGTCCTATACCGGCCTCCTATAACTCCTACACGTTTGGTTACTGAAGTTTCAAGGCCTGACCACGAAGAAGCTTGGCCCAGAGCTTGTTTGATTCAAGTTCTATGGCCACGTGCGGCCTTTCTCCGTCATGCCATGGCTATTCGAGCCTGATCTCGACTTCTCCTGCTCAGATCAATGACTTTCCAAGCCTTTCTCACCATCTGGTTTCTTCTTAAACCATAACCTTTGAGGTTCTTCTGATTTCTTTAGATCTGTTCTAGATCCATATTTTCCCTAAACTTTTAAACGGTTTCGCGAGATTTCTTTCAACAAACTATGCTTTCAAAACCTTTATCTTTCCGATTTAGGGTTTTTGTTAAGTTATTTAGATGCTTCCTGATTTTTGTTTTATCTTGTGTGTTTCTTCTACTATGGTTCTTATTAGTTTCTTCTACTATGATTTTTATGTGTCTCTTCTAATGTGTTCT
The DNA here is from genome assembly GCF_000393655.2 of Nicotiana sylvestris. Taxonomy (NCBI): domain Eukaryota; kingdom Viridiplantae; phylum Streptophyta; class Magnoliopsida; order Solanales; family Solanaceae; genus Nicotiana; species Nicotiana sylvestris. The sequence goes on from NC_091068.1 coordinate 50,571,419, forward strand.
TACGAGTTCTTCTACTGTGTCTTCCTTTGTGTTTCTTCTACTATGTTCTTATGAGTTCTTCTATTGTGTTTCGCATACTGTCCTTTTACTATGTTTCTCATGAGTTTCTTCTACTGAAAGATGCATGTTAAAGGTCTTAGTTCCTTTCTAAAATCTCTGAACTTGTTTGATTTCAAAAGAAAAAAAGCCCTAACTTCTTTGAACCTATTCGAGTTTCTGAAGTTATCTCATCTACTACTCGATTAGGCTTCCAAAGCTTTGTTTCGACCTTTGTTTCTTTATATGGTTCTGATTCCCTATTAAACTCTTCTAAGGTCTTTCTACAGGACCCTTTTTATGCTATTTGATACTCTCTCTCTCTCTTCTACATTGCTGAGTTACTGAGACTGACCTATGTGACTAACATGTTCCTATAGTCTACTACTTATTCATTTTGCAATTGCATGACGTTTTTCTTTGTCCTAAATTCAGCCTCGCATACTTGTGTGCTCTTTATATGTGCTGAACTTCCCTCTAAAATGGATTTCAATTTTTGATTAATTTCAGACTTCCTTTATGTAAGCCTGATTGATTTCATTCCTTGTTTGCTGATTTCCCAATTACTTGCTCGAAAACTTTCCTTAGCCTTTCTGACTTGGTTTATTCATGGACCAGTAATTACAAATCTTTGACTCCTTGATTTACTATGTAATAATTGATTTTTACCTTATTTATTTAATCGTTTATTTCAAAAATCTTCCCTTAAGTAAACTCCTATGTATCTACCCCTAATTGCCTACTTTGCACAAGATGCTTACTCAATCTCTTTCCTTAAATAATTTTGTTCATTACCGTTTAAGTTTAAACTCCTTAATTAAAGGAAGTCTCGTACTAATTGATTTTAATTGATACTCAGTTTCTTAATTATTTTCTTACCTTCTTTCCGCCGGTTTTCACACTATAAATACATGCTCTTCATTGGCACCAACACTCTTAGTCTTTCTGAACTTACACCCATACTTAAAAGTATTTTCTCTTGTTACTAGTACTGTGGCCTATTTGCATGTCCTGCTTCCTGCTTTTCTCTATTTGCTTCTTTAAAAAACTTGTATGTCCTGATTTAAGGTTTTCAGCACCATAATAATGTGTTTATTTACTACATTTGTATGCATGTCTGCCTACTGCTTCTGTATAGTTCAACACTTACTGTAGCATGCTGAAATTTCTTTTTGCCTGTCCTATTATGAATCCCAAACCCCTACTCCTATGTGTTCATGTTATGGTTTGAGGCACGACAATACTACAAATTATTGTCCATGAATCAAACTTGATCCCTTGGGATCCTAGCCTCTAATAATGCGTGTTCTAGCAGGCTTATAGGTATGCTAGCATTCTCCATTGTTGGGCATGCCTAAAGCATGCCCTTGCTTAAGCAACAGGCTCTTCACAATTTTCCTATTCCTCTGGACCCCTTATGGGTACTTATTTGTAGCTGTTTCCCTCTCCTTCCCCCCTTTAGCATTTTGTTCTTCACTTGCACACTTTCTTAGTCCTTAAGTTCTGCCCCCCTTTTGTGAGCCTTGTCTGGGACCCTTTGAGCTCCCTCTGAACTTGGACACTTTAGGGCTAGCCCTTCCACACTACACTTATCCCTGTTCTAATAATACATTTGGGTGTGAGCATTGCCCGGAGTCCCATTAAGGCTCTTAGGGAACTTTGACACACTCAAATGGGAGAAAGGTTTTGGATCATAGTCTCTTGGAGTTAGTTTACCTCATAATACAGTGAGGAAGTCAGAATCAGGATTCCTCTAGTTGTACTTTTATTTATATTTTTCTGATGTATTCTTATTTTATTCCGGGCTGTAATAATTTGTAATAAACACTTGGGGATGGTTAGTAGAAAGGGTGGGTAACTATGTATGAAAAGGGTAGAAATCATGACTATAGGACTACTATATTTCTGCATATTCAACCTTTCATATAGAAACCACGTCTATAGGTATTCTGAATTCTGCATATTCAAATGTACATAGAAATAATTCCTATAGGCCCATTCTGAATTCTGCATATTCAACTTCATATAGAAATTATGCCTATAAGATTGTTCAATCCTGCATATTCCATTACATCTAGATACCATGCTCATAGGTTTAAAACAAATTCTGCATCTAGATACTATGTCTATAAGGTTTGAAAAAAAATCAGCAATGTATAGAAAGCATGCCTATAGGGTTTCTAATAAATAATCTGATTCACCCAGTAATAATGGCTACTATCAGCCATAGGACTTTTAATCAATTTGTTAAATCCCGCCTCTCTTTTAACAATCTGATTCTACCACTTAGCAAGTTTAATGAGTATGCATTCAAAATAGTTTACTTCGAGCCTTGTTGTTTCCTTGTTTTCTGAATCCAGTAGATACCATGCCTATAGGATCCTTGTCCAACGTTTAGGCAGGCCTTAGGGTAAAATTATAAGCTGAATTTGTTTCTGTTAATTGTTATAACCAGCAGGCAGGCTTGATTCAGACTTCTTATCTGAGTTATGTAATAAACTAAAACTGCCTCAGTAACCGTCCTTCTTCATCTATAATAATCATACCTAAACAGTATGTGTAAGTCATGCTAATTACGTGCTTCTTTGTTCAAGGAGGTATATCTGAGCCTCTGCTTGTTATGTGCTTTCCCTCAACTTGCAATACGTGTTTTGTATGTCTCCTTAGAGTTTTTACCTTTGAAACTACAAATAACCCCAATATCCCTCCCTTTAGGATTAGTAGTCCTAAATGCCTTCGGGACTGATAGGATTGGGACGGGTAATAACATGCAATAAGTAAACGAGACCAACACGCGCTTTAAATACCTTAACGGGGTAGGAATGGTAGATATGGATATGATGACCACGCGATAACGTCACGTGTTGCCCCTCATTGAGGAGTAATTACCGGACGTTGTGTGGGGTTATCCATATTTTAATAAACCTAGGACCCTCTTTCCCTAATTTCTTCATTTCTTTTATCATTTCAACTCCTTCTTTTAACAAATTAGCTTTCTTTTCTAATTGCTCTTCCGAACTTTGTCTATTTTTTTAGCCTTTATATGTGAAATCCCCTCTTATTTGAGCCTTATTTGTCTACATGTTAATTGCACCAAATTCACAATAATTGTCTAGCCGGGAACCACACTAGTGGATTCTGAGGGGTGCCTAACACCTTCCCCTTGGAATAATTTCAAGCCCTTACCCAATATCTGGTTACTCAAATCAAACCCTATTGGTGTCCTAATGCACCTTAATCATTAGGTGGCGACCCTTCAAATCAAACCTAATTTCCAAAAGGAATGTGTTGCCCCTCCAAATGTCGTAAACCCGATTCCACGAGGAAAAAGAGGGTGCGACAAGGAGAAAAACCCATGGATTTCAGTATCTCCATCAGATCTGGATCTAATGGCCATTGATGACGATGTTCAAGGGTGATTTGCAGTGAAGAGGGTAGTGATTTGGTGAAGATAGTTGTTTGGTTGGGCTTCAATAGAGCTCCACCAGATAAGATGATTGGCAGTGACAGAGTTGGATGGCGGCCTTGCCGAGGGCAAATTGAGAGGGAAAAAGGAAAGTGAGTTGAGGGAGAACAGAGAGAGGGGGTTGAGGGAAAATATTGATATCGTGGAATAACTCTATGTATTTGGTATATCTATAATGGATAAATTGAAAATTCATTGTAGTTATGAAAAGTAATTAAATTAAAAGATAGTAATTGTAAGTCCCAGTAAAATTTCATCTAAAACCCAGGGTTTCGTGGTGTGTTTCTGCGGTCCATTATGCGATCGTAGAACTGATATGAAGACTGCAAATCTGCCGCAGAATGAAGCAAAAACTTGGGCTAATTTTAGGACCATTATGCGGTCCATTATGTGGCCGCATAATCATTTCGCGAGCCGCAAAATCCATCGCAGATTCAACATAAAAAATTTCGAAGGAGAGTTCTGCACACATTATGTGACCGCAGAATTGGTCTACGAACCGCAGACCTATCACAGATGAATAAAAATGAGGAAGCACTAAAGGACTTAGATTTATACATATAGGATAAGCAGCGAGAGAGTAACCTGGAGTTGGGTAGCAAGTCTCGGTAATTATAAAACGAAGTAAGTTTTATGGTATAGTATAACCTGCCTAGATGTAGTAAATCCATAAGGATAGATATGCAAGGCTATGAAACAAGAGATAGCAATAGTCTTAAGTTCGATAAAGTACCAAGCGAAAGACATCAATACACCTATAGATGCCTAGAGGGACAGCTTTTCATAATTCTGTATATGTTCATACGGTGAGGCTTATAGATTGGCTAAAAGATGGAGGAAAAAGGGAAGACGAGTCGCTAGGCACTCATATAAGGACACAGTCGTACATACTGCATGATATAAGGTAGCAAATGTTACGATGTTGGAAAAATTCCGACCACATGTCATGGCGTGACAAAGAGGCCTAAAAGGGGGGAATGCCCAAGCGTTTGGATTTATTCACAAAACTGTTGCTTAGATGGCAAGATGAACATTAAAGTATTCGTAAGAGCCATAGTTTATGAAATTGATAAGTGCATCAGTCAACATTCGAGGACGAATGTTCCAAAGGGGGGAATGATGTTACACCCCAAGTTTTCATACGTGAGAGTACATCGTAAGTCATTGATGTAAGCTCGGAAATGAGATTCTATTTGGAAGCAAATAAAGTAAGTTAATAATGTTACCTTGGAGGTTACAAATATTTAAGATCATGAATAACGATTACCAAGAGGGTTGGAAATCTTAGAAGCTAAACCAATTGAAGAAAATAAGTTTCGTCGAAAGTCGACAAGTTTCGAATGTTATAACATGTACTTTGGGGTGAGACTAGGGTTATTAACATGATAAGGAGGTTATTCTATGAGTTATTTTAGTCGTATGATATTCATTTTCTACATTTTGAAGGCAAGCAAGTTGTGGAACAAGAGTTGGCAAAGGTCATCACAAGTTACATTCATAAATTTACTGAAATTTAGGTCAAATGTATCTGAGAATTTCTCCAAATATACTTGGAATCATGGGATGTTCTACCTACCAAATTGAAGGTCTACGAGTCTAGTTTCTAACGCATTAAACTGTTCATCAATATAACATCGGAGTAGATAGATATTCGTATTTTCGCGAGACCGCGCAAGCAGCTTCCAATGGGACCCACTTAGGCGGTGGTTGACCTACTTCAATTTATAAACGATTTGGACGCCTATTTTTGCTCATTTTTCAACTACAATTCGTCTCCAAACTTCTCCTAACCCTCCTAAACATATACCACAAGGGTTTGAAGTGATTCCAAAGTGATTACACCATATTTCAACATCAAAACTTAGTTCTAGTGAAGAACAACACCTCTTTGAGGTTGTGTTGTCATTGAGGATTGTTGTGGGCTGTATTTGGATGAAATTCCAAGTTGTTGCTGCTGTCTAAGGTGAGTATAACAGCCTACTAATTGTGCTTAATCTTTCTTGTATGTTGGTTAAGTTGTTAGGATGATAAACTACAAGATAATACTTGGATTAGCTTAAGTCACTTCTATGGTGTTGTATTGCTATTAAGGGTTGTTGTAAACTGAATATAACTTGGATTTTGACTTGAAGTTACTGTATAAGGTATGTATATTGTGATCTTGCTTGTGCCTAAGGTTATCTTGATGTTGATTAAGTTAAATGGATGGGCTAGACATGAACTAGTGAATAAAGTTGCTAATTGAGGATAGTTGAAGTTGTGGATTATTTTCGTTGTTATAAATATATGGTTTAAGGCTGGAATCATTGATTAATGACTTCATTATCATGTTAATGATACTTTTATGTTGAAGTAAGAAGTCTATAAGGATTGATAAGGGGTATACGGATTCCAATCGGAGCTTGCCGCTCGTCGTAATGTAGTTGTGACTTGTTGTTGTTATATGGTGTCTTGATATTGATAATTATGTATTGATGGATTGCTCTGGTCATTGTTGTTTGTATATGGTATTGGAGGAGGCCCTTGTTACAAGGGAGATGCTGCCAAAATTTACGTAAACGAGCTACTAGCTTAAGTTATAGACTTAGCCTTTGCTCAGCACTGATTTTGAATCTCCTTATACTATGATAGATTGAGTTGACTTGTTTGAAGAGTTGCTTGGAAGTGATTAAGGACTCAACGGGTTTAAGGTATGTTAAGGCACTTTCTTCTTTCTTTTGGCATGATCTAAAGTGAAATGAATACGCTACTTCATAACGGATCTACTCCTAGCAACTAAGGTTGTCCATGTTGTTCTTTCCTTATAAAATTATTCTAAGCAAGTGTGTATGATCCTTGAATCCTACTAAGGTTCATATTGAGGGTATGGATGTCCATAGTGCTCTTAAGTCACTCCAAAAGGTTTAGAAGGTGATTCCATGAGTTGAGCATGCATTATATATATTTATCTATTTTACTCTACCGAGCCGCGCTATAGTTGGTCGGGTACGACACCTATTGTGCAACCACTGATCAGTTGGTTTACCGAGCTCCACGTGGCCGGGTACGATTCTACCGAACCTTATGATGGTCGGGTACGCTTTTACCGAGTCCTCTTTGAGGCCGGGTACGATATGATGATGATGCCCACAAAGGCGAATGTTTTAAAAAGTTTATGTATATATATGTATTATGCATTTCATATCAGTAACCCCCAGAGGCACTCTGATGTTACAGGTTGTATCTCCTCTATCTCTCTCATTACATTACTGTTCTTGTTTATGCTTTCCTGCCTAACATACTCGGTACTTTATTCGTACTGACGTCCCTTTTGCCTGGGGACGCTGCATTTCATGCCCGCAGGTCCCGATTGATAGGTTGACAGTCCTCCTAGTAGGCTATCAGCTCAGCGAAGGTGTTGGTGCACTCCACTTGCTCCGGAGTTGCCTATTTGGTCAGTATGCTTTGGATATGTATTGATTGGTATGGCGGGGCCCTGTCCCGACCTTTATGATTTTATGTACTCTTAGAGGCTTGTAGACAGATATCAGGTGTATGGATACTTGTATGGCCTTGTCGGCCTATGTTTCGAGTTTACTAATGGTCATGTCGGCCTTATAGGCCCGTATGTCACATATATAAGTTTGTATATCATGTTGGGTCTTCATATGTTGAGTATTCCCTTATGTTTTATTCTTGTTATCTCATGACGGGTTTTCTGGCTCATTTACTCATGATAATATGATAAGAAAGATATGTTGCGTTGGTACTCGGTTGAGTAAGGCACCGGGTGCCTGTCGCGGCCCTTCGGTTTGGGTCGTGACATGATTATTCCGAATAAGCCTTGTGTCAAAAGATATATGTTCAATATATATTCTAAATGTTCTTATTATGTTATGTTATTATTTGAAAATGTGTTCGAGGTACGGGTTGCATATCTAAATATTATAATTTCAAGTCGTGATTCAAATGAAAGCTATAATGCCAAATTGTGTAAGAAATCCCAATGTGATTAACATTCTTATTTGGTCACATGTGGACTTAAAGTCTTGAATAGAAATGTTTGTTGTTGATGATCCGTGATGATGTTTGAAAGTGAAACTGTAAGCATGAAATACGAAATAAAACCAACATGCCAAGAATGATATTACATTTTGGGGCCATTAGTGCCAGTGGAACAAAGAGGCGCGTAAAGGATTATGAAATGAGTGGTAAAACCCTCTAACTAATAAATGTTTTGGGAGTATCATTTAGTTACCGAGGAAGGGTAGGTCTAAATAACCTAACCATGAAACTACACGTGCCGGTGTAAGAGTGATTGAGGGGTAAATCCCCGTGTTAATATGATGAGGTTGTTTCCCTTTTTATGGGATGAGATTGATGCGTTGAGATGTTTCCCCTGGGATGAGATTATTGCTAGCGAGATGTGATGTGATGTTGACCCACATAGTATTTTGGTGAGACGGCTTAGCCGATTGGGCTGAGATCGGACACCATGCCGCGCACATGGTGGTATTATGAGTGGATGTCTCGGAGTGAGACGACTTAGCCGGTTAGGCTGAGATCGGACTCCGTGCTAAAAACACGATGGTGTATCGGTGCTAAATATCTCCCAACTTAAAAATATTGAAACTTACTTGAAATTTACCTCTCCTCTAATCTAGTACCTTGTTACTATTGTAGTCTCTTATTGATTTCATGTTTTCTTCTCCGTTTACTGTACTCGTTATATTGATAGGGTGTTTAGTTTTACATACTAGTACTATTCTATATGTATTGACATCCCTTTTGCGGGGGCGCTGCTGTCACGAACCCAAAACTAACCCAGTCGTGATGATGCCTATCATGGAACTAGGCCAGCCGAAACAAACCGAAAACCAATCAATATTTTCCATTCTTAGGATAAAATCAAGTCTATTTAACAATAAACCTTTATATAAAGTTTAAAATAAAACAACAGTGCGGAAAGAAAGCCCGACATCGGGGTGTCACTAGTTATGAGCATCTACTACAACTATCTGACAACCTCAAGACCAACATGGTCGGGGAGAAACACAAAATACACTAAGGGAGAATAAGAAGGGAGTAAAGTAGGACTGCGATTGCCATGCAGCTACCTTGCTAACTCTGATGAAACTACCACCGAGCTTAGAAATACCTGGATCTGCACACAAGATGCAGAGAGTAATGTGAGTACGCCAACTCAATAAGTAATAAAAGTAAATAAAGACTGAGCAGTAGGAAACGATAAATCCACATCATGATAAACTCAGTAAGCATAACAAGCTTTCAAATTAGAATATGAGTCAATCATCTCATTTAAAATCTAGATTTTGGTAAAAATCATTTGAAGATGCTTTCCAACAGTTTCAATAGAGGTTCAATACAGTTTATAGTAAAAGTAATGAAAATCATAATCGGCCCCTCGGTCAAAACATAGTTTGTATACAGCCCCTTCGGGCAAACATTAAGCATATACATCTCATAACAGAAAAATCTCAGTGGAAATAACGAAGCCAAATCAGTGATTAAATTCCGAACACCTTGTTAAAACTTCAGTTTCACTGAAAATTGTTTAAAAGCATTTGTTCAATATTTTCAATATAGGCTCAGTATAAAGAGGAGTGAAAACAGTAATATATATATATATATATATATATATATATATATATATATATATATATATATATATATATATATATATATATATATATATGCCCTTTGGGCAAGGCCCTCAGTCACTCAATCATATATATGCCCTTTGGGAAAGCCTCTCAGCCACTCGAGACTCAACTTTCATCAATCGACACTCACACTCAGCACTCACGCTCAATAGGTACCTTATAATAACTGTTGCAGCGTGCAACCCGATTTATACATATATAGTCGACTGCGCTCACTGGGGGTGTGTAGACTCCGGAGGGGCTCCTACAGCCCAAGCGCTATATCACTGCGGCATGCAGACCCATCCATATATATATATATAATCCTCACAACCAGGCCCTCGGCCTCTCTCAGTCATCAACCTCACAAGCTACTCGAGCTATTAGTACAAACAAGGTGCTCAGCCCAGAATATCATTTTTATGCATCAAAAGAATATTTAAATACTGATTTACGAAATCAATAAAATATAACATGACTGAGTACAGATCTTAAGTCTAAACAATGAGGAATAGTAGTAAAAGATCTCTAAGGATCCAAACAGTTGGCACGAGGCCCAAATATGGCATCCATCCCAACACATAGTAATACTTTCCAAAACACAATAGTATCAAATAGTTTTCAATCAAATACGCAACTTGATAGTCATACGGGACAGACCAAGTCACAATCCCCAATGGTGCACGACTCCACACTCGTCATCTAGCGTGTGCTTCACCTCAAAGTAGCACCACGATGTGGAATCCGGGGTTTCATATCCTCAGGACAACATTTACAATCATTACTTACCTCAAACCGGTCCAAACTCTAACCCGTGATGTCTTTGCCTCTCAAATCGGTCTCCAAATTCTCCAAATCTAACCAAAATCATTTTCACATCACTAATACACGCTAAAGGAACAAAGCCCAATCAAAAATAATCAAATTAACTCAAAAATTCCGAAATTGTCCAAACCCGACCCCCGATCCCACATCTCAGAATTCGATTAAAATTATATTGCAAGAACCCTTATCTTTCCACGAGTCTATACATACAAAGAATATCAAAATCGGACCTCAAATGGCCCCTCAAATCCCCAATCAAAGGTCTCCAATTACAAGCCCTAATTCTCCAATTTTAACCCTTAATTTCCAATAATTTCATGCCTAATCAGTGAGAAATAACCATAGAATCGAGTATTGAGTTCACAAATCTTACCTCCAAGTGGTAACCCTTGAATCCATCTTCATATCCTCTCAAAAAGCTTCAAAGCCATTCAAAAATGGTGAGAAATGGGCTAAAAATCGCGAAGATGAGTTTTTATACATTCTACCCAGGTGTTCCCTTCGTTGGGATCACGGCCGTCTTCTTGCATTCGCGTAGGCCCACTCAAACTGTCTCTCCGCTTATCCCTTCACGAATGTGACAATTTCTTCGAGAACACAATGCTTAACCAACTCGTTTCTTCGCAAACGCGGACCTCCCTCGCGAACGCGTAGACCAAAAACCTGAGGTCCCCAACTGCCCCCAACTGCCTCACTCCTCTTCGTGAACGCGACCCCGCTCATGCGTTCGTGATGCACATGCTGCCTTACCCTTCACATTTGAGTCCTCTCCTTCGCGAAAGCGTAGAACAAAATCCACCACCACAGAAGACACTCTTCGCGAACGCGAGACACCCTCCGCGAACGCGATGAACAAACCTATGCAACAGAAATTCAGCAAAATCTGCAACTCTCAAAACCAAGAATTTGGTCCGATAACCTCCCAAAACTCACCTGAGTCCCTCGAGACCTCAACTAAACATGCCATATGATGATAGGCTATAATTTCATATTTTAGTCTCTTACTACACTCTAATTTACTGTACTTTAATTGAGTTTGAGCTTTAATCGCTAGTGTTTTGCACTAATTATGTATTTTATGTCTTGTAGGAGTGATTCCGAGCTATGTAGATATTATGGAATGAATTCAAGTGACGTGAAGCTTTGAAGTGGAATTAAAAGCCCAAGGAATTAAGCCGGGATCGTGTTCAGGGAACAATGGATGATAGTTAAGAACGAAACACAGAATCGAGCGGGCATACATCACATTGTCTAGTAAAATGCACATAACGTTTCACTCAGAACTCTGTTTAGGCTCCACAATATATCGTTGGAAAGATATTTGAAAGAGCTACAACTTGCATGTTTTGTATTTCTTCGAATTACTAATACCGCGCCGCACAGTGCGCCTCAGCATGCGCCGCGCCTGTGGAACTTTTCTGTAGCCTGACAGAATCAGCAATATGAGCTTTTCCACTGCCGCGCCGCACGGCGCATCTCCCCATGCGGCACAGTAGTACAAATTTTACAGAGTGAGTGTCCTATTTTGCGCGGGAGAAGGTATTTTCATCTGGGACCGACCCTACTTGGTATAAATACATGTAAAAATGCTATTTTGAAGAGGGGGACAGATTTGAGACACAAATTCGACCTAAGGAGGCAGAGACACAATAAGAGCAATGCGAGGAATTCTTCTACGAGTTTTTCCTTCCTCTTCATATTTTTCATTGTTGGTTATGACTTTTAGTATTGTAGTTTTACATACTATTATGAATAGCTAATTTGTTATCTAGGGTTTTGATAGAACCTGTTGTAGGATAAATTCTTGTTATGTTTTTATATAATTGAGCCGTAGTATTTTCTCTATTTGTTCAACTATATTATTCTTGTGGTTGATTGAAGGGCCCTCAATTAGCTGTGCCTATTTAGTATGTATTACTCGGAAGAGAGTACATATTTAGGTAGTTGTTAAGCAACATCATTCCCGACGTATGTGAGGAATCAATAACCAAGGGTTTAAAGGTGGGATTAGGGATAACAAAACCTTGGGTGCGATCTAAGTGAGCTGTAATTAAAGCCAGCTAGCGTAACTCGGGAGAGTATGTCTAGTAAATTGTCATAATTATTCGAGAGAGAATTACAACACGCAGAGCGCTCATGATCGATAGAGAATATTTAGGCGAAATTATAGAAGACATAGCGGGAAGGATTCCGACAATTAGGGAAATCATAAGTCTAGACCTCCTTAATCTTTTCTCCAACCTGTAGTATCTTTAGCATTAATTTATTAGTTTAATTTGTTAGTTAGTTAGTTAAATACAAGAATCTTAATACTTATAACATAGGAATTGTTCGAGCTTGTCTTCTTAGCAATATTGAACTACTGTAGCTAAGCCTTAGTTCTCTGTGGGATTCGACTCCGACTTGTAAACCGGATTATATTTTCAACGACCGCTTAGTCCTTTTATAAGGCATAGTTGGGCGTGATCAAATTTTGGTGCCATTGCCGGGAAACTAACAGTGTAGTTGTAGGTGTACATATTGCTAGGTTTCAAGTTTGAACTTTTATTTTATTATTTGATTTTTTTTATTTGTTTATTTGTTTATTTGAGAAACATGGCATTATGGAATTATGAGAATTTTGATGTTGGTAATTCTACTTTTAATCCTCCTTATGCATAATGTGAAGGAAATCACCCAGGGCAAAATTATCAAAATATTCCTGAGAGCGAGTTTTGTGCACCAACTCAATCTTATGTGTGGAATGTGTGTGATATGTGTGGTGGTCAAGATGGTCGCTTTCACGGTTGTGCTTATATTTCTTACCTTTCCCCAACCCCTTACTTTGATGGTTCTACTTTTTCTGGTGAAGTTAATAGGATCAAAGAACCCTAGGAAGCTGACCTGAAGAAAATTGAAGATATTTTAAAGCTGATCATGGATATGTTAAAGTGCCGTGTGGAACAATATGATGAGAAACCATGGTAGATACAAAGGCAAGAGGCAACTATTCACAACTTGGAGGCTCAACCAAATAAATTAATTGAACCTTGTAAAGCATAACAAGTTGATATTGTGAATAGTATCCAATATGAGCATGAATTGGCTGCAGAAATTGCCATTATACTGGAGGATATAAAAAAATACGAGGATGAGCTAGAGGAGAAGGCCATAGTAGAACACCAACAATCAATCGAACTAGATTTTGAGGATGTCGATGTCGTAGAAGAGATACTAGAGTCAACCAAGGATATTGAGGATACATATCTAGTTGACTCTATTGTCATTAGTGTTGAGAATGTAGACAGTCCCAATGTAAATGTAGTTGAGCGCATTGGTCCTCACTCCAAGCATTTTTCCACATTGTGTTTTGATGATGATTGGGAAATAGAGTCATCTGAGCCACTTAAGGAGTCAAGAAATGAGGAACAAGGTGCTTACATTCTGGAATTCTTCTTGCCAGAAAGTCCGAATTACATACCTCATCCAAAGGCCAAGAAGTGCGGAATACTACATTATTTTATTGGACTAGTAAAATTCATTATACCACCCCAGGAGCATGATCACAGAGCAGAATCAAAACTTGGGGTCCAATTCATTAGTTCAAAGTGGAGGCAAAAAGCGATTCGTGTCGTGCCGCGACGTTAAATCAAGTGCTGGTTGGAGGCAACCCAGTTTTACTACTTTCTTTTATTTAATTTTTTTTAAAATTTTTAATTGTATTATTTTTGTAGTGTCAATTTTTTATTTTCTAGGAGCATGGAAAACAAAGCTATTGGAAGAATGCAATAGCAAACCAGATGGTTGGAACTAAGTGTGAGGTACCCGTACGAAGGACCAAGCCTGGGAGAAGTCTGAGTACCCTATGAGCTGCTAGTGCTTCGGCCTTTGGCCTAACAGATGTTGATACCCAATTTTTTCCTATGTATTTATTTTACATGCAAATACTTTCAAATATCATATACATACATATATAAGTATGCCCAAGTGTTTTAGTATTTTTCCAAATTTTTAAAAGATTTTTAAATTGATTTATTGCTCAATAATTATTCCCAAAATTATCACTTTGGTGAATAACTTATTTTATTCTCATATTTATACAAAAATATAGGTAGGTTACGTTTCATATATTTTTACAAATTAATTTGGTATTTTAAAAGCTAAATTTCATATAATTGCAATTTTAGCCTGCTTTAAGATTTAATAGCATTTTATAATTATGAAAATGGTTCCAATATTTTTAAATTAATATTTATATACTATTATCAGATCCAGTGCTTTTAATTTGCTTTCAAAATTATTTTTTACTATTTTTATAAAATAAAAAGGGAAAACTGGCTATTTAAATTTTGGCCTCAGTTCGTTTCAATTGTAGCCCCATTACATTTCGATTTTAGCCTAAAATTGACCCAATTTCAAACTCAAATTCGGACCAGCCCAATTCCTTTTGACCCAACCCCTAACCCAACTCAAACGACCCAACCCGGTTCCCCACCTACCTTCTTAAATATAGGCCGTTGATCATTCGGATCAACGACCACTAGTCTCCCTACCACAATTAAACACAGGTGACTACCCTAATCCCTCATTCTCACCTGGCCCACCGCCTTTGAATCCCAAACCCTCTCAAATCCTCTCAAAAACTCTCCAAAACCTTAGCCTCCTTCTACCCCTTTTCAACCACCGGTCACCGGAATCCATGGCTTCTCAGGCCATGGATAGTTGGTACTCACCTATCTTCACCAGTAAGCCAGGGTTGTTCGAAGCTTCGAGGCCTGACCTCGACGATTCCCTCTCCGATCTTCTCAGACCTTTGATTTCATGGTTCCTCCGGCCATGCTCCAGCATATTCAAAACTCAGGAGCCTGATTCTTGACCTCTCCGACTCAAGATCGGACCTGTTTCCAAGCCTTTCTCATTTCTAGGGTTTCTCCGAACCCCTAAGCTATTCAAGGTCCTTTCACTGTTATTTTCTTAGATCTATACTGTATCTATGCTTTTCTTGCCATCTAAAGTGTTTTCCCCAAAAGTTTCTTTTCAAAATCGTTTCTCTTCGACTTTAAGGTTTCTGAAAGGATTTTTTGGGAAAAATCTTTCTGATTTTTCTTCTTCTTTACTTTATGTGTGTTTGTCCATACCTTGGTGGTGTGATTACTCTTTATTACGCATGTACTGTCTTCTACCTTTTCTTTTCTTCTATGTATGTTAATCCCTGCTTAGTTTTCTTTACTCTTTTACTATGTGCATTTACCGTTAAGTTATTTGATCTTGTTTACTGGACTCTGTTCATGTTCTTACATGCGTTATCTACTTGTGTTCACGTTTGTATTATCTCCTTCTTCTGAACTTGTTTAGCTTCCGAGTTTTCTCAAATATGTTCTTCATGATTTTTCTTCCTTTGTCATTCAAACATGCTATCATATCTGTTTTGTTGAGACTCTAAAACAAATGACTTGCTTTCTCACTTCCATGTCTGATTCAATTTTGAAACCCTAGGATTTTGGGGGTTTCCTTTGACGATTTTGATTTTTGTGTTCGATTTAAGGCTCCACTTTGGGACCCTGATCTCTCAGACTCACTATGAGTTTGCAAATTGAACCTGTATCTTTTTGCTTATGATTCTAAACTTCTCTTCGATTAAACTCTCTTCTAAATAATTTGACAGCCTCTTCTTGATTCACATATTTGTGTGCTTTATATATAAGAACTCTTCTTTCAAAAGGTTTTGCCTACTACTAATTGATTCTGAATTCCTTTAATGGTGTTTACTTGATTGTTACTGATTTTCCCTAATTGAACCTTTCTTTACCCTTTTTCTGACTTGGTTCATTCGAACAAAGCTTGCAGTTTTGATTTTACTGGTTGTTTGATTGATTCCCTTTTCTTATTTTTCACAAACCATGTACCATTGGACTTTTGCCTTAAATAAACCCTGTGTATTAACCCTTATTATGTTACTTTGGAAAAGGTTTTTAATCA
Organism: Nicotiana sylvestris; assembly: GCF_000393655.2. Classification (NCBI taxonomy): domain Eukaryota; kingdom Viridiplantae; phylum Streptophyta; class Magnoliopsida; order Solanales; family Solanaceae; genus Nicotiana; species Nicotiana sylvestris. The sequence goes on from NC_091068.1 coordinate 50,587,346, forward strand.
AATTCTTTCCTTAATTGTCTTATGCCCGTTCGAAATCAGAATCCCTTAACCAAAGGGAGACTTTATGTGATTGATTGCAATCTATTTCCTTACCTTTTATTACTTGTTTTCTGCACTATAAAAGGGGACTACCCTTCTGCACTTGAACACACTTTGAATTGCATACTCTTACACACACACTCTCAATTACAATACTCTTGCAATTCTCTACTCTCTTCTGAGATCTTTTGTACTGCTTGCTTGCAATTTGGCTTACAAGACTTCTGCTTTCACTTATTTGTTTCCCTGAAATTGGTATGTCCTAATTTTGATTCCAGCATCATCCCTATGTGTTTACTTTACAGTTACTACACTCTTGGCTACTTTCCTGTTCATGTTCTGTATTGAATATGCTACTCTCTCTTTGCATCTGTTGTTTGTTGTGAATTCCCCATACCCCTACTCCCTTCTATGTGTTTGAGTTAAGGTTTATGGCCTCGCAGTATCCAAATTGCTGCTCAGGTCTGAACCTGATCCTCAATGGATCTTAACTCCCAAAATGTGGCCTAGTAGACTGGTTAGGGTGTGCCAGCACTCCTTATTGTTGGGTATGACCACCAGTTTACGCTGGACTTCCTCTAATTCCCCTCTATTGCACTTGCACTTACTCCTAGCCTCTAAGTTCTGCCCCCTCCTATGAGCCTTGCCTTGGGACTTTGAGTTCCCTCTAAGCTTGGACATTTGAGGGCTGGCCCTTCCAAACTGCACTATAATCTGATTCTGCAATGATATTTGGGGGTGTAAGCATTGCCTGGAGTTCTTGAAGCTCCTTGGAACTTTGACACATCCCAAATAAGAGAAAGGCTTTGGAAATCTGATCTTTGGAAGTTGGTTTATTTCATATTTCAGACATGGGGTCTGAATTAGGCTCTCCTTGGTTGGAATTTTTAATTTTTGATATATTTCTTATCTTTTTCTTATTCATTCTGGTCTGTAATAATCTTGTAATAAACTGCTGGGGTGTTAGTGAAAAAAGGGAGGGTCAGTCCTGCATGCAAAAGGGTAGATACCATGTTTATAGGGAATTACAATACTTCTGAAATTCTGCATCTCATGTTCAAAGGGAATTACTATACTTCTGAAATTGTGCATCTCATGTAGATACCATGTTCATAGGGAATTACTATACTTCTGAAATTCTGCATCTCATGTAGATACCATGTTCATAGGGAATTCCTATACTTCTGAAATTCTGCATTTCATGTAGATACCATGTTCGTAGGTTTTTCTGCACTTCATATAGATACAATGTCTATAAGTCGTTTTTGAAATTCTGCATATCATATAGGTAATATGCCTATAGGACTTCCTGCATTTTGCATATGCATCTGTCACTAGGAAAACCTGTTTATAAGATTTAAATAACTAACTGCATATAGATGACCTGCCTATAGTATTTCTGCATGACAATAACAACGCTTAAAATCAGTAACGCCTAGAAAGCATGCCTATAGGAGCTGTCAACAAACCTGATTCGTCAACTCGCTTATAAGCCTAAAACCAGTAGCAATAATGTTTAACGCCTGCAGATCTTATGTCCCTGTAATTGACAATTCTTTTTTCTGCAATCGGTTTACTTCTTTATTTCTGAAGCTAATAGATATCATGCCTATAGGTTCCGTTTAACACCTAGGCAAGCTTAGGGTAAAAACTATAATTGCATCAGTCTATGATAATTACAACCAGCAGGCAGGCCTAATTCGGATTTCTTATTTGAAAATATGTGATAAATTAGCCTGCCTTAATGTTTAAGTTTAATTCAGACCTAATCAGTACGTGTAAGACATGCTAAACTATATGATTTTCTCTGATTTAAGGAGGTTTATTTGAGCCATATCTGCTTACTTGCTTTCCCAATACATGCTGTATATGTTTTGAATGTCGCCTTAGAATTTTATCCTTTTTTAAAAACTGCAAAAGCCCCAGCTCCCTCTCCTTTAGGATTAGTAGTCCCATTTGCCTCCAGAACTGATAGGATTGGGACGGGTAATAGCATACAATAATTAACGATACTATTCCGTGCTTTAATACCTTAACGGGGTGTGAAGGGTAGATATGAAGATGATGACCGATGCGCTAACATCACGTGCGACCCCTCTTTTTTGAGGAGTGATTGCTGGGTATTGCATTGAAGTGATCCATGTTAATCGTAAACCTAGGACCCCCCTCCCCTTATTTGCTTTCATCTCTTCTCGTGAAACCATTCAAATATTTTTTTTCATAAATTTCTGTCCTCTCTACTTACCTTCAAAAGTTTTCAACCTAATTGCAATGTTGTATGCAAGTCCTTATTTGAGCCTTGATTGTTTACTTGTAAAGTCACAATTGTAACATGGCCGGGACCACACTAGTGGATCTTGAGGGGTGCCTAACACCTTCCCCTCGAGATAATTTCTAGCCCTTACCCGAACTCTGGTTTTTTCCAACTCAAACCTTTCTTAAAGTGTCCTAATGCACTATAATCATTAGGTGACGACTCTTCAAAATTCCAAAACCCAATTCTCGAAAGGGAATAGAGTTGTCCTCCCAATGTCGTATACCCGATTTCGACCCATAGAAAAAGGGGGCGTCGACAACATGGCAACTCTGCTGGGGAACTTCTTTAGGCTTTTACCATTGCATGTTGCTTGTGACTTTACTATATCATTAATTGCTTTATTTACTGTCTTTTATTCTTTCACTATGAAACTGACTGGGCTCTTCATGTCTTTTCTTTCCTTTAACTGCTTTTCTTTACTGCTTTATTTCAATACTGTTGTGATTACTGCAATTATTTTAATCATTTATCTTATGAACGTGGAAATACATGTCAATTTGTTTCATTCTTGTAAACTGCATCTTCAACATCATATTCCACTCGTGCCAAACAAATACCATAGCAACGCTTATAATGAGTGGTTGTGCTCTTCCAATATTATCACCCTTTAAATTCGGCAAAGGCGTATTTGTGGTAAAACCAGTCGATCAGCGGTGCAGTCGACGGTTCCGTGCCTTTCCCTCTTGAGTTGTCCGCTCAAGGGTACCTATCTAATACCCCAATAGAAACCTTACTCTATTTAATTGTACATGCATCATGGTCAAACCTAGCCGAGTCAGTTATGTTGTCCGCATAATGACTCATTAAGATAACCTTGTCCAAAGTCCATCGGGTTTCCCTGAAACCCAAACGGACACCTACATGTTCTGTGCATTTATTTGGAGAACTAAATGCTTGCTATGCTAATTATTGGTTTAAATAGCCGAGTCTGATGGGTTAAGGGTCTAACACTCTGTTTTGCAGAAAATGAGGCACAAAGTCCCCAGATTTGTCATGGTAACCAACATTCATCCAAGGCTGCTAAATTGGTGGAAAGACCTCCACTTTAGTGATCAGATGCTCGTCCGCAAATCTTAGGGAATCTGCCTTCTCTTCTAGAAATCCAGCATGACAACAAAATCATAGAGGCTGCAACTATGTTCTGGGATAGTGACAGGTTCGTGTTCCGCTCCAGGGACCTTGAAATGACTCCTTTGCTCGAAGAAATAGGAGGTTTAGCTGGTATTCCTTGGGAGATTCCAGGTTTGCTTACGCTAGAGAATCGCAAGGGTAGGGGTTTCCTTAAGATGATGGGACTGAAGAAGAATACAAACTTGACTTGTTTGAAAGACTCCTACATCCCATTCGACTATCTGTACGAGAGGTATGGCCATAGCAAGTCATACCACACCTACTCAGATGAATTTGCCCTCACCTCACTAGGGCATATTCACAGAAGGGTCTTCGTATTTATGTTTTGTTTCCTGGGGATGATAGTGTTCCCTATGAAGAAGGCTAGGATCCACACCAGACTGGCCATGGTAACCAAGACTCTGATGGAAGGAATTGGCGGACAGCCTTTCATTATAGTGCCCATGATCGTTGCTGAGATATACCAAGCCCTGGACAACTGTCAGCGAAAGGACAATCATTTTGAGGGATTCAACTTATTACTTCAGCTCTGGCTCATGGAGCACCTCTAGAAAGGAGAATACCGGCAAGAGATCTTACGCAGAGACTGGGATGATCGCATTGCCTTCCACAAGCCAAGGCGTATGAATTACATGCCTAACATGTTCGCTTAGCCAGAGGACGCTGGAGGATGGGTGGAGCTATTTGAGAATCTGAAGGAAGACCAGGTACAGTGGATGGTCGAGTGGTTCCCTACGGAAGAATTCATTATTCGATCTCGAGACGCACCATTTCTCATACTCATTGGTCTAAGAGGAACTTATCCCTACGTTCCCCTTCGAGCCATGAGGTAGGCTGGAAGAAAGCAAATCATACCAAGGGTCGACAAAATGAGTCACTCCAGGGCTAATTTCCAGGACGATGATAGCCCTCACAAATGCCAATCTCAGCACATATGGCATTGCAAGCTCGTTTTTGGGAAAGCATCTATTGAGCCAGACAGGTATCACGCCGATTGTGTGACGCACTATTCAGGTTGGTTGGAAGATAATCACAATGGTATGGGTCAGCCCGGGTTCATTTGAGGACACAGAATTATCGACGAGAAAGCTGAAGCACGAGTTTTGTACAATCAACTGCACAAAAGAATTCGAGAGTGTGAAAGTGAGCATCGGGAAATACAAGAAGCCCATCAGAAGTTGATCGAGGAATGGAAGGATATGGCTGTCAGCGCCAACAAGCGACTAGGGTAATTGGAGCGGGGTCTAGTGGAGCTAGAAGGAAAGTTCATCAAGAGGATTGAAGACTGTCAAAACGCTGAAGGGAATGCAGGCGAACATTTGGCCCGAGCTTATCTGCTGCTAGGTCTACGCGAGCTGGTGAAGCTGTTCGAGGGAGACAAAGATGCCGAATCTGGGGAAGGTCCTTCTGGGACCAAGTAGTTAAGAGTCTTTTATTTTGCTTTAACGATGTAATAAGGCCGATGTCCACTAGTGACATTTTACTTTCTGTTATTTAGCGTCGTTTTGGATTCGTCTTATTTTTATCAATAAAATGAGGCATTTAGTATTATAAGTTCTCCAAATTAATTTGTCGCTAGGCCTAGCTCGGGCACAACGAGGCACCCAAATTAGGACACGATTTACATCCTTGAACAATGTGTTTAAATACTATAACATTTTTCTTCATAATCCGCACTAACTTGTTACCTTTTTTGTTTTTCTTTTCTTTTATTATTCCTCTCCCCAAAGGTTAGTTCGTGCATTCTGGCACCATCATCATACAGTACGAGATCCAAGGGCCCTCCACCTCCTCCTCCTCCTCCTCCTCCGAGTCCTATCCAGAACAAGAACAAAGGTAGAATGGGAGATTCAAGCGCCAGAAAGGAAATTGAAAGAATTGAGATTCCTCAGGGTACCCCGATTTCTAAGGAAACTGCTGTCCAACTTGAGCAGAAATTATTGAAGTTTTGAGAAGAACTAGACCAAGTTCAGAACTTGGCAAATTTATCATTCTCTCTCACCGCTCCTGATGTCAACTTTCTAAATGCTCAAAATCCCACACCTCCACAGAACACCCCACAACCACAGATGCAACCCACTCATGATCAACACTGCAACACATGCCACACTCTAAACAACACTCCACTACTCATTCCTGAACCACTGAACACCACAAACGACCACCTCCATAACACTCCCGTCTACGTAGATACCGTACCCCACTACACTCAACCAATCTCAAGTGCACCTGAGTCTGATGACAAGGACTCTCTTATTAGAAACTTGGCAGCAGAACTTAAGAAGTTGACCAGCCGAGTCCAGGGCATGGAAGGAAACAAAGGTATAGAGGGGTTGAGTTATGAGGACCTCTGCATTCAGCTAGATGTTGAACTTTCGGAGGGGTACAAACCTCCCAAGTTCGAAATGTTCGATGGCACGGGAGATCTCAGAGTCAATTTGAGGACATATTGTGATAAGCTGGTCGGAGTCGGAAGGAATGAGAAAATCCGTATGAAACTCTTCATGAGAAGTCTGAAGGGGGATGCTTTATCCTGGTACATCAGTCAGGACCCCAAGAAATGGACAAGCTGGGTAGGTATGGCATCGGATTTCATGGATAGGTTCTGATTCAATACAGAGAATGCACCGGATGTATTCTACATACAAAATTTGAAGAAGAAGCCTACCGAGACATTCCGCGAGTATGCTACTCGTTGGAGATCAGAGGCTGCTAAGGTCAGGCCGGCCTTAGAAGAGGAACATATGAACATATTCTTCGTCCGGACTCAGGATCCACAATATTATGAGAGGTTGATGCTGATCGAGGGCCAGAAATTCTCCGATATCATCAAGTTGGGAGAAAGAATTGAGGAAGGCATTAAGAATGGTATGGTTAATAATCTTGAAGCATTGTAGGCCATCAACAAGGCTTTATAGTCTGGTGACACATCCAAGAAGAAGGATGTCAATGCCGTGATGGTCGCACAGGGAGCCAAATCACCACTAAAATACCACACTTACCCGTCACCTCCACTTACATATCAGCCTATCCCGAATTACCAAGCACCCGCACCCTCTTACCAAAATCCACCACCCGTTTACCAATCATCTCCACCTCCCACATATCAACCCACTTCACCTAGATACTCTCAACCTGCACCTGTTTACCAAGCTTATAATGCCTAACCCTCTCACTACCAATCACCTCCCACTCGCCAAAATTTCCCTAGACCCAAACCAAATTTTGACCGCAGACCTCCCAGACAATATACAGCTATCGCTGAGCCAATTGACCAGCTGTATGAGAAACTTAAAGCTGCTGGTTACGTCTCCCCTATCCCTGCCATAACTTTAGAAAATCCTTCCTAGTGGGTCAACCCTAATAAGACCTGTGCGTACCACTCCAGCATGAAGGGACATACCATTGACGAGTGCCACTCATTGAAGGACAAGATTCAAACTCTGATCGACAATAAGGTTATCGTAGCAAATGAGCCTACTCCTAATGTCTGCAACAACCCTCTGCCTGATCACAAAGGTGGAGACATTCACATGATCGAGATCGAAGATGACTGGACCCCAAGGGGTCGATAGGATTGATTGCTGAGGGCGATAAGCCAAAGAAATCGACGGTCACGCTTAACCCAATTATTGTGCAGAATCAGCCCTCCAAGGGCGATGAAGTAAATATGTCTATACCTCTTGAATTTGAAGCACCTTCTTCTGCAAAGGCGCCCGGACCAATTAAGGTTGAGTTTGGAGTCCTGAAGGCACCTGCACCTTTCGAAATTGATGTGTTACCACCAAGGGTACCTATTCCTGTAGAAATGTCAGACATAACACCGTTCCACTCAAATTCCATACCATGGGATTACACAGCTGAAGCAAGAAGGAAAGGGAAGACCAAGATGGGAGAAGCAATTGCTGCGCAGGGTATGACCAGAACAGGCAGGGTTTACACTCCAGAGCACCTAGCTGAGTCCAGTAAGCAAGCCTCTGGGCGGACTACTGAAACTGGTCCCGATGATCTTTGGAGGAAAATACAAGCTAAGGAGTATTCGATCGTTGAGCAGTTGAACAAAACACCAGCGCATATCTCCATCCTTGCTCTTCTGCAGAGCTCTAATGCACAGAAAAATGCCTTGATGAAGATATTGAGCGAAACTTATGTGCCCAGCAACATAACTGGAGGCAAAATGGCAAATATGGTAGGGCAAATACTGGAAAGCCGCAAAATCACCTTCCACGAAGATGAGCTGCCACCGGAAGGACTGAGTCACAATAAGGCCCTGCACATCACCGTGCAATGCGAGGATTACTTCATCACTAGAGTCCTGATCGACGGAGGATCCAACCTCAACATCTGTCCGCTGATCACTCTCAGAACATTGGGAAAGAGCCTGCACCAGATCAAAGATGGAGCCATCAATGTCAAAGCCTTCGATGGGTCCCAAAGGTCTACTATTGCAGAGATTAGCCTATGCCTGCAAATGGGACCAACTTGGTTCGACGTTGACTTTCAAGTGATAGATGTCCCAGCATCCTACAACTTGTTGTTGGGACGACCATGGATCCACGCCGCTGGAGCTGTAGCATTGACCCTGCATCAGGCAGTGAAATTCGAATGGAATCACCAAGAGGTGATTATTCATGGCGATGGTAGCAACCCCATATATAGTTGCCAGACCATCCCGATGATTGGAGGCAGAAGAAGAATAGACGGAAAAACATACCACCACATTGAAAGGGTCAACGCTGTAGACAAGGATAAATGGTGGGATAACAAGATTAAAAGTATCTTGAATTGGTGTGGGTACGAACCTGGAAAGGGACTCGGCAAAAACCTCTAGGGAATCACCAAACCCATCAAGCTGAAGAAACATGGTACTACATTTGGTTTGGGGTATGAATACACTTGGAAGGAGTTCAATGACTGGTCGCCACCATGGCGCGGTCCCTACTATCCACTGGAGCATCTGATACCTCGCCTGGAGCAGACTTTCCAGCCGGCAGACATCATATATGGATCAGAGAAAGATGAAGCATTGGCAGCCATGAAGAATCTGTTTCTGGAAGACGATGATATGGACTACTGTGTTATTTTCGGGGAGGAAGGGGAAGAAGACCCTTCTATACAAGCTGTGAACCGAGGAGAACGCCTTAGCAATTGGTCAATCAGAACCACCAGGTCCCGGAAAGCTTCGGGGTAGCAAGGCTAAACAAAAGCACCATGCATCATATTTTTACCTTTTACTAGCTGATTTTATTTCCGCATTGTCTTTAATTTTGAAAAGAGCTCTAATATTCAAAACAATTATGAATTCAATCGAAGCATTTTAGTTTATTATATATCTCGCTCTTATTATTTTTTCTATCATTCACTTTATTGTACACAACATTACTATTACTTGCCTTGATGATGAACCAACGATTGTGACTTGCAACGAGACAACGCAACAAACAGATATGGATTCAGAAGAGGATGGTATACCAGAAGAGGTCATCAGAGAGGTTGAGAATTTTGAGAATAGGCCTAAGTCTAACTTGGACGAAACTGAGGTCGTTAATCTGGGAGATACAGAGAATGTCAAAGAAACGCCCATCAGTGTTCATCTGTCACCATCAGAAAAGAAAGAGTACACTAAATTCCTAAAGGAATATGAAGACATATTCGCCTGGTTGTATGATGATATGACTGGTCTCAGTACATCCATTGTAGCTCACAAACTGCCAACAAATCCAACATGTCCGCCGGTAAAGCAGAAGCTCAGGAAATTCAAACCCGACATGAGTTTGAAAATCAAAGAAGAGGTTACCAAGCAAGTCAAAGCCAAGGTTCTCAGGGTAGTAGAGTATCCGACATGGTTAGCCAACATCGTGTCAGTGCCAAAAAAGGATGGGAAAGTTAAAGTTTATGTTGACTACCGGAATCTTAACCGGGCCAGTATTAAAGACGACTTCCCCTTGCCAAACATACACATTCTAATTGACAACTGCGCCAAGCATGAGTTACAGTCTTTTGTTGATTGTTTCGCTGGGTATCATCAGATATGGATGAACGACGAAGATGCAGAGAAAACGACTTTCATCACGCCATGGGGAATGTACTGTTACAAAATGATGCCATTCGGTTTGAAGAATGTTGGTGCCACCTACATAAGAGCCATGACTACCATCTTTCATGACATGATACACAAGGATATCGAGGTATATATGGATGACATCATCATCAAAATCCAAGAAAGCCAGGGATCACATGGAAGACCTAAGAAAGTTCTTCAACGGACTGAGGAGGTACAATCTGAAACTGAATCCCGCCAAGTGTGCATTCGGGGTTCCTGCTGGTAAATTATTGGGTTTCATCGTGAGTCATCGAGCAATAGAATTGGATCCGTCAAAGGTCAAAGCTATACAAGAATTGCCGCCGCCAAAGAACAAGAAGGACATGATGAGTTTCCTGGGGAGACTCAACTATATCAGCCGGTTCACAGCTCAGTCCACGATCATTTGTAAACCTATCTTTAAATTGTTGAAAAAGGACGCTTCCACCAAGTGGACTGATGATTGTCAGAAATATTTTGACAGAATTAAGGAATACTTGTCAACGCCGCCGGTCTTGGTTCCGCCTAAGCCAGGAAGACCCCTATTGCTTTACCTTGTGGTATTGGATGGAGCATTCGGTTGTGTTCTGGGACAAAATGATGAAACAGGGAGAAAGGAGCAAGCCATCTACTATCTCAATAAGGAGTTCACACCGTACAAGGCCTGGTATTCTCTTTTAGAACACACTTGTTGTGCTCTAACTTGGGTCGCGCAGAAGTTGAGGCATTACTTCTGTGCTTACACTACTTATCTCATATTCAGATTGGACCCTTTGAAGTATATCTTCCAGAAACTCATGCCCACTGGAAAGCTCATCCAGAAAGCAATCAAAGGGCAAGCCTTGGCGGATCATCTCGCCGAGAATCCCGTGGACGGAGAATACGAGCCCCTAAAAACGTATTTTCCCGATGAAGAGGTATCTTTCATAGGAGAAGATATTGCAGAATCCTATGATGGTTGGAGGTTGTTTTTCAACGGAGCTGCAAATTTCAAAGGAGTTGGCATAGGAGCAGTCCTAGTATCAGAAACTGGCCAGCACTACCCGGTATTCGCCAAGCTCAGGTTCCCTTGCACCAATAATATGGCCGAATATGAAGGCTGTATCTTGGGGCTCAAAATGGCCATTGACATGAACTTTCAGGAGTTGCTAGTGATCGGGGATTTAGACTTGCTCATACATCAGGTTCAAGAAGAGTGAGCAACCAAGAACTCTACGATACTTGCCTACTTGCATCACATACACGAGTTGAGGAAAAGGTTCACAAAGACAAAATTTCAGCACGTCCCTAGAGTCCAGAACGAGTTTGCTGATGCATTAGCTACTTTATCGTCCATGATCCAACATTCAGATACAAATTTCATTGATCCCATCCCAGTAAAGATTCATGATCAGCCAGCTTATTGTGCCCACGTTGAGGAAGAAGCGGATGGAAAACCATGGTTCCATGACATCAAGGAGTACCTGACAACAGGGGAATATCCAGAACTTGCCAACGCTACTCAGAAGCGCACACTTCGTAGGTTATCCAGCAACTTCTTTCACAGTGGAGGAATCATGTACACGAGGACTCCCGATTTGGGTTTACTAAGGTGTGTCGAAGTAAAAGAAGCATACAGGCTATTGGACGAAGTGCATGCAGGGACCTGCGGGCTGCACATGAATGGTTTTGTCTTAGCAAATAATATACTCCGAGCAGGGTATTTTTGGATGACTATGGAAACAGACTGTATCTGGTATGTTCGCAAATGCCATCGCTGTCAGATACATGTAGATATGATAAATGTGCCTCCAAATGAGCTTACTGCAACAAGCTCACCATGGCCATTCGCCGCTTGGGAATGGATGTTATCAGACCTATCGAGCCTGCCGCATCAAATGGGCACAGGTTCATCTTAGTGGCAATCGATTATTTTACCAAATGGGTCGAAGTAGCATCATACAAGGCGGTCACTAAGAAGGTTATGACAGATTTCGTCCGCGACCGCATTGTTTGTCGGTTCAAAATTCCGAAATCAATCATTACCGATAATGGTTCCAATCTCAACAGTGACTTGGTGAAAGCAATGTGTGAAACATTCAAGATCAAATACAAGAACTCTACAGCCTACAAGCCTCAGATGAATGGAGCTGTAGAGGCAACCAACAAGAATATCAAGAAGATACTAAGGAAGATGGTCGAAAGGCACAAACAATGGCATGAGAAATTATCATTTGCCTTATTGGGATACCGCACCACAGTCCTCACATCGACCAGAGCAACTCCCTATATGCTGGTTTATGGTACAGAGGCGGTCATCCCCACCGAGGTAGAAATTCCCTCCTTAAGGATCATACAAGAAGCAGAGTTGGATGATGCAGAATGGGTAAAAGGTCGCTACGAGCAGTTAGCCCTTATAGATGGGAAAATGATGAATGCAGTTTGCCACGGTCAGTTGTATCAGAACAAAATGTCAAGAGCCTTCAATAAAAGAGTTAAGCCAAGAAATTTTACACCGGGGCAGCTAGTGTTGAAGAAAATATTCCCACATCAAGATGAAGCCAAGGGAAAGTTCCCTCCCAATTGGCAGGGTTCGTACATGGTTCACCGGGTTCTAACTGGAGGAGCCCTTATTCTTGCAGAAATGGATGGAGAAGTCTGGCCAAAGCCGATCAATTCAGATGGAGTAAAACGATATTATGTGTAACCACTTATGATTCCCTCTATGATGTAATTTGAACTACGCCTGACCTGATTCTCATTTAAGAGGGGATACGTAGGTAGCCCTATGGGTTCGGTCACAATTTAATAAAAATTCCATTTTCCCCGCTATTGGAATTGGGGCAGAATTTTGAGGAGGACCCTCAAAACTCTGAAGTTGATTTTAGTCCATGCATCACCAGAAGCGCCAGCCCAGTAAACTAGGGAAGAATTTTGAGGAGGAACCTCAAAATTCCGAAGATGATTTTTTTAGTCATTCAGCACAACCGTCAGAAATGTCCGCTCAGCAAACTGGGGCAGAATTTTGAGGACCCTCAAAATTCCGGAGCGAAAGAGGTTGCAATGTCTTGAACCACGTCGCGTCGTTGGTTCATCTAAAGAAAACTATTTTCGATTATATACTTACGTTATATTTACTAAATCATGTATAACTATTATCCGAATTGCTGTTGTTTAGCGACGCTACCCCAATAGCACACAACGTCAAGAGCCCGGGGAAGACGAACTAACCTTTTCCCCTTACAGAACTCACAATTTTTCTTTAGATGCCGGCACTCGACTTGCAGTATCGTTAAGTATATTTATGTACGCATACTTTCCCAAGAATGCAACTTCTCAGAATCATCACTTGCCCGCAATTGCTATCTATACACAATCTCCCCAGCAGTCATATTGTCGTAATCGGCTATTAGCTATGAGATCTTACTACTAATCGTCCTTCTACATTCTTTCACTGCATAAGGCTACTTATCTTCCTTTCGAGACTAAGCTCTGTCTCCATCTGCATTTTGCATAAGGCTACTTTTTTTCCTTCCGAGGTTAAGCTCTACCTCCATCATCATCTGCATATGGCTACTTATCTGCCTTTCGAGACTAAGCCCTGTCTCCATCTACATTTTGCATAAGGCTACTTTTCTACCTTCCGAGGTTAAGCTCTACCTCCATCATCATCTGCATAAGGCTACTTATCTGCCTTTCGAGACTAAGCCCTGTCTCCATCTGCATTTTGCATAAGGCTACTTTCTGCCTTCCAAGGTTAAGCTCTACCTCCATCATCATCTGCATAAGGCTACTCTTCTGCCTTTCTAGACTAAGCCCTGTCTCCATCTGCATTTTGCATAAGGCTACTTTTCTGCCTTCCGAGGTTAAGTTCTACCTCCATCATCATCTGCATAAGGCTACTTATCTGCCTTTCGAGACTAAGCCCTGTCTCAATCTACATAAGGCTACTCTATCTGCCTTTCGAGACTAAGCATTGTCTCCATCCTGCATGGCTGAAATATCGCCTCTTTACTTTTCTCGCACGGCTGCAACATCGCCACCTTCATTTAAATTCTGTACCGGCTCAAAAGATCGCCACCTTTTGCATTTCATGGGCTGAAAGATCGCCAACCTATTCAAAGGCATCATAGTTCGGAGGTACCATCTACATGGCCCGAGAACATCATTTCATGGCCTGCAAATTTTTTTTACGCTCTTCATAGCCCGGAACGTCATGGTCCAAGGACGTCATCCTAACCGTCCAAAGACAACATTCATGGTCCAATGGGAACTTGCATCACGTTTAAATTTATGTACAATCTATGCTGTATTGCCCACTTGCAGGTACACCGGCTAGCAAACGGCCGTCTCAGTAGTAGCGATCCCACTCCGGTTCTCGCAGCCTATCAGACTTCAACTATCCCTCTCAACTTAGGCATCGCGTCCGTTCCTTTCAATAACTCTATCGGCATATTTCGCCGATGGATCCTGAACTACACATGGCCTGATTCCTGTAAAACCAGGGATATGTAGGCACCTCAAGAGCCAGAGCTCGGTCAGAATTCTTTGCAAATCGTCTCTTTCGGTCAAAATTGGCCATCATATCTTTACCCGACAACTCTTTCATCCTTCCCGGGTAAAGAGGGGCAGCTGTGATACCCAATTTTTCCCTATATATTACTTTTACATGAAAATACTTTCAAATATCATATACATACATATATAAGTATGCCCAAGTGTTTTAGTATTTTTCCAATTTTTTAAAAGATTTTTAAATTAATTTATTGCTCAATAATTATTCCCAAAATTATCACTTTTGTGAATAGCTTATTTTATTCTCATATTAATACCAAAATATAGGTAGGTTACTTTTCATATATTTTTACAAATTAATTTGGTATTTTAAAAGCTAAATTGCATATAATTGCAATTTTAGCCTGCTTTAAGATTTAATAGCATTTTATAATTATGAAACTGGTTCCAATATTTTTAAATTAATATTTATATACTATTAACGGATCCAGTGCTTTTAATTTGCTTTCAAAATCATTTTTTTACTATTTTTATAAAATAAAAAGGGAAAACTAGCTATTTAAATTTTGGCCTCAGTTCGTTTCAATTGTAGCCCCATTACATTTCGATTTTAGCCTAAAATTGACCCAATTTCAAACTCAAATTCGGACCACCCCAATTCCTTTTGACCCAACCCCTAATCAACTCAAACGACCCAACCCGATTCCCCACCTACCTTCTTAAATCTAGCCCGTTGATCATTCGGATCAACGACCACTATTCGCCTTACCATAATTAAACATAGGTGACTACCCTAATCCCTCATTCTCACTTGGACCACCGCCTTTGAATCCCAAACCCTCTCAAATCCTCTCAAAAACTCTCTGAAACCCTAGCCTCCTTCTACCCCCTTTTCAACCACCAGTCACTGGAATTCATGGCTTCTCAGGCCATGGATAGTTGGTACTCACCTATCTTCACCAGTAAGCCAGGGTTGTTCGAAGCTTCGAGGCCTGACCTCGACAATTCCCTCTCCGATCTTCTTAGACCTTTGATTTCATGGTTCCTCCGGCCATGCTCCGGCATATTCAAAACTCAGGAGCCTGATTCTTGACCTCTCCGACTCAAGATCAGACCTGTTTCCAAGCCTTTCTCATTTCTAGGGTTTCGGCTATTCATGGTCCTTTCACCGTTATTTGCTTAGATCTATACTATATCTATGCTTTTCTTTCCATCTAAAGTGTTTTCCCCAAAAGTTTCTTTTCAAAATCGTTTCTCTTCGATTTTATGGTTTCTGAAAGGATTTTTTGGGAAAAATCTTTCTGATTTTTCTTCTTCTTTACTTTATGTGTGTTTGTCCATATCCTGGTGGTGTGATTACTCTTTATTACGCATGTACTGTCTTCTACCTTTTCTTTTCTGCTATGCATGTTAATCCCTGCTTAGTTTTCTTTACTCTTTTACTATGTGCGTTTACCGTTAAGTTATTTGATCTTGTTTACTGGACTCTGTTCATGTTTTTACATGCTTCATCTACTTGTGTTCACGTTTGTATTATCTCCTTCCTCTGAACTTGTTTAGCTTCCGAGTTTTCTCAAATATGTTCTTCATGATTTTTCTTCCTTTGTCATTCAAACATGCTATCATATCTGTTTTGTTGAGACTCTAAAACAAATGATTTGCTTTCTCACTTCCATGTCTGATTCAATTTTGAAACCCTAGGATTTGGGGGTTTCCTTTGACGATTTTGATTTTTGTGTTCGAGTTAAGGCTCCACTTTGGGACCCTGAACTCTCAGACTCACTATGAGTCTGCAAATTGAACCTGTATCTTTTTTCTTATGATTCTAAACTTCTCTTCGATTAAACTCTCTTCTAAATAATTTGACAGCCTCTTCTTGATTAACATATTTGTGTGCTTTATATATGAGAACTCTTCTTTCAAAAACGTTTTGCCAACTACTAATTGATTTCGAATTCCTTTAATGGTGTTTACTTGATTGTTACTGATTTTCCCTAATTGAACCTTTCTTTACCCTTTTTCTGACTTGGTTCATTCGAACAAAGCTTGCAGCTTTGATTTTACTGGCTGTCTGATTGATTCCCTTTCCTTATTTTTCACAAACTATGTACCATTGTACTTTTGCCTTAAATAAACCCTGTGTATTTACCCTTATTATGTTACTTTGGAAAAGGTTTTTAATCAAATTCTTTCCTTAATTGTCTTATGCCCGTTCGAAATCAGAATCCCTTAACCAAAGGGAGACTTTATATGATTGATTGCAAACTATTTCCTTACCTTTTCTTACTTGTTTTCTGCACTATAAAAGGGGACTACCCTTCTGCACTTGAACACACTTTGAATTGCATACTCTTACACACACACTCTCAATTACAATACTCTTTCAATTCTCTACTCTCTTCTGAGATCTTTTGTACTGCTTGCTTGCAATTTGGCTTACAAGACTTCTGCTTTCACTTATTTGTTTCCCTGAAACTGGTATGTCCTAATTTTGATTCCAACATCATCCCTATGTGTTTACTTTACAGTTACTACACTCTTGGCTACTTTCCTGTTCATGTTCTGTACTGAATATGCTACTCTCTCTTTACATCTGCTGTTTGTTGTGAATTCCCCATACCCCTACTATCTTCTATGTGTTTGAGTTAAGGTTTATGGCCTCGCAGTATCCAAATTGCTGCTCAGGTCTGAACCTGATCTTTAATGGATCTTAACTCCCAAAATGTGGCCTAGTAGACTGGTTAGGGTGTGCCAGCACTCCTTATTATTGGGTATGACCACCAGTTTACGCTGGACTTCCCCTAATTCCCCTCTATTGCACTTACACTTACTCCTAGCCTCTAAGTTCTGCCCCCCCTCCTATGAGCCTTGCCTTGGGACTTTGAGTTCCCTCTAAGCTTGGACATTTGAGGGCTGGCCCTTCCATACTGCACTATAATTTGATTCTGCAATGATATTTGGGGGTGTAAGCATTGTCTGGATTTCTTGAAGCTCCTTGGAACTTTGACACATCCCAAATAAGAGAAAAGCTTTGGAAATCTGATCTTTGGAAGTTGGTTTATTTCATATTTCAGTCCTGGGGTCTGAATTAGGCTCTCCTTGGTTGGAATCTTTAATTTCTGATATATTTCTTATCTTTATCTTATTCATTCTGGTCTGTAATAATCTTGTAATAAACTGTTGGGGTGTTAGTGAAAAAGGGAGGGTCAGTCCTGCATGCAAAGGGGTAGATACCATGTTCATAGGGAATTACAATACTTCTGAAATTCTGCGTCTCATATTCATAGGGAATTACTATACTTCTGAAATTCTGCATCTCATGTAGATACCATGTTCATAGAGAATTACTATACTTCTGAAATTCTGCATCTCATGTAGATACCATGTTCATAGGGAATTCCTATACTTTTGAAATTCTGCATTTCATGTAGATACCATGTTCGTAGGTTTTTCTGCACTTCATATAGATACCATGTCTATAAGTCATTTTTGAAATTCTGCATATCATATAGGTAATATGCCTATAGGACTTCCTGCATTTTGCATATGCATCTGTCACTAGGCAAACCTGTTTATAAGATTTAAATAACTAACTGCATATAGATGACCTGCCTATAGGATTTCTGCATGACAATAACAACGCTTAAAATCAGTAACGCCTAGAAAGCATGCCTATAGGAACTGTCAACCAAACCTGAATCGTCAACTCGCTTATAAGCCTAAAACAGTAGCAATAATGTTTAACGCCTGCAGATCTTATGTCCTTGTAATTGACAATTCTTTTTTCTGCAATCAGTTTACTTCTTTATTTCTGAAACTGATAAATATCATGCCTATAGGTTCCGTTTAACACCTAGGCAAGCTTTAGGGTAAAAACTATAATTGCATTAGTCTATGATAATTACAACCAGCAGGCAGGCCTAATTCAGACTTCTTATCTGAAAATATGTGATAAATCAACATGCCTTAATGTTTAAGTTTAATTCAGACCTAATCAGTACGTGTAAGACATGCTACACTATATGATTTTCTCTGATTTAAGGAGGTTTATTTGAACCATATCTGCTTACTTGCTTTCCCAATACTTGTTGTATATGTTTTGAATGTTGCCTTAGAATTTTATCCTTTTTAAAAAACTGCAAAAGCCCCAGCTCCCTCCCCTTTAGGATTAGTAGTCCCATATGCCTCCGAGACTGATAGGATTGGGACGGGTAATAGCATGCAATAAGTAACGATACTATTTCGTGCTTTAATACCTTAACGGGGTGGGAAGGGTAGATATGGAGATGATGACCGATGCGCTAACATCATGTGCGACCCCTCTCTTTTGACGAGTGATTGCTGGGTATTGCATTGAAGTGATCCATATTAATCGTAAAGCTAGGACCCCCTCCCCTTATTTGCTTTCATCTCTTCTCGTGAAACCATTCAAATCTTTTTTTCATAAATTTCTGTCCTCTCTACTTACCTTCAAAAGCTTTCAACCTAATTGCAATGTTGTATGCAAGTCCTTATTTGAGCCTTGATTGTTTACTTGTAAAGTCACAATTGTAACATGGCCGGGACCATACTAGTGGATCTTGAGGGGTGCCTAACACCTTCCCCTCGAGATAATTTCTAGCCCTTACCCGAACTCTGGTTTTTTCCAACTCAAACCTTTCTTAAAGTGTCCTAATGCACTATAATCATTAGGTGGTGACTCTTCAAAATTCCAAAACCCTATTATCGAAAGGGAATAGAGTTTTCCTCCCAATGTCGTATACCCGATTTCGACCCATAGAAAAAGGGGGCGTCAACAACAGAGAGTTTATTTTACCCTCTTATTATTTATGGTGTGCATTGGGGACAATGCACAATTTTAAGTGTGGGGGTGAGGAGATTGTCTGGGTGACTTTCTATGCAACTTTAGCGTGTTAGTTTAATTGAATAATACTTTATAAAAAAAGATTGGACTTTTCCCGACGATGGATCTATTAGACAATTTTCTTGAGGAATTTAAGTCTAAAGAAAAAAAAGATTGTTTTGTATGTAGTGTAATAATTCCCACTTGGTTTTTCTTTATGATGTGGTTCTTTTCCAAGGGTTTTGTTTGAACCGGGTGTAGTTAGTTTTATTTTTTTAGGATTAGGAGCCAATGTGAGATGAATTGAATTGAAGCAATATCTCTTATCTTTGTAATGCCTTGAGAATAGTGAGTACTTTGGTTGTGACGCTTAGGCTCAATTTTTGACTCTTTTATAAGTACCTTAAATTGTATGACCTTAACTTTGCTTAACTACTTTGACTAGAGTGCCTTGATGAGTCTGATCCTGAGTGAGTTATGTGCCATGTGTGTGTATGGTTTTGTGTTATTCTGTGCATTGCATTTAGTGTCTAGAACTTGCCCCTTGTGTTTGCAAAGCGAAATAGTAGTTTTGTTCAGTCTTGGAAGTGATATAGACATTTCTTTGTTGAACCAGATATGTATATTTTACCCGCCTAATTGTTATGTATCGTAGTTAACCCCTTTGAGCCTGTAATCCTGTTTCTTTGGCAACCACATTACAAGCCTTATCCAATTGTTTGAACCATCTATTTGAACCTTTTTCACCTCTCATGAGCACTTGAATTGTTATGAATGTTATAAAAGATAAAGTGCAGGGTGGTTGGTTTGGAATTTGAGTGGAACTAACGAGATACGGAGAAAGGTGCTCTGTGTTGAAAAAAAAGTAAGAGCCACTTGAATTGAAAGAGAAAAGAAAAGAAAAAAGATAGTTGTATTGTGTGCAGATATACATTGACAAGTGGTGACTCTTGGTATAATTGTGCTTAAATAATTTGGGAGTTGATGTATTGATGTGAAGGTGGGGTCATGGTTTGACATAAGTGTGTAATTTTAAATGTTAAAGTGTATGTATTAAAGTGCTTACTCATCCCGCAACCTACATTACAACCAAATAAAGTCCTACTTGATCCTAGACTGAATGAGCTCGATTAGTAGAGTAATACACTATGGGCAAGCCTATGATGCATCTTTTGTGGCATATGAATGTTATTTCTAAGAGTGAGTGAATTCTTTCTATCTTGAGTTCCTAATTGTTCTTAAATTTTTTTGCGTGGAACTACTCTCTTTGTTGTGTGAGGGCACTTGATTGATGAAGGAAAGGTAATGTCAGTGACCTCTATGTTAGAGTAAATAAGTAAGTTGTGAATTATGCGTCGTACTTGTGAGTCAAATCTTGAGGTGAAGAAGTTACACTTTTGTGCTTAGTCTATTTTAAATATTCTTGGTGTGATGAGTTTGGAGAATTGAAAAAGGTCATGTCTATATAAAGTGTAGTTTGATTGCTTGAGGAAGAGCAATGGTTTAAGTGTGGGGTGTTGATGATAGGCTATAATTGCGTATTTTAGTCACTTATTACACTCTAATTTACTGTACTTTAATTGAGTTTGAGCTTTAATCGCTAGTGTTTTGCACTAATTGTGTATTTTATGTCTTGTAGGAGTGATTCCGAACTATGTAGATATTATGGAATGAATTCAAGTGATTTGGAGCTTTGAAGTCTGAGTAAAAGCCCAAGGAATTAAGCCAAGATCGTGTTCGGGGATCAATGGATGATAGTAAGAACGAAACGGAGAATCGAGCGGGCATACTGCGCATTGTCTAGTAAAATACACATAACGTTTCACTCAGAACTCCGTTTGGGCTCCAAAATATATCGTTGGAAAGCTATTTGAAAGAGCTACAACTTTAATGTTTGGAATTTCTACGAATTCATAGTACCGCGCCGCACAGTGCGCTGCAGCGTGCACCGTGCCTGTGGAAATTTTCTACAGCCTGTCAGAATTAGCAATCTAAACTTTTCCACTGCCGCCCCGCATGACGCATCACCCCATGCGGAGCGGTAGTGCTAATTTTACAGAGTGAGTGTCCTATTTTGCGCGGGAGAAGGTATTTTCATCTGGGCCCGACCCTACTTGGTATAAATACATGTAAAAACGCTATTTTGAGGAGGGGGACAGATTTGAGACACAGATTCGACCTAAGGAGGCAGAGACACAATAGGAACAAGGCGAGGAATTCTTCTACGGGTTTTTCCTTCCTCTTCCTATTTTTCATTATTGGTTATGACTTTTAGTATTGTAGTTTTACATACTATTATGAACAACTAATTTGTTATCTAGGGTTTTAATGGAACCTTTTGTAGGATAAATTCTTGTTATGTTTTTATATAATTGAGATGTAGTATTTTCTCTATTTGTTCAACTATATTATTCTTGTGGTTGATTGTAGGGCCCTCAATTAGCTGTGCCTATTTAGTATGTATTACTCGGGAGAGAGTGCGTATTTAGGTTATTGTTGAACAGCATCACTCCCGACGTATGTGAGGAAACAATAACCAAGAGTTTAAAGGTGGGATTAGGGATAACGAAACCTTGGGTGCGATCTAAGTGAGCTATAATTAAAGCCAGTTAGCATAACTCGGGAGAGTATGTCTAGTAAATTGTTGTAATTATGCAGGAGAGAATTACAACACGCAGAGCGCTCATGATCGGTAGAGAATACTTAGGCGAAATTATAGAAGACATAGTGGGACGGATTCCAACAATTGGGAAAATCATAACTCTAGACATGCTTAATCTTTTCTCCAACCTGTAGTATCTTTAGTGTTAATTTATTATTTTAATTCGTTAGTTAGTTAGTTAAACACAAGAATCATAATATTTATAACATAGGAACTATTCGATCTTGTCTTCTTAGCAATATTGAACAACTGTAGATAAGCCTTAGTTCTCTGTGAGATTCGACTCTAGACTTGTAAACCGGATTATATTTGCAACGACCGCTTAGTCCTTTTTATAAGGCATAGTTAGGCGTGATCACTATCACATCCCATAACATCATTCAAACTTAGTCGAGCCTTTGAATCACTCAAAACAACACCAAAACACCAAATCAACCTCGGATTCAAGGCCAAGAACTTAGAAACTTTCAAATTCCACAAACGACGCTGAAACTAATCAAATCAACTCAAAATGACCTAAAATTTTTCAACACGTCACAAATGACACTACGAACCTACTCCAATTTTCAGAATTCCATTCAGACCTCTATATCAAGATTTCCACTGCCGACCGAAAAATGCCAAATTTTTAATTTCGCCAATTCAAGCATAAATCTACCATAGACGTCCAAAATACATTCCGATCACGCTCCTAAGTCCCAAATCACCTAACAAAGCTATCCGAACCATTATAATTCATATCCGAGACCTTTTACACATAAGTCAATATTCGGTTGACTTTTCCAACTTAAGCTTACTCAAAAGAGACTAAGTATCTCATTACTCTCCAAAACCACTCCGAACACGAAACAACCAACCAACCCGATACCACATAATATAATTGAACAACACATGAAGAAGCAGAAATGGGGGAAACGGGGCGGTAACTCATGAAATGATTGGCAGGGTCGTTACATCCTCCCCCTTCTTAAACAAATGTTCGTCCTCGAACGTGCCCAGAGTTGTTTCGAAAACCATCCAATTGCTGTGTAACATTACCATGCACATACCCGGGGGTGATCCCACATCACCCTATCCCATATAGGTTTTGATAATTTAACATAATTGAAATTTCACAATTCACCCTAGCCCATAACCTTAGAATCAATTTTCCACTTCCGAAATTATCTATAAGATCATAATCTCACATATACACACTGAATAAGTTTGAACAAGCTGTAACAAAACATACATGTAACCTTAGATGCAATTACATGATATACCACATAACTCAAGCACTCGTAGAGATAACTTCTAATCACAGCAGTTACTCAAAACAACTGAATATCGATAATAAACCTCTTATCAAATAAAGCCTCATTCCAACACTTCTGTATACTGCCAATGATCAATGAAACACGCAGAAAGTCATAACCATTTCTCATATCAACCATTCATGAAGCTCCCTCTCCTTTGGCAAGGACTATACAAAATTTCTAAGCCGAGTCCCGATAGTATTCAGCCAAGATCCCAATGACCTCATCTCATCCTATAAAGCTACTCTAGTGACATGTCACATCAATACAATCTCAAGCCATAATCCGTGCAACCCGTGCACCGATAAGCAATAGTCCAAATGTACTCAAATCATGGAGAGTGAATCAAATAAGAGAGCTGTACCACAAGCTTACTAGTACCACCACAACACGATGCTAAGAACTCCTAAAACACTGTAGGACCAGAATACACGAATCCAACCGGAAGGATCATACCTCCACATAACTTCACTGCAATGCGCAATCCTTCCCAAACACTGATCCACATGAATCACCTCAAGCCACCAGGCTCAAAGTCAACAACCACATGCCATTTGATGTCTAGTACCAACAGTTAATCACCATAACCACGGAGAGCAAACGACGCAATGTCATACCAGTCCAAGAGAACATATCCAATGCGCAATTAATCATGCAACACCCAAATACCCGTCTCACTCAAATTCCTATAAAGCCCAAATAGAACCACACCATATGTGCATATAACCAACAATCACAACTCCTCGCAACATAGAAGGGTAACTCATAGATCACTCTAGAACACGAATAAGCTCAATGACAATCGAATGGAACATCCCTCAATAATAGCAATTCAGAGTCAACAATTCTGACCTGGTAGAACACACATCCATATTGGGCCTACCAATGAACCCTAAATCAACTCTGGTCACCCACAACAAATAAATAACCCTCCGAAAGTCCACAGTGACTGAATCACAACACATACCACCCTCTGACTAACCTTAGCTACATTTTCATAGTCTATAATCACGAAACCATCTACTTACGAAAACCCGCAGTCTCCCAATCCATAAAGCATAAGAATCACCATATCCGATCCCAACTACACTGCCCGAACATCTGACACACATTTGATGCTTGATCATTCCACGAGGGATACTCCTATAATTCTTCTGTTCTACTAAGCGAACTTGAATATCAGTAGTCGATCTAACAAAAGAGTGCCGCAATACCAATGAAGTACCCTTAACTCAAACACATTGCCCTTTCTTAAATGTATACCCTTATCAAGCCACACCAATTAGCAATATCATTTGCCTAATCATCTAAAACTGCCCATGCTGCCTAAGAATTTATGACCTTCCTTTCAGAACTGAACCGTGACCTTACATATGCAAATCTCAATCCTACACAACATACCGCATATACCATACCATCCTAGGATAAACACAAGAACTTCATATCCATTCCGAGCCACAAGCAACTACGTACTCAACTAGCCAAGAACTTTCCATTTGATCCCTTCTAAAAGGAAATCACTATACATTTCATGCTACTCACGCCACTAGAAAATATACATCTCTAACTGTGGTAGAAACCATCAAGAACTATCCAAATTCCATTTGCACAAAACCAAACTATCAAGACTGAATCCTTTTAAGTCAACTAAGCAACGCAGATCACAAAAAACCAAAGAGCATTGCCACGAAATACCTGTAGAAATTCATTACCTCATAAGCACCCAAAGAACTAATCATATCCCTTACTATGCCAATCTGACCTACTACCAAGCTGTCCTATTTATCCTAAGTTCCTTCTGAATTACCTTCAATTGATACGTTTCCTTACTAGTACACCACTATCCTTAACTAAAACTTACCCCACCAACTTTAGCATAAAACCACACCGCCCTAAGGCTCATAAACTATCGTATTCTTCTGAAGCACCCCAAAAGTACCCAGCCGAGATACCCGCTCTGAAGAGACCTTCTGCGAATCTAAAGCCATTACCTTCGCTTTCCTAATACTGGTATGTAGAATTCATAACGATACAGAAATGTCACAAGTCCTAACATCCTCTCATATAAATCTCAGTTTCTAGCCGCACACATCTTGAAGATTCCCAATTTCTACATGTAAATCTTGAATCCTTCAAAATCATTCTTGGGAGTCATCCACTCTACTCCGGTTTCAATTGGACTGATCAAATGAATCGAACGAGCTGTGCCCCATTAGAACAAAAACACTTATGAAAGTAACCCCAGTTTAATACAACCAAATAAATTCCTGCTCTATGCACCGTACATCCTTCACCAATACAACTCAAGTCATTGATTCTCGTACACCCATAAAGCATAACGTAACCTTTATTAAAAATTTCCTTTACTCAAGCCATCCTTGATCTCAACACCTGCAAGCCACAACTGATTCTAGTATACCTCAAACTGAAACCAATACAACACATAACCGTGCAATCAACTAATTAATAGCAGACTCCCCCACTTGGCTCGAAGCCATAGGTCAAAACACACATAACTCGCAATGCACACACTCTACTACTGCCATAATACCATGGCGAGGTTAAACTAAATCCTTCATAAGCTCGTGCAACACAAACCCTTTAGTACTTTAAATCTTCTACAAATCTCGCATTCACCCTCGTAACAATCAAGCCCACTGTCTTAAGCGATCCAAATTCAAATTGTAACACATATATTTCACTGGTAAAAAGAGGTCTTCCAACAAACAACATAAGGATCACACAAACTTATAGCACTCCACAGGAGATAATCCACCTGCATCGCCTCAAACTAACATCTCTTTATACCCTTCCACCGTCATAAACATCACGTAATCACTTAATCATTCCTAAGTCCGAACTTATATCATAACATGAAATCTACTTCATTTCCCAACTAGACAACATGAAAAGATCCTTCCACACACCCACAACTCGGGGCTTGCATCAAATCACGATGGAAATCAAGAACCATATAGTTCTTTCTACCCTCAAGAAGACCCTCCTCGTCACATTCAAATCATATGAATACATCTCGCAGTCACATCATACTCATCACGTAGCTACCAGTCATTACTTCCACTAATAGGGACACTATCGAACATATAAATCTAAAAGCACGTGCTCACACAATCAGCACCTTAGTGCTCAAGCTACAAGCAGAGTCCGGCCTCAAGTCCTCCAGACTGGCCCAACATCAAAACACAGAAATTACATCTCGCCCCTCGATCGGGAAATCACAAGCCATCGATGCACAGTTGATACCAAGCGCTCATGCGCGCATACGAACACGTGGAAGCAATTCAAAGAGTTACATTTAAAGCTAATCAATGACGTACGATAAGAATTCAAGAATATGGGATTTCCTAAAGGTTCTGCAGCCTCTCGAAGATAAGTATAGACGTCTCCGTACCGATCGGCGAGACTCTACTAAACCAGCTCATAACTCGCGAGCCCTATGTAACCTAGGCTCTGATACCAACTTGTCAAGACCCCAAAAGCAACCCGGTCGTGATGGCGCTATCATGGAACTAGGCCAGCAGATACAAACCAAAAACCAATAAGTATTTTCCATTCTTAGGATAAAATCAAGTCTATTTAACAACAAAACTTTATATAGAGTTTAAAACAAAATGCAAAAAAAGCCCGACATCGGGTTGTCACTAGTCATGAGCATCTCCTACAACTGTCTGATAACCTAAAGACCAACATGGTCGGGGGAAAACACAAAATACACTAAGGGAGAATAAGAAGGGAGTAAAGCAGGGCTGCGATCGCCATGCAGCTACCTTGCTAACTCCGATGAACCTGCCACCGAGCTTAGAAATACCTGGATCTACACACAAGGTGCAGGGAGTAATGTGAGTATGCCAACTCAGTAAGTAATAAAAGTAAATAAAGACTGAGATGTATGAAAGGATAAATCCACATCATGATAAACTCAGTAAGCATAACAAGCTTTCAAATCAGAATATGAGTCAATCATATCATTTAAAATCCAGCTTTTGGTAAAAATCGTTTGAATATGCTTTCCCATAGTTTCAATAGACGTTCAATACATTTTATAGTAAAAGTGATAAAAATCATAATCATCCCTATCACACCTCCTTTTTACACCCCCCTATTAAGGAGTTTTTTCCAATTTTACTCACAATCGAAATATTATTTATTTAAAATTCATAGTCACAACATTGGATAATTTATGGTGTCCTAAGTTACCGGTTTAAATTCCCGAATTGAGGAAGTTGTCTCTATTTATGGTTTGCGAACACAGAAATCCGAGTAAGGAATTCTGTTAACCCGGAGAAGGTGTTAGGCATTTCCGGGTTCCGTGGTTTTAGCACGGTCGCTTTGATCATACTTGGTTTAATCAAATTATCTAATTACTTATTTTAGAACCTATGTGCATTTGCCTTTTCTAATTAAGAAATTATCTTGAAACATGTCACACGTACGTGTACCCATTTGTTTGGCGCGTCAAAAATCATGTCACGCGAACGTGTCCACAATTAATAACGCTTTATTATTATTATTATTAAGAAACATTTAGTCGAAGTTGCGCGAACGCATACTCCGATTTTGTTCTTAGGATTGTAATTATGTCACGTGAATGTGTACACAATCACGATGATATATCAAGTCACGCCTAAAGCAAGCCATGAAATTAAAAACACCTCATCTCGACATCTTAAAACCTTCCGATCACACAAAGAAAAGTGAACCAAAAGAGATAAAGGTACAAAATGATCATCTTTGTAGAAACATTTGATGAGAAATGATGTTGAACTTCATTTATCACTTATGCACCTGATTGATTGAACGAAGTTACAATTTATAATTATACAAAAAAAAAAGAAATTGCAACCAAAAATGAAGAGATTTGCAACACTGTTTTTGTTAGCAGCTTGCATATTTGTATTTCACATCGCTTTGTATGCAACATTCTATGTTACTGATAGTACGTATTAAAAGAGTTTACGCTATTAATATGTTGAAATTTAAATTAAACTTAAAAGGACAGTACTCTTGGACTCAGCATGTGTAGGTAGGACCAAAATTCCCACTTTTGAGACTACCAAAATATCAATAGACAAATTTGGAGTAATAAAGAACACATAAACAAATCTAGCTTGAAATACTTAAACATAAAAACAAAACAAACATGTAACAATATTGAATAAGTAAGGAATAAGATGACTTTTAATAACAAATATTTAGATTAAATAATAAGAACCTCCTTTGAAGGACCTACAACAAATCCGACTGGGATCCACGACGGAACATGAACGCGACCTCGACAGCTCTGGAACCTCGCCGGCGACAGAGGAGCAACAGAAAAAACGAGAGAGAAGGCTGCATTCTGGTCGTTGTGGCAATCGTGAGTGAGTTAAAGAGTAGTAACAGCTGCTTGTTGGTTGTTGCTGGTCACTGCTTGGGAATAAAAATGTCGTTGGTCGTTGAAGGGATGGATTTCCGGTGAGGTGAGGGTCGTTTGGACAGGAACAACGGTGGATCTCCTTTGGTCTTAGGTCCAGACGGCTGTGTGTGTTGAAGAGAGATCTTTTTTTTTTGTTTTTTGTTATGATCGTCCAGAAAGAAAAGTTCAGGTAGGAGGGTCTTTTTTGTGTTCTTGTTATCCCTCTAGGTCTCTTTCTCTTGAAGAAGATGATGCCTAGGTGTGTTCTTTTTTTTTTTTATCAAAAACGGCTGGCTTTTTCTTTAGGTCTAGGGTCCCTTTTAAGTGTCTTCCTAGGGTTTTAGGGGTATTGGGCTTGGGTTGTCATGGATTAGGTCCGAAAATTAGGCTTTTTAAAATGGGTTGTTTGAGCTCAAGTTTTATTCTTTCTCCGCGAACAAGACTAAAAATCGACCTCATTTACCAATTAATCCTACTTAAGTAAAATAACAACTAAGATAAGACTATCGTTAAAACAAACCTTTTTTTTGTATTTTCAAATATCATATTAAAATAAAAATAAGGTACTTCTTTTGTATTTTTTAGTTTTACGAAAGGTATATAAACTAACAGTAACTAAAAAGAATAAATATTTTTGTAATTTTTATTTTTTGATAAAATAAAGTAAAAGAGTCAAAACTAATTAAAATATTGCTATTAGGCCTAAACTAAATATTTTACGCTAAAAATGGGTGAAATCTCGGGGAGGGTCAAAAATCACATGTCTACAGCTGCCCCTCTTTGACTGAAAATGCGAAGAGTTTTTAGACAAAGAACGACTAGACAGGTTTTTTTGACCCGACCCTTATTTAAGGAGACCAAAAACTAAGAGGAGGGAGAATGTGACCGAGCCCTGGTATCTGAGCTGCCTACATATCCTTGGCTATAAAGGAATCAGGCCACGTGTAGTTAAGAAGTAGGAAGAGTGATGGAGTATACCGAGGTGGAGAGCAGATCGAGGTGCCATTTCGTCGAGGTTCCGGTCCGCGGTCCTGTTATTATATCAAAATAAAAAAATAAAATAAAAAACTAACTAAGCCTGTCAACTATGAGTTACAAGATTCCTATCTATAAGTCTTCTGAAGCTTGATCTTGAGTTTTGAATGGCTCTTCATGTAGACTCTAGATTTGAACCTTGGCGCTTGTTAGCTGCAGGTGCTAGATTGCTCTTCTTTATCTTTTCGGATCAATATCGGACATGTGGTGCTTGTGACTTCAACCACGTCTTGAGTAGTTCACATCTTTCTCAGCTTCTGCATTTTGTATTCACTTCTCTTTTTTTCCTTTTTCCCCTCTTTTCTTATTTTGGATTGAGACTACTTCTGTTTATCATCTTGGCCTATTGACCCGCATTCTTGTTGCGAGATTCTTTTGTTACTGACTTGAATTGCATTTTGAAGTGAATTCACTTATTTTCCAGGTGGGCTCCTGATTGCCAAAACTAAAACTGTCTTTCTTCAAAACTTGAACTGCCTTCCCTTGTTCTCCAGGTGGGCGCCTGATTGCTGAAACTCGAACTGATTTCCTTGAAACTCGAGCTATTTTCTCTTGTTCTCCAGGTGGGCGCCTGATTGCTGAACTTGAACTGTCTTCCTTCGAAAATTGAGCTATTTTCCCTTGTTCTCCAGATGGGCGCCTGACTGCTGAAACTCGAATTGCTTTTCCCTGAAACTTGAGCTGCTTTCCCTTGTTCTCCAGGTGGGCGCCTAATTGTTGAACTTGAACTATCTTCCTTTGAAACTTGAGATGTTTTCCCTTTTTCTCCAGGTGGGCGCCTGATTGCTAAACTTGAAATGTCTTCCTTCGAAACTTGAGCTATTTTCCCTTGTTCTCCAGGTGGGCGCCTGACTCCTGAAACACTTGAGCTGCTTTCCCTTGTTCTCCAGGTGGGCGCCTGATTGCTGAACTTGAATTGTCTTCCTTTGAAACTTGAGATGTTTTCCCTTTTCTCCAAGTGGGCGACTAATTGCTAAAATTGAATCGATTTCCTTTGAAACTACTTTCCCTTGAAACTTGAACTGTCTTCCTTTGTTCTCCAGGTGGGCGCCTGATTGCTGAACTTGACTTGTCTTTCCCTGAAACTTGAACTGCTTTTCCTTGTTTTCCAGGTGGGCACCTGATTGCTGAACTTGAACTGTCTTTCCCTTGAAACTCGAATCATTTCCCCTTGTTTTCCAGGTGGGTGCCTGACCGCTAGACATGACCCATCTCCTATTTTTACTTGAAACTGTTTTCCCTTGAAGCTTGAATCATTTTCCCTTTTTCTCCAGGTGGGCTCCTGATTGCTGAGCTTGACCTGCTTTCCTTTGAACTTGTGCCATCTTCCCTTATTCTCCAGGTGGGCACCTGATTGCAACAAAACAGATAAAACAAAAGAAATTTTTCTGACCCAGTTTGATATTGGGAACATCTATGAGTGTTAACCAATTCTTGTTATCAAAATAATTTCTAAGCAAAATTCCCTTATCCTGGAAAATTTCAAACCAAGTCTCATCTCAAAAGTGAAAAACTTAAATGCTAAATTATACTTCCCAAAAGTAAAACTCTCGTCAGACCTTGTCACTTGCAAGGGTCTCAGAACTTACTAAATTCCATTATACAGAAGGGTACTAGAAACTTACTATCGAGCTTGTCTGGCACCTGCTTTCCTCATGGAGGGTTTCTCCGGAACCAACAAAATTTCCTACCCCTATTTCAGTCAAAGAAAACCGGTGAGCTTAAACATGGTGGTTGGTTTGCTGCCTTGACTTTGAGGGTGATTGCTCCTTCACTTCCCATGATAAATGCGATTTCAACTCGAAAGACCTTGCCTATTTATTGACTGACCACTTTCTCTATCACCCTTATCACAGAAAATACCTCTGATCCATTCAAACCCAATATCATTCATCTGTTGCATTGTGCTCATGCATTGACATATACTGAACCTTTGTGTTTCACATAAATCCTAAAACACCTCAATTTCCACCCACTCAGTGCGCATGTTGTTCTTTGCTGTCTTAACCCACTGGCCTTGGCCTTGAGGTCTATTGCTCCTTCACTTGCCATGATAACTTTGATTTCCGCTTGGAAGACCTTGCTTGTCATTGGTTGACCACTTTCTCTGTCAACCTTATCACAGAAAATACCTTTGATCCGTTAACCCAACATCCTCTATCTGTCGCATTGTTCATGAATTGACATATACCAAATCTTTATATTTCACATGAATCCCAAAGCACGTTGATTGTTACCAACTCAGTGCGCACGTTGTTCTTTCCTGACTTATGACACTTTGATATGCCAGCCAGATCCCGTTTTGTGCAATTGGAAAGCTGGTGGCAAATTTTGAAGTCATTTCTCACTTGCTCTGACCAAACAGACTCAGGAAGAGGAAGTAAACAATACAAAAGGAACAAAGTAAAGGACAATGGAAAGAGATGATTCCTAACAAGAAAACTACAAAGTAGAAACTTATCAGATGTGGATACCAACTCTAATGACCATGACATGCACCTTTGGCCTAATCTGTCAAGCAAGTCTGATGTTCAACTCTTGTTATACCCCTAAACTGTGAAACTGGGCTTCAATGCTCTGATTATCCAATCTGATTCACGATCCTTATTTGACTTGTAGTGCCCGAAGGGTTTTCACCATCAAGCCTCTCTCATTTTGTTCTTTCTGTCAACTTACCATCATCTTATGGTGCCTGTGAAGGTTTTCACCAATAAGACTCTCTCATTTTGTTCTTTTCTTCTTATTTCCTCTTATTCTGTAGATGACAAGGCATTAACCATGGTAAAAACATCATATACTCTTGGCATGTCTAAAGTCCGCACTCTCAAATGTTATCTCGGAGGTCTTTTTGGACTGTAATGTGGCTTTTGGATAAGGTTAGAAAGAATGGATAAAGGCTCAAAATAACTAATACAACGGGGTTAATTCATTTACAACTTTTGGAATCCATTTCAATACTTTTTCCCGATTTCTAAAACAAGGGAATTTGATTCTTTTTTTTCTTTTTCTTTTAATGGAGTTACTAAGAAAGACTGCCCCACTTTCAACTTTTTGAGATTATGAAATATTTTATTTGGTATGACCGAACCGTAAGGCTGCCTACGTATCTTGTGGTGACAATAATCAGGTCGAACGTAGTTCACAAGACTACTTTTTGTTACTATTTTTTTTCTCTTTTTTCTCTTTTTTTCTCTTTTTTTTCTTTTTCTCTTTTTTTTTTTTTGAATTTTCCTTTTGGAATGAACCTTTTAAAATAAACCTACGGGGACATAAACCTTTTTTTTCATCTGACTCTAACTTGATTCCAAAAGAGGGTTGGTCAAAGAAATCAGTACAGGCTCAAAAGGGTATTAAATGGTATAAGTGTTTGGGTAGCTGAAAGAGGGCCTCCCAATCCCTAAAAATGCCAAGTACAAGACATACAACTTGAAATGAAAATTGAAAATCATGCACAATATTTCTTTTGCGACTTCGAAATTAATATCACTAATATGCCTTCCACTTTTCTTTAGCGCCTTGTCAAGTACAGAACCCTCATTGGGTGATTCCCTTTTCACAATGGATATCCTCCGTCAATTCAGAGAAAACTTTCTTGACTTTATCTTGTAACTTGAGATGCACTTGAACTCAAAGTTGCTTGCTTCAAATCGTTCGGGATGCACTTTCCTTTAACGAATTCTTGTCACCCTATTAACTTCCAAAATTATCTGCCCCAGTTTCACATAGTTCGGGCTTCAAATGATCTCAAGATGTCCAAAACTGTCCTTATTTCCCTCAAATGTCCCTATAATCTTCAAAATTGTTCCATTGCTTCGTGATTAAACTAACTTTTAAGACCATGCCTAGAATTATGCATATATGTTATGTCACTAGAGCCAATAGAAAAGAACTATTAAATGAAAATAGAACAAAACAAAAATGACTAGAAATAACAGAAAATAGAAAATTGCATTAGACAGACAGTGGAACGGTTCGAACAACAAACCAAGCAAACTAAACTGGGGTACAACCCTGGAACAAACCTAGACAATGCTAAATAAGTTACTACGAGTAAAGGAACTAGGCAAAAATAAAAAGATAGAAGGGTTTGAGTCACAAGACAATATCCGAATTACAACCCTAAAATAAACCGAACAACAGAAATAATAACAAAATGAACCTCCAAGACTCCTCTCTGGCTAGCCAAGAAAGGAGCATCTTTCCAATCACCAAGCTCAACATCTTAGCAACTGAGTTCTGCATCAATAGTACTAGGACCTTCACAAGTCTCCATCACATTGACCTTAGCAAATTGCTTTTGGGTCTCTTTTGCCAACTTGTTCTTAAGATCAACTTTTGGAACTGAGACTGATAGCGTTGAAAACTTTGCGGCAAGTGGCCCTCCGAGGATCTCAAAAGAATTCTCATATTCCTTTTCAACACAAATCATACCCACCATATGCGTCTCATTATGAACAGGCGATGGACTTTGGCTAGCGTCTACTGTATCTAGATTTTGCACGATAATGTCGCCTGCATCAATAAGCTTTTGAACTGCTCTTTTCAGATGCCAACACTTTTCTGTGCTGTGACCCGGGGCATTAGAGCAATATGCGCACCTTTGAGAATAATCAAAATTCTTTGGATGAGGGTTCAACATTTTTATCTGAATCGGCTTCAACATGTCCAATTGCCTCAACTTTTGGAACAAACTGGCATATGATTCTCCAATAGGAGTGAAAGTCTTTTATTTTTTCTGTTGCCTTTTCATTTTGTACTCTAGCCTCGGTTGGAATCTTTTGCAAGTAGGTGGTTGATATGCTTGAGGAGACGGGTAGGATATTTGCGGAAATGGTGCAGGCCACCGTGGGTCCTGTGGATGTGAGCATATGGTGGTGCATTGTGTATGGAGTACTGGGAAGGTATGGTGTGACTTTGGGGATTTTGTAGAGATAAGTAGCATTGGGGAGGATTACCTGGAGCACAGGGATATCCATGTGGTCGATATGAAGGCTGAAAACATTGAGCAGGAATGCCCACTGGATCTTGTCGTCAGCGGGGCTCAACAACATCTTTGCTATCAATGGAAGGGCTATCTCGAGCAACTTGTTCGTTCCATATGAACCAAAATTCCCTAAAACTTTCCTTGGGTTTCTTTTCCATCTGAGATAGGGAGGAGCGGTCTAGGACAATATCTATATTGTACTGAAAGTGTCGCACAAAATCTTGAGCCATGTCATCCCATATATGCCACTTACCGACATCTTGACGAGTATGCCATTCCAAAGCTTCTCCAGTCAGGCTCTCACTAAAACACGCCATCAGCAACTCATCTTTCCCACCAACACTTCTCATTTTACTGTAATAACCCCTCAGATGGGCTACTGGATCTTCACGCCTATCATACAAATTAAACTTTAGCATCTTAAACCCTTACAGTTTTCTGGATATCTCATCTTTCTCCACTGTCTTAGTAGGCTTTGCAGTCTCATCGGGAGGCCAAAAATTAGGAGCGTGAGAGTATGGACCAGAGACCTTGAAAATTTGTTCTGGAGCATAGTGTTGGACATCGGGGATTTTAGACACAGTCTCGCTAGAGGATTGAGGAAAGGTAGTAGGTAGATGAGCTATAAAAACATGAGTGGTCAAAGGGGCGAGATATGAGGTGGTTCTGGGGGGTGGAGTGTGAAAAGGTTGCGGGGAGATATCCTGGACTTGTGACAGTGGTGGAATGGTGACAAGGCTTTCAATGTACTTAGTGGGAACTGATGGTGGAGGACGCCCACTAATACAGGCTTGGGATAATTCGGCCATCTGTCCTTTCAACCTTAAGACCTCTTCTTTCAACTTAGATTTTGATTCAACAATTCCTTTAGACGGATCAATAACCCCTGTGTCCAAGTCTTTGCTAGCCATGGCTACCTTGCTCTTTGGCCTTGTGTTGTATGGATGAGTTACTTAAAAACCACAAACCAACCACCCTTCTGCTCAATGAAGATAACAAAATGAACAAAATGGGGTCATCCTGTTAGCATTAGGGCATTTAACAACTAAAATATCACATTGCGTGCAATGCACCTAGCAACAATTAACAGTTCTAGAATGACTTTGAGGGTCACAAGGTCACTTGGCATCATCCCAATTTGTTCCTTTCAATCTTCTCTATTCGTTTCTTTTCTAGCACTTGATTGCTCATATTCCTTCCTCTCTTTTTTTCTTCTTCTAA
The DNA here is from genome assembly GCF_000393655.2 of Nicotiana sylvestris. Classification (NCBI taxonomy): domain Eukaryota; kingdom Viridiplantae; phylum Streptophyta; class Magnoliopsida; order Solanales; family Solanaceae; genus Nicotiana; species Nicotiana sylvestris. Next base: position 50,622,865 of record NC_091068.1, read on the forward strand.
TTATCACTCTTTTCGTTCCTCTTATTTCTCACATCCCATAATTTCATCCTCTCCCTTTTTTCCTTTTTTTTCTTTTAATAAAAAAATGATTCGATTGAACCCTATGTACGTTGCCTACGTATCATGACGCCGCATGAATCGTATCGTTGCGTAGTTCGGGAAGATGAAAATAAAGTAAATAAACTAACATTCTCATTTTTTTTCTTTTCTTTTTTTACTTTAATGACTACTCTAATGGGAAAAGAGAAATAAATGAAGCAAATCCTTTTTTTCTAGGCTTCAGTTTTTGATTAACTAAGGAAGAAACTTTAAAGATAAACTGTCATGACCCCGATTCGCCCTCCATGACCCATCGTGAAGGCACCTAGTCTCTACGACTAGGTAAGCCTATATTGCGGAAAAAAACTAAAATTTGCGGAAGTAAAATAATTTAAAACAGAAATAAAGTAATAATAATATGTAAATGTGCCGCTCGGCATACACCATGTTTAACTCTCAATACCAATACATAAATCCAAGACCCGAAAACCCACGAATCACAAGCTAAGAAGTACTACATAGCTCTAACTCTGGAATGCCTAATAAGAACAGAAAATACAGAAGGGCTAAGTACTAAAAAGTAGGAATAGAAAAGGACTCCTCGGTCTGCGGACGCGGCAGTCGCCTCCCTCAAGGATGGTAGGCCTAGGTAGAGGTATCTGGATATGCACATGAAAAACATGTGCAGAAGGGGCATGAGTACACCACAACAGTACTGAGTAAGTGCCAAGCCTAACCTCGGTTGGGTAGTGACGAGGAAGGTTAGGGCCCTACTGAGATTAAATAAGATATAAGGGTTAACAGCGTGGAATAAAACATTATAAATAAGTACAACAACAAGAAATAACATAGGATTGAAAGAACAAAAACAACTAGAATAGAGACAAATAAATCACGGGAAGAAAATACAGCTCAACACAGAGATAACAACCGAGCATCTTCCAGGATACCGTCTTGTAGTCCCAATTACAACTGTCCAGTGGATCTCACGAGATACCGTCCCATAGTCCATCATATATATCTGAAGGATCTCCTGGGATCCCATCCCGTAGTCCAACTATCAGTCCGCGGGGATCTACCGGGATCCCGATCTGTAGTCCCCAAATATAAATACCCGGTACTGGGGAATCTACCGGGTGTAGTCCCGTAGTTCCCTATAACTGTGCAGGGGGATCTACCGGAATCCCACATCCGTAGTCCCAAATAAACAGACAAGGGGGATCTAACAGAATCCCACATCCGTAGGCCCAAATAAACAGATAAGGGGGAGCTACCGGAATCCCACATCCGTAGTCCCAATGTAAATACACAGCAGCAACAGGAAAATATTCAGAAATGGAAATTTCATATTAAGGCAACAAGTAATTCTAGCCTAGCATGCTGCACAGAATTCAAGTAAAGTAGGTTGAACAAATAAAGCAATTAAATCACTTAGACATGCCTTCCTAAGCTAACAACATGCTTAATAGTACAAGTAATAAAAACAGGAAAGGAAACATACTAGTAATTACTTAATGAAAATCGTATTTCAAACAATTTGCACAAGTACGTACTCGTCACCTCACATACAAAGCATTTCAATTACCAAATATACCAATCCTAAGGGGATAGTCCCCCACACAAGGTTAGACAAGCCCCTTACCTCGAACCGGCTCAAAATCAACCCGAGACCACGTTCTTGCCACGAGTACTCGACTCCAAATGGCCCAAATCTATTCAATTCAATTGCATAATGTGAATAACACTTCAAGTAGTTGATTTTGCAATTAAAGTCTAAGCTAATACACGAAATTATGTAAAATGACCAAAATGCCCCTCGGGTCCACATCTCGGAATCGGGTAAAATTTATATTTTCAGAATCCTCACACTCTCACAAGTCTAACCATATAAAAATTATCTAAATCCGATGTCAAATCACCAATCAAAACTCAATTCTTGGTTTAAGAACTTTTCCCACAATTTCCACCAAAATTTCAAAATTAAAGGATGGATTTAAGTGTAGATTCATGGAAATTAGTCTAAACCAACCAGAAATTACTTACCCAAATCGCCCAGGTAAAAAGCTCTTCAAAAATCGCAATCTCCCGAGTTCCCAAGTCCAAAATATGAATTATGGTTCAAACCCTCGATTTTGGGTTTTAAAAATCTGCCAGGTGTTTTGTTCATCGCGATCGCGAAACATGACGTGCGATCGCGAAGAGGAAAACTTGATGGCTCTTAAACTGGGCTATGCGAACGCGAGATGAAGCAAGCGAACGCGGAAGAGGAAAAAGGTAGGCTCACGCGTTCGCAGACAAGCCAATGCGAACACGAAGGGGAAAAGGTCACTGTACCCCCGACTCCTTGTTCAACTATGCGAACGCGAAAGGATGGGTGCGAACGCGAAGGAGGAGGGTGTAGACTTACGCGATCGCGAGCCAATTCATGCGATCGCGAAGAACAATTTAAACATCCTCCGAAATTACACTACACGAACGCGAAGGGAAGGCCGTGAACGCGATTAAGGAAACCAGATACTAGATTTTCTGCAATTCTAACAAGTTCCAAAATGACCCGTTGGGCATCCAATACACACCCGAGGCCCCCGGGACCTCAACAAAACGTGCCAAGCAATCCTAAAACATCATTCAACCTTGTTCTAACCTTCAGAATGCTCAAAAAAACATCAAAACACCTATTTCTCATCGGATTCAAGCCTAAGAATTCCAAAAACTCTAAAAATACGCTTTCGATCAAAAAGTCTATCAAACCTCGTCTGAATGACCTGAAATTTTGTACACAAATCACATTAAACACTATAGAGCTACTCCAACTTCCGAAATTCCATTCCGAACCTCGGATCAAAATATCGCTATCGAATCGGAAACTTCAAAAATTCAACTTTTGACATTTCAAGCCTAAATTAGCTACGGACCTCCAAAATACAATCCGAACACACCCCTAAGTCCAAAATTATCCAACGGAGCTAACAGAACCATCAGATTTCCATTCTGAAGCCATCTTCACACTGTTACGACTACGATCAACTCTCCAACACTTAAGCTCTCATTTAGGGACTAAGTGTCCCAAAACTCTCCGAAACTCAAAACCGAACATCCCGGCAAATCAAATTAGCAGAAATAAACTTGGGGAAAATAGTTAATAGGGGATTGAGGTGTAAATTCTTAAGACGACTGGCCGGGTCGTCACATTCTATTACACTTAAACATTCGTTTGTCCTCGAACGAGCATAATGGCATACCTGAAGTAGTGAAAAGATGAAGGTAACAGTTGCGCATATCTTGCTCGGTCTCCCAGGTTGCCTCATCGACTGGCTGGCCCCACCACTGAACTTTCACGAATGCAATGTTCTTTGACCTTAGCTTTCTAACCTGCCTGTCCAATATTGCCATTGGCACCTTAACATAAGATAGATCCTTGTCCAACTGGACTAAACTAAAATCCAACACGTGCGATGGATCACTGTGATACCTCCAGAGCATCGAAACATAGAACACCAGATGAACTCCAGCCAAGATGGGAGGTAAGGCAAGCTCATAAGAAACCTCCACAACACGCCTCAATATCTCAAAAGGGCCAATAAATCTCACTCAACTTTGCTTTTTTCCCAAATCTCATAATGCCCTTCATAGGCGAACCCCGAAGTAGAACCCGCTCTCCAACCATAAAGGAAACATCACGAACCTTCTGGTCTGTGTAACTCTTCTGTCTGGACTGGGCTATACGGAGTCTATCCTGAATCACCTTGACCTTCTCCAAAGCATCCTGAACCAAGTTTGTTCCTAATAATCTGGCCTCACCCGGCTCAAACCAACCCATCGAGGATCTGCGCCGTCTCCCATATAAAGCCTTATACGGTGCCATCTGAATGCTAAACTGATAGCTATTGTTGTAAGCAAACTCCGCCAATGGCAAGAACTGATCCCAAGACCCTCCAAATTCAATCACACACGCACGGAGCATATCCTCAAGAATCTGCATAGTGCGCCCGGACTGTCCGTCTATCTGAGGGTGAAATGCTATACTCAACTCCACCCGAGTACCCAACTCATGCTGAACGGCTCTCCAGAACCATGATGTGAACTGAGTACCTCTATCTGAAATGATGGACACTGGAATACCATGCAGACGAACAATCTCCCGGATATAAATCTCCGCCAACCGCTCCAAAGAATAAGTAGTACACATAGGAATGGAATGAGCGGACTTAGTCAATCGATCCACAATCACCCAAATAACATCAAACTTCCTCAAAGTCTGTGGGAGCCCAACTACAAAGTCCATGGTGATCTGCTCCCACTTCCACTCCGGAATCTTTATCTGCTGAAGCAACCCACCCGGTCTCTGGCGCTCATACTTCACCTGCTGACAGTTGAGGCACCGAGCTACAAATCCAACTATATCTTTCTTCATCTGTCTCCACTAGTAATGCTGCCTCAAATCCTGATACATCTTCACGACACCCGAATGACTGAAATACTGCGAGCTATGGGCCTCATACAGAATCAACTCCCGAAGCCCATCAACATTGGGTACACAAATCCGGCCCTGCATCCTCAATACCCCATCATCACCAATAGTCACATCTCTAGCATCACGACGCTGAACCTTATCCTTGAGGACATGCAAATACGGGTCGTCATACTGTCGCTCCCTGATACGATCGAATAAGCAAGACTAAGAAACCACGCAAGCTAGAACCCGACTGGGCTCCAAAAGATCCAATCTCACAAATTGGCTGGATAAGGCCTAAAAATCCATTGCCATAGGTCTTTCCGATGCTGGTAAATAAGCCAAAATCCCCAAACTCTCTGCTCGGCGACTCAAAGCATTGGCTACCACATTGGCCTTGCTCGGGTGATACAAAATAGTGATATCATAGTCCTTCAACAACTCTAACCACCTCCACTGGCACAAATTTAGATCCTTTTGCTTGAACATGTGCTGCAGGCTCCGATGGTCAGTATAAATCTCATAGGGAACCCTGTATAAATAATGACGCCATATCTTTAGGGTGTGAACAATGGTAGCTAACTCAAGGTCGTGGACCGGATTATTCTTCTCATGTATTTTCAACTGTCTGGACATGTAGGCAATCACCCTACCGTCCTGTATCAACACCGCTCCGAGGCCAATCCTTGAGGCATCACAATAGATCGTATAAGACCCCAAGCCTGTAGGCAGTATCAAAATTGGGGTTGTAGTCAAAGCTGTCTTGAGCTTCTGAAAGCTCACCTCACACTCCTCCGTCCACTGGAACAGAGCACCCTTCTAGGTCAACCTGGTCATAGAGGCCGCAATCGATGAAAACCCCTCCAAAAAATGACGGTAATAGCCCGCCAAACCAAGGAAACTGCGGATCTCGGTAGCTGAGGATGGTCTGGGCCAACTCTGCACGGCCTTTATCTTCTTTTGATCTAGATGAATACCCTCACTCGATACCACATGGCCTAAGAATGCCACTAAATCCAACCAAAACTCACATTTCAAAAACTTAGTATATAACTTCTTCTCTCTCAGAGTCTGAAGCACAATCCTCAGGCGCTGCTCATGATCTTCCTGACTCCGGGAATACACCAGAATATTATCAATAAAGACAATAACGAACGAGTCGAGATACGACCGAAATGCACTATCCATTAAATGCATAAAGGCTTCTAGGGAATTTGTCAGCCCAAATGACATGACAAGGAACTCGTAATGACCATACCGAGTCCTGAAAGCAGCCTTTGGGATATCTGGCTCCCAAATCTTCAACTGATGGTAACCTGAGCGCAAATCAATCTTAGAAAACATCCATGCACCCTGAAGCTGGTCAAACAGATTATCAATACAAGGCAAAGGATAACGATTCTTAACTGTCACTTTGTTCAACTGGCGATAATCAATACACATATGCATAGAACTATCCCTTTTCTTCACAAACAAGATAGGAGCACCCCAAGGTGATATACTGGGCCGAATAATACCCTTATCAAGCAATTCCTGTAACTGATCCTTTAACTCCTTCAACTTAGGAGGAGCCATACGATATGGAGGAATAGAAATGGGATGAGTGCCCGGCAACAGATCAATGCCAAAATCAACATCTCTATCAGGTGGCATGCCTAGAAGATCAGCTGGAAACACATCGGGAAAATCCCGTACTACTAGGACTAAATCAATTGAAGGGGTATCAATACTGACATCTCTCATATAAGCTAAATACGCGTCAAACCCTTTCTCAACCATATGATGAGCTTTAAGAAAAGAAATAACTCTACTGGGAGTGTGATCGAAAGTACCCCTCCACTCAACACGTAGTACAGCTAGCATATCCAGCGTCACGGTTTTGGCGTGACAATCAAGAATAGCATAATGGGGAGACAACCAGTCCATGCCCAAGATAATAATAAAATCTACCATGCTGAGCAACAATAGATCGGCTCTAGTCTCAAAACAACTAAGAGCAACCAAACACGACTGATAAACGCGATCCACAACAAGAGAATTTCCCACAGGAGTAGAAACATAAACAGGAGAACTCAAAGAATCCCGAGGTACACCCAAATGCAGATCAAAATAAGAAGACACATAAGAATAAGTGGATCTTGGATCGAATAGAACCGATACATCTCTGTGATAAACCAGTATAATACATGTGATGATAGAATCAGAGGCAACAACCTCAGTACAGGCGTAAGGGCATAGTATCTGGCCTGGCCTCCCCCTCTAGGGCAACCTCTACCTCCCTGACCTCCACCTCTAGCTGGATGAGCAGGTGGGGTAGCAACTAGAGCTGTAACCATAACATGAGAACTCTGCGGGGCACGCTGTGGCTGAGAAGTCTGTGAAGGTGCACCCCTCCGAAGTCTGGGGCAATCCCTCACCATATGTCGTGTGTCACCACACTCAAAACAAGCTTTGGGAGGACGTGGTGGCTGTGATTGGCTCAGACCAGGTCTACTGGACTGACCTCTGAAAGTACCCCACCCAGGAGGCGCGCTAAATACTGGAGGTGCATAATAAGGCTCCTAAGGTCTAGGAGGAGCTGGAATACCACTGGCTGTTGGAAGAGCTGAATGAATAGGGCGACTCATATAACCCCTACCACAACAACCTGCTACTGGGGCACGGGCAACAGAGAAATGGCCCGACTCTCGAGACCTCTTGGCCTCCCTCTCCTCTCTATCCCTAGCATGCATGCCCTTAATCCTCCTAACAATGCTCACCACCTGCTAATAAGAAATATCCATCTCCAACTCACGAGCTATGCTAGACCTGATGCTAGGAATAAGGCCCTCAATAAACCGACGAACCCTTTCGCGAACAGTAGAAACCAAGGCTGGTGCATGCCTAGCCAAACTGGTGTAACAGACGGCATACTCTGAGACAGTCATAGTACCCTAGCGCAAATGCTCAAACTCTGCACTCCATGCGTCCCTAAGGCTCTAAGGAACATACTCTATCAAGAACAGATCTGAAAACTGAGTCCAAGTCAGTGAAGCAGCCTCATCCGGACTGTCCAACTCATAGGTGTGCCACCACTCCTAGGTGGCTTCTCGAAGCTGGAAAGTAGTGAAGGAAACCCTGCTCGATCCTGATATACCCATGGTACGGAGAATGCGGTAACTCTCATCTAGAAATCCCAGAGCATCATCTGATGCTAGACCACTGAATACATGAGGCTTGTACCTCTTGAACCTCTCAAGCCTCAGCTCCTCCTCCTTGGAAGCCGCTGCCCTGTCCTCGGGCTAAACTGGCACTGCAGGCGGTACATGAATAATCTCAGGGACCTGCTCAACATGCACTCGCTGCTCAGGAGTGCGGGCGGCGGGAGTCTGTGCTCCTCCCCCGGCCTAAGATGTAGCTGCAGCAAGGGGAAGAAACCTTTTTCTGAGCCAGAGTGGTGTAAATGCTCATGAACTGTGCCAAAGTCTCTTGAAGAGCTGGAGTAGTGGTAGCAATAGGCGTGTCAGGTGCCTGGACTCCGGCTGGAACTGCTAGTGGTACCTCGGCGGCAGCTTGCGCAGGTGCTCTGGCTGCACCATGTGGACATCCTCAGCCTCTACCCCGGCCCCGGCCTTTGACGACTACAGTAGGGAGCGCGGGTACCTGCTCATCTCGAGTAGCACGTGTCCTCACCATCTGTGAGAGAATAGAAGACAGAAGTTTAGAATTGTGATGTCAAAATATCGCACGACAAGGAAATCAAATGAAGTGAAATTTTCCTAATAGTTTCGTAGCCTCTCGTAGATAAGTACAGATGTTTCCGTACCGATTAGTGAGACTCTAATAAACCGGCTTGTGATCCATGACTCCTATGAACCTAGTGCTCTGATACCAACTTGTCACGACCCTGGTTTTCCCTCCATGAACCATCGTGACGGCACCTAGTCTCTACGACTAGGTAAGCCTAAATTGCAAAAGAAAAACCAAAATTTGCGAAATAAAGTAATAACAGTGTGTAAATGTGCCGCTCGGCATACACCATGTTTAACTCTCAATACAAATGCATAAATCCAAGACCCGGAATCCCACGAATCACAAGCTAAGAAGTACTACATAGCACTAACTCCGGAATGTCTAATAAGAACAGAAAATACAAAAGAGTTAAGTACTAAAAAGCAGGAATAGAAATGGACTCCTCGGTATGCGGACGCGACAAATGTACCTCGAAGTCTCTAGAGCAATTGCCTCCCTTAAGGATGGTAGGCCTGAGTAGCGGTACCTAGATCTGCACATGAAAAACATGCGCAGAAGGGCCATGAGTACACTACAACGGTATTGAGTAAGTGCCAAGGCTAACCTCGGTTGGGTAGTGACGAGGAAGGTCAGGGCCCTACTGAGATTAAATAAGATATAAGGGTTAACACTGTGGAATAAAACAGTATAAATAAGTGCAACAACAAGAAATAACATAGGATTGAAAGAACAACAACAACTAGAATAGAGACAAAATAAATCATGGGAAGAAAATACAGCTCAACACAGAGATAACAACAGAGCATCTTCCAGGATACCGTCCTGTAGTCCCAATTACAACTGTCCAGTGGATCTCCCGGGATACCGTCCCATAGTCCATCCAATATATCCGAAAGATCTCCCGGGATCCCGTCCCTTAGTCCAACTATCAGTGCGCGGGGATCTACCAGAATCCCGATCTGTAGTCCCCAAATATAAATACCCGGTACTAGAGGAATCTACCTGTGCAGTCCCGTAGTTCCATATAACTATGCAGGGGGATCTACCGAAATCCCACATCTGTAGTCCCAAATAAATAGACAAGGGGGATCTACCGTAATCCCACAACCATAGTCCCAAATAAACAGACAAAGGGGTGCTACCGGAATCCCACATCTGTAGTCCCAATGTAAATACACAGCAGCAACAGGAAAATATTCAGAAATGAAAATTTCATATTAAGGCAACAAGTAATTCTAGCCTAGCATGTTGCACGAAATTCAAGAAAAGCATGTTGAACAAATAAAGCAATTAAATCAGTTAGACATGACTTCCTAAGCTAACAACAGGCTTAATAGTACAAGTAATAAAAATAGGAAAGGAAACATACTAGTAATTACTTAATAAAAACTGGATTTTCAATAATTTGCACAAGTACGCAATCGTTACCTCACGTACAAGGCATTTTAATTACCAAATATACCAATCCTAAGGGAAAAATCCCCCACACAAAGTTAGACAAGCCACTTACCTCGAACCAACTCAAAATCAAACCGAGACCACGTTCTTACCACGAGTAATCGACTCCAAATGGCCCAAATCTATTCAATTCAATTGCATAATGTGAATAACACTTCAAATAACTGATTCTACAATTAAAGTCTAAGCTAATGCGCGAAATTATGTAAAATGACCAAAATGCCCCTCGGGCCCACGTCACGGAATCGGGTAAAAATTATATTTTCAGAATCCTCACACTCTCACGAGTCTAACCATATCAAAATTATCCAAATCCGATGTCAAATCCCCAATCAAAACTCAATTTCTTGGTCTAAGAACTTTTCCCCCAATTTCCACCAAAATTTCGAAATTAAAGGATGGATTTAAGTGTAGATTCATGGAAATTAGTCTAAACCGAGTAGGAATTGCTTACATAAATCGCCCAGGTGAAATTTCTTCAAAAATCGCAATCTCCCTAGCTCCCAAGTCCAAAATATGAATTATGGTTCAAACCCTCAATTTTGGGTTTTAAAAATCTGCTCAGGTGTTTTGTTCATCGCGATCGCAAAACATGATGTGCGATCACGAAGAGGAAAAATTGATGGCTCCTGAACTGGGCTATGCGAATGCGAGATGAAGCACGTGAACACGGAAGAGGAAAGGGGCAGGCTTACGCGTTCACGGACAAGGCAATGCGAACGCGAAGGGGTAAAGGTCACTGTACCCCTGGCTCCTAGTTCTACTACGCGAACGCAAATGAGGAGGGGGAAAACTTACACGATCGCGAGCCAATTCATGCGATCCCGAAGAACAATTTAAACATCCTCCGAAATTACACTACGCGAACACGGAGGGAAGGGCGTGAACGCAATTAAGGAAACCAGATACCAGATTTTCTGCAATTCTAACAAGTTCCAAAATGACCCGTTGGGCATCCGAAACACACCCGAGGCCCCTGGGACCTCAACCAAACTTGCCAAGAAATCCTAAAACATCATTCAAACTTGTTCCAACCTTCGGAACGCTCAAAATAACATCAAAACACCTATTTCTCATCGCATTCAAGCCTAAGAATTCCAAAAACTCTAAAAATGCGCTTTCGATCAAAAAGTCTATCAAACCTCGTCCGAATGACCTGAAATTTTGCACACACGTCACATTCAACTCTACGGAGCTACTCCAACTTCCAGAATTCCATTCCGACCCTCAAATTAAAATCTCGCTATCGAACCGGAAACTTCAAAAATTCAAGTTTCGGCATTTCAAGCCAAAATTAGCTACGGACCTCCAAAACACAATCCGAACACACCCCTAAGCCCAAAATCACCCAACAGAGCTAACGCAACCATCAGATTTCCATTCCGAGGCCATCTTCACACTGTTCGGACTACGGACAACTCTCCAACACTTAAGCTCTCATTTACGGACTAAGTGTCCCAAAACTCTCTGAAACTCAAAACCGAACATCCTGGCAAATCAAATTAGCAGAAATAAACTTGGAAAAAGTAGTTAATAGGGGATCGGGGCGTAAATTCTTAAGACGACCGGCCGGGTCGTCACATAAACAAAAGATAAAGTATTTTATTTTTTTTCTTCTATGTACTATGTCCTAAAGTTCTAGTAAAAATAAAAAGAATTTTTTCTCATTCATTTTTCATTAATTACCCAAAGAAGAACCTCAAAAGATTTTTTTTTTTGGATTTTTAGAATTAATATCTTAAAAAAAACTTTTAAAGAGGTACTAAAAGAAAATTCTCTCTTTTTTTTGGTCTTAATATACTAAAGGAAATATAAAAGTAATTTTTTATTTTGAGTTCTAAATATTAATTTCCTAAAGGAAAACCATCTCAGAAGAAATTTTTTATTTTATTTCTAGAATTAGTATTCTAAAGAAAACTTCTAGCATAAATATAAAACGCAAAACTTATTTTTTGTTTTTGAGTTACAGCACACTTTTTCAAATACAAAGTAGAAAGTACAATAACAAAAGACTGTATATTACTGTACAAAGGTAAAATACGACATAAAAAAGAACAACAGACTCAAAACATAATAACTAAAAAAAATCTCCTTAAGCAAACTCCTGAATGATCGACCCTGACTGGATGGTCCTAGGGCGCATGTCATACCCAAACACCGGTAAGTATATCCACACTTGTATGAAAAAATTAGACCAAATAAAGTTAAATACCTAGAACACTATGTGAAATAATAATACTTCCTGTTGGACACATGCAAGAGATGATTGAGGCTATTTTTGCAAAATGGCTTATGTGGCCAAAAGGTGGCTAGGAGTGCAAAAATTGGCTAAGTCCCCGATAATCCAAGAACCTAAACTCACTAGGAAGACCGGACCCTATGTAAGTTGCCTACGTATGACGAGAATCAGGTTCGCGTAGTTCGGGAAGATTGGATACGGTCGAGAATTAAAAAAACAACTAATTTAGAGAAAACATATTTTTTTGAAAAATGATGAAACATGTAAACTCTTTTTGGATTTTCTTTTCCCCCTTTTTTTGATTTTTTGATTTTCGGAAAATGCTGAAAAAGTGCGAAATCCTTTTTTTTTTGAATTTTTCATATTTTGTTTCTTAACAAAAATGTGGCAGAAAACATAATTGGGCCCTACTTGCTTTATTTTCACACTTCACCCACTTTTTTCTTTTTTCATTTGCCCTTAACTATCATTGGTCCGCCAAATAACCCTTTTACCCTTGAAGAAATGCAACATGTAGCACATAGGATGCATCAAGATGGTTTGTTATTTTGAGTACACCTGTCCTAGACGGACCCAACCCCTGTGTTGAGTCCCCAAAGTCAAATGCACGTGATGCAAACAAACGTTCCTACTAGGGATCCGGCATGAGGTTATGTTATTCTAAGTTTAAACCTAGGGTTGTGTTCTTGACCTGGCTTACCCGACAGGACAACTCGAGCCGAAGAGGGGACAACATACCGGGAGCACTGGAGTCTACCCGGCCTTGTTGCTGGCCCAACCCCGTTCTTATTTGGTTTAACTTCTACAAAAAAAGCGAGCCACGCGAACGTGTGCACCATTTTTAGAAGAATCAGAGTGGTGGCATAAGAAGACAGTTATATACAATCCAAATAATATCAAAGCGGTAAACATACAACAGTTAGCACAAAAGGTTCACATAATACAGTAATGTTAACAAAAAATGAAGCCAAATAAAAATTATATTAACAAGCTCGAATTGTTGAACCCTGAAATAGAGATTCTGGGTTAGATCCCCAGTAGAGTCGCCAGAGCAGTCACACCTCCTTTTTACACCCCGCAAGGGGTATTAAGGGAGTGTTTTTCAATTTAAGTGACAATCGAAATGGGATTATTTGTTTAAAATTCAGAGTCTCCACTTGGGATAATTTATGGTTTCCTAAGTCACCGGTTTAAAATCTCGAATCGAGGAAGTTGACTCTATTTACGGTCTATGAACACAAAAATCTAGGTAAGGAATTCTGTTAACCCGGAAGAAGGTGTTAGGCATTCCCGGGTTCCGTGGTTTTAGCTTGGTCGCTTTGATCATACTTTGCTTAATCAAATTATCTAATTACTTATTTTAGAACCTATGTGCATTTGCTTTTTCTAGTTAAGAAACTATCTTGAAACAGGTCACGCGTACGTGTACCCATTTGTTTGGTGCATCAAAAATCATGTCATGTGAACGTGTCCACAGTTAATAATGCTTTATTATTATTAAGAAAAGTTTAGTCGAAGTTGCGCGAATGCATACTTTGATTTTGTTCTTAGGATCATAATTATGTCATGCGAACGTGAACACAATCACGACGATATATTAAGTCACGCCTAAAGCAAGCCACGAAATTAAAAACACCTCATCTCGACATCTTAAACCTTTATCTAGTCCTGCCTATCACACAAAGAAAAGTGAACCAAAAGAGCTAAAGGTCCGAAATGATCTTCTTTGTAGAAACATTTGATGAGAAGCGATGTAGAACTTCATTTAACACTTATGCACCTGACTGATTGAACGAAGTTACAATTTATAATTGTACGAAAAAAGAAATTGCGACCAAAGATGAAGAGATTTGCAACACTATATTTGTTAGCAGCTTGCATATTTGTATTTCACATCGCTTTGTATGCAGCATTCTATGTTACTAATAGTACGTATTAAAAGAGTTTACACTATTAATATGTTGAAATTTAAATCAAACTTAAAAGGACTGTACTCTTGTAGTCAACATGTGTAGGTAGGACCAAAATTCCCACTTCTGAGACTACCAAAATATCAATAAACAAATTTGGAGTAATAAAGAACACAGAAACGAATCCAGCTTGAAATACTTAAACATCAAAAGAAAACAAACATGGAACAATATTGAATAAGTAAGGAATAAGATGACTTTTAATAACAAATCTTTAGATTGAATAAGAAGAACCTCCTTTGAAGGACCTACAATAAATCTGACTGGGATCCACGACGGAACTCGGATGCGACATCGACGGCATTGGAACCTCGTTGGCGACGGAGGAGCGACAGAAAAAATGAGAGAGAAGGCTGCGTTCTGGTTGTTGCGGCAGTCGTGAGTGAGTTAAAGAGCAGTAGCAACTGCTTGTTGGTTGTCGCTGGTCATTGCTTGGGAAGAAAAAGGTTGCTGGTCATTGAAGGGATGGATATCCGGCGAGGTGAGGGTCGTTTGGGCAGGAACAACGGCGGATCTCCTTTGGTCTTAGGTCCAGACAGTTGTGTGTGTTGAAGAGAGATCTCTTCTTTTTGTTTTTTGTTCTAATCGTCCAGAAAGAAAAGTTCAGGTAGGAGGGTCTTTTTTGTGTTCTCGTTATCCCTCTAGGTCTCTTTCTCTTGAAGAAGATAACGCCTAGGTGTGTTCATTTTTTATCAAAAACGGATGGCTTTTTCTTTAGGTCTAGAGTCCCTTTTAAGTGTCTTCCTAGGGTTTTAGGGGTATTGGGCTTAGGTTGTCATGGACTAGGTCCAAAAATTAGGCTTTAAAAACGGGTTGTTTGAACCCCAATTTTATTCTTTCTCCGTGAACAGGACTAAAAATCGATCTCATTTACCAATTAATCTTACTTAAGTAAAATAACAATTAAGATAAGACTATCGTTAAAACAAACCCTTTTTTTTGTATTTTCAAATACCATATTGAAATAAAAATAAGGTACTATTTTTTTGTATTTTTTAGTTTTACGAAAGGTATATAAACTAACAACAACTAAAAAGAAGAAATATTTTTGTAATTTTTATTTTTTGTTAAAATAAAGTAAAAAAGTCAAAACTAATTGAAATATCGATATTAGGCCTAAACTAAATATTTTGTGCTACAAATGGGTGAAATCTCGGGGAGGGTCAAAAATCACATGTCTACAGGCCCCTCGGGCAAACAATAGTTCATATACAACTCTTCGGCCAAACATAAAGCATATACATCTCATAACAGAAAAATCTAAGTGGAAATAACAAACCAAATCAGTGATTAAATTCCGAACACCTCGTAAAAACTCTAGTTTCACTGAAAGTTGTTTAAAGCATTTGTTCAATATTTTCAACAGAGTCTCAGTATAAAGAGGAGTAAAAACTATAATTTCATAAAAACAAGCCCCTCTGGCAAAGAATCACTCACTCACACACACACACACACACACACACACACACACACACATATATATATATATAGCCCCTCGGGGAAGACTCTCAGTCACTCGAGACTCAACTCTCATCAATCAACACTCATAATCAGTACTCACGTTGTACCATGTACCTTATAATAACTGCTGCGGCGTGCAGCCCGATCCATAAATATATAGTCGATTGCGCTCACTGGGGTTGTGCAAACTCCGGAGGGGCTCCTACAGCCCAAGCGCTATATCGCTGCGGCGTGCAACCCGATCCATATACACACACATATATATAATACACATACACATACATATAATATACATATATATATATATATATATATACATACATACATACAACCAGGCCCTTGGCCTCTCTCAGTCATCAACCTTACTATCAGGCCCTCAACCTTTCTCAGTCATCAAACTCACAATCCACTTGGGCTATCAGTAAACACAGGGTGCTCAACCCAGAATATCATTTTTATGCATCAAAAGAATATTTAAATACTGAGTTACGAAATCAATAAAAATATAACATGACTTAGTACAGATCTTAAGTCAAAACAATGAGGAATAGTAGTAAAAATCCCCTAAGGGTCCAAACAGTTGGCACGAGGCCCAAATATGGCATCCAACCCAATATATAGTAATAATTTCCAAAACGCAATAATATCAAATAGTTTTCAATCAAATACGAGACTTAATAGTCGTACGGGACGGACCAAGTCACAATCCCCAACGGTGCACGACCCCACGCTCGTCATCTAGCTTGTGCGTCACTTTAAAGCAGCACCACGATGTGGAATCCGAGGTTTCATACCCTTAGGACAACATTTACAATCATTACTTACCTCAAACCGGTCTAAACTCTAACCCGCGATGCCTTTGCCTCTCGAATCAGTCTCCAAATGCTCAAAATCTAACCAAAATCAGTTTCACATCACTAATACACGCTAAAGGAACAAAGACCAAGCGAAAATAATTAAATTAACTCAAAAATCCTGAAATTGGCCAAACCCGACCCCCGAGGCCACGTCTCGGAATCCGATAAAAATTACATCACAAGAATCGTTATCCTCCCAAAATCTAACCTCAAATGGCCCCTCAAATCCTCAACCAAAGGTCTCCAATTAGAAGCCCTAATTCTCCACTTTTAACCCTTAATTTCCAATAATTTCATGCCTAATCAGTGAGAAATAACCATAGAATCGAGTATTAAGTTCACAAATCTTACCTCCAATCGTTACCCCTTGAATCCCTCTTCAAATCCTCTCAAAAAGCTTTAAAGCCATTCAAAAATGGTGAGAAATGGGCTAAAAATTGCGAAGATGGGTTCTTATACATTTTGCCCAGGTGTTCCCTTCATCTGGAACGCGACCGTCCTCTCGCATTCGCGTAGGTCCACTCAGACTGCCTCTCCGCTTAGACCTTAGTGAACTCCACAATTGCTTCACGAACACAATGCTTAACCAGCTCATTTATTCGTGAATGCAGACCTCACCTCACGAACCCGTAGACAAAAAACCTGGGGTCCCTAACTGCCTCACTCCTCTTCGCGAACGTGACCCCATTCACGCGTTCGCGATGCACACGCTGCCTTACCCTTCAGGTTTGCGTCCTTTCCTTCATGAACGCATAGAACAAAATCCACCACCACAGAATACACTCTTCGCGAACGTGAGACACCTCCGCGAACGCGATGAACAAACCTCTGCAACAGAAATCCAGCAAAATCTGCAACTCTCAACACCAAGAATTTGGTCTGATAACCTCCCGAAACTCACTTGAGGCCCTCGGGACCTCAACCAAACATGCCATCACATCCCATAACATCATTCAAACTTAGTCGAGCCTTCAAATCAATCAAAACAACACCAAAACACCAAATCAACCTCGGATTCAAGCCCAAGAACTTAGAAACTTCTAAATTCCACAAACGACGCCGAAACCTATCAAATAAACTCCGAATGACCTAAAATTTTGCACACACGTCCCAAATGACACTACAGACCTACTCCAATTTCCAGAATTCCATTCCGACCACTATATCAAGATTTCCACTGCCGACCGAAAATACCAAATTTCCAATTTCGTCAATTCAAGCCTAAATCTACCACGGTCCTCCAAAATACATTCCGATCATGATCCTAAGTCCCAAATCACCTAACGAAGCTATCCGAACCATTAGAATTCACATTTGAGACATTCTACACATAAGTCAACATCCGGTTGACTTTTCCAACTTAAGCTTACTCAAAAGAGACTAAGTGTCTCATTCTTCTCTAAAACCACTCTGAACCCGAACCAACCAACCCAATACCATATAATACAACTGAAAACAATGAAGAAGTAGAAATGGTGGAAATAGGGTGGTAACTCATGAAACGATCGGCCGGGTCGTTACATCCTGCCCCCTCTTAAACAAACGTTCGTCCTTGAACGTGCCCAGAGTTGTTCTGAAAACCATCCAATTGTTGTGTAACCTTACCATGCACATAACCGAGGGTGATCCCATATCACCCTATCCCATATAGGTCAGATAATACAACATAACTGAAATTTCACAATTCACCCTAGCCCATGTGAACTTTAAGTCTTGAATAGAAATGTTTGTTGTTGACGATCCGTGATGATGTTTGAAAGTGAAACTATAAGCATGAAATATGAAATACGACCAACGTGCCAAGAATGATATTATATTTTGGGGGCATTAGTGCCAGTGGAACAAAGAGGCACGTAAAGGATTATGAAATGAGTGGTAAAACCCTCTAACTAATAAATGTTTTGGGAGTATCATTTAGTTACCGAGGAATGGTAGGTCTAAATAACCTAACCATGAAACTACACGTGCCAGTGTAGGAGTGATTGAGAGGTAAATTCCCGTGTTAATGTGATGAGGTTGTTTCCCTTTGTATGGGATGAGATTGATGTGTTGAGATGTTTCCCCTGGGATGAGATTATTGCTAGCGAGATGTGATGTGATGTCGACCCACATAGTATTTTGGTGAGATGGCTTAGCTGATCGGGCTGAGATCGGGCACCATGCCACGCACATGGTGGTGTTATTAGTGGATGTCTCAGAGTGAGACAACTTAGCCGGTTAGGCTGAGATCGGACTCCGTGCTAAAAACACGATGGTGTAACGGTGCTAAATATCTCCCAACTTAAAAATATTGAAACTTACTTGAAGTTTACCTCTCCCCTAATCTAGCACCTTGTTACTATTGTAGTCTATTATTGATTTCATGTTTCCTTCTCCGTTTACTGTTACTCGTTCTATTGAGAGTGTGTTTAGTTTTACATACTAGTACTATTCCATATGTACTAACGTCCCTTTTGCGGGTGCACTGCTGTCACGACCCCAAAACCAACCCGGTCGTGATGGCGCCTATCATGGAACTAGGCCAGCCGACACAAACTGAAAACCAATCAGTATTTTCCATTCTTAGGATAAAATCAAGTCTATTTAACAATAAACCAGAGTTTAAAACAAAACAACAATGCAGAAAGAAAGCCCGACATTCGGGTGTCACTAGGTATGAGCATCTACTACAACTATTTGACAACCTCAAGACCAACATTGTCGAGGAAAAACACAAAATACACTAAGGGAGAATAAGAAGGGAGTAAAGCAGCGCTGTGATTGCCAGGCATCTACCTTGCTAACTCCGATGAACCTGCCACCGAGCTTAGAAATACCTGGATCTGCACACAAGGGGCAGAGAGTAATGTGAGTACACCAACTCAGTAAGTAATAAAAGTAAATAAAGACTGAGCAGTAGGAAATGATAATCTACATCATGATAAACTCAGAAAGTATAACAAGCTTTCAAATCAAATATGAGTCAATCGTCTCATTTAAAATCCAGATTTTGGTAAAAATCATTTGAAGATGCTTTCCAACAGTTTCAATAGAGGTTCAATACAGTTTAAAGTAAAAGTGATGATGAAAATCATAATCGGCCCCTCGGGCAAAACATAGTTCGTATACAGCCCCTTCAGGCAAACATAAAGCATATATATCTCATAACAGAAAATCTCAGTGGAAATAACAAAGCCAAATCAGTGATTAAATTCCGAACACCTCGTAAAAACTACAGTTTCACTAAAAGTTTTTTAAAAGCATTTGTTCATCATTTTCAATAGAGGCTTAGTATAAAGAGGAGTGAAAACAGTAATTTCATAAAAACAAGCCCCTCGAGCAAAGCATCACTCATATATATATATATATATATATAGCCCCTCGGGCAAGCCTCTCAGTCACTCGAGACTCAGCTCTCATCAATCAGCGCTCACACTCAGCATTCACGCTCAATAGGTACCTTATAATAACCGTTGCAGCGTGCGGCCCAATCTATAAATATATAGTCAACTGCGCTCACTGGGGTGTGTAGACTCCGGAGGGGCTTCTACAGCCCAAGCGCTATATCGCTGCGGCATGCGGACCGATCCATATATATATAGATCCCTGCGTTGTGCAGCCCGATTCATAAATATATAATCCTCAGAACCATGCCCTCGACCTCTCTCAGTCATCAACCTCACAAGCTACACGAGCTATCAGTAAAAACAAGGTGCTCAACCCAGAATATCATTTTTTATGCATCAAACGAATATTTAAATACTGAGTTACGAAATCAATAAAAAGATAGCATGACTGAGTACAAATCTTAAGTCAAAACAGTGAGGAATAGTAGTAAAAATCCCCTAAGGGTCCAAACAGTTGGCACGGGGCCCAAATATGGCATCCAGCCCAACACATAGTAATACTTTCCAAAACACAATAGTATCAAATAGTTTTCAATCAAATATGCGGCTTAATAGTCGTACGGGATGGACCAAGTCATGATCCCCAATGGTACACGACCCCACGCTCGTCATCTAGCATGTGTGTCACCTTAAATTAGACCACAATGAGGAATCTGGGGTTTCATATGCTCAGGACAACATTTTCAATCATTACTTACGTCAAACCGGTCCAAACTCTAATACTTTTGTCATGACCAAACCGATGGGCCGCTATGGGCACATGGTACCTTACTCATCCGAGTACTAACATAATGTAACTTTCTTATTACATCATCATATACACGTGACATACGGGCCTAATAGGCCAACATGATCATTTATAAACTAAAAACATAGGCCGACAAGGCCGTACAATCTTTCACATACACGACATATGTCTACAAGCCTCTAAGAGTACATAAATGTCATAAAGGTCGGGACAGAGTCCCGCCATACCAAACAATACACGTCTAAATCATACTAACCAAACAAGCAACTCCGAAGCAAATAGAGTACACCAACATCTTCCGCTGAGCTGATAGCCTACTTAGAGGTATCTCAACCTGTCTATCGGGACTTGCGGACATGAAACGCAACGTCCCTAGGCAAAAGGGATGTCAGTACAAAAAATGTACCGAGTATGTAAGATACATAAATAAGTACATAACAGACATGGAAGAAATATAGAGTAATTGACTCAACATGTAAGTCTGGATAACTCTGTAAATCATAAAATACTTTTAGCATCATGCATATGCGTATGAATGTCATGTCGTGCATAGGTACATATTTCATAACATCATCAGCCTCTGAGGGTATCCCATAATATCATATTGGCCACTGATGGCAAAATCATCAACGTATACCAACTGATTATGTGGTGGTGCGTATATAACACCATAACCTTTCCCATATCCCATATACATACATATATATATATATATATATAACTCCATCTGGTCACGGGTCAATGTACATGAATGCAATGCATGAAAGGTACGTTAATAAAATCTTTTGGAATGTCATAAGACCATTTTGCCTTTGAGTAATATCATAAAGTAAACTCTTTTCAACTTTCATATTTTTTTGAGACCCATGAACAGATGATAAAATATTATGACACATGGAAATTCAAGAACATAGATATCTCTAATACTTCTATGTATAGAGTTATTTATGGAATTTGTGCATTTGCACGTTTCGTTCGTATTGTATGGATCATGCCAAAAGAAAGAATGGATAGCCTTAATTTATCTGGAGTAGGGAAATATCTGTATAATATTCTTGTAGGAGAATTCGATTGCAAGAAATCCCATTGCTAATGAAGTGTTTAGACCAGAAATTCGTTAAAGATTTCATAAGAATTGCACGTTTTTTGTAGACTTCTTAACTATCCTTTCCTAAGTTCTAATTTGTAGGAAATGACTAATGTTATGATCTGTGTCTTTTTATTCAAGACATAGGAAGGGAGGCTTTGTTAAAAACTTTTGAAAATGACTAATGTTTCTTGATATTAAGAATGCTAGTACTTTGATTCTATATAAAGTATAAGAAAGTATGGTGTCTTTATTATGGCAGGTTGCCACGTTTTTGTGGGGGGGGGGGAGAGATTAATCTTATCCAAATATATCTCCAATTAATTAGGTAATGTTCTGTTACCCGATAATTAATTAATTACCCGCAAAGTTGAGAATTATTCCCACTTACTTGAAATATTACTCATTTTTAACATACCTTATACACCTTACTATTATGGTCATGTGGTACCTTGTATGGTACTAGTCCATAAATACCGAGTATTTTAGCTCGAGCCTTATTTTATCCCAACATGCCAAACTTGGACGAAAATTTATTTTCTTTGACTTGCTCCCCCTTTCACCTTTACTAATCACTTGTGAAATAGCATAATCCTTATAATCTCAAAATAATATTTTACTTGGACTGATGTCAATTACCTTATGACAAATTCAATGTACAATACTTCAGGGTGCAACATCGTCGTAACTTAATATTGTGAAGCGTAACATCGCCGTAATGTAATATTGTTGGGTGCAATACTGTCATAACTTAATATTGTAAAGCGTAACATCATCACAATGTAATACTGCAAGGCGTAACATCATCGTAATATATTACTGCAGAGGGTAACATCATTGTAATATATTACTGTAGAGCATAACATCGACGTAATACTGCAGGGTATAACATTATTCCCCTTTGGAATATTCGTCCTCGATTGTTGACTGATGAACTTATCATTTTCATAACTTATATCTTACGAATACTTTAGAACTTCCCTTTCCATCTAGGTGACTATTCTGTAAATAAGTTTAAAGTCCATGGCATTCCCCCCTTAGGCCTCCTTCTCACACCACAACTTGTAGTCGGAATCCTTCGAATCTCGTAATTATTGCTATATTTCATCTTGCAGCCTGTACAATTTTGACCTTGTAAGTGTGCCCGATCTCTAGGCTTCATATGCAGAGCTTGATAAGATGTCCCTTTGGGCATCTATGTGTATACTGAAGTTCTTCGCTTGGTACTTTGTTGAATTCACGAATATTGCTATATCTCATTGCATAGGTCCGCTTAGCCATCCGTATGAATTTACTTCCATGACTCTTACTTTAATTTATCGTTGCTGAGGTCTGCTACCAAATCCCAGCTTACTCTCGTTGCTTATTCTATATGTATAAATTTAAGTCCTTTAATGCTTCCTCATTACTACTCATCTTTAGAATGACAGCCTAATCTCTTCTCATACTTTGTGACTTTTGTCCATCCATTGTTGATTCACCTCAATATTGATCTACAATATACCACTAATATCTTGAAACTTCTTACACAATACTTTTCCCCTAGGGCTTACGTTACATCAAGGAATATTCGAAGTAATTTTCCTGATCCACTTAGCGGCGATACTGTATTTGAATAACCGTATTCTATAGCATCACAAGGTGATTCTCTTATGTGAGTATTTTAATCCTGTACAATTCATGAATCCCTTTTTTTCAAATCATTACTCAACGGTAAGCCCAAACGTCATCCTTTATCTATCACAATTATACCCTTATTCTACTATTGGGGTAGCATTCCATCTCTTCTAAATGCTACTTATGAAGAGTAACTCATTTGAGTCCATTCAGGCTATACTGAGCTTACTTTAACATAGAGAAGCCATTAGCTCCCTTGTTTTCATGTGCCTAATACTGAGGACTAATCCATTCTCATCACTTTCTCACTTACTTTTTCTCGTTCTTACATCCTGTCATAAAACTTTGTCACTTTACTATACTTAGCTTGTGATCTATACATATCTATTTATACTACTTGCAACTTTCCTTTAACTTGCTTGTACCATAGATTTTCTTATGTTATTCTGGAATGTCAAGCGAGACTTCACATAGTCTCTAACCCTTCTCTACTCTCTTAGCTAGATTTCTCAGTACTTAGAAACAATAGGCTGGAAGATATGCCACTGACGATGCCGCTATCATTCCCGGTTATTGGATCCTCGCACTTCTAGCCTTCTACCCGAAGTATGGACTATTCACAACTTTCTGCATTTGAGTATCTTGTACGTTATTCACCTTTACCTTATTTACTTAAAATCTCGCATCATATCTTCTATCTCTTTCATAATATCCGTTCCACATAGGTATGATTCACACCACAACCTAAAGCTCTACTATAATACTACAATCCGGTGGGAGCTTCATATTGACTTCTTATGAGGCTGTTATTTTTTTAACTGGCTTTATCGTAGAGCTGTTATAGACTATGGTTGGTGTACTTTATCTCTTGTACCTCTGATATTAAGAGTGATCCTGCAATGTTCTCAATCACTAGGTCTATAATATTTCGGGTCTAGTAATCAGACTCTTGATTTACTTAGTTGATGTCACTCTTTACTTTTCTCTTCACTCTGATCAACCTTTATGTAGGTTTAAGCTATCTTCCGATCTGTGGATCATGGTATTAGTTATGGGCTTGAGAAATATGCATGATACAACCCTTAAATAATTTAATCCTTCATTTATGACCTGACTCAATTCTTTCTTTTAACGTATACCAGAATCTTCTATGGTTGTATATGTTGCATGTATAAAACTCCGAACCCTTAAGTGAGTTCATAACGTAACCAACTCTGGATCATTGATCGAATAATTTTTTCATTCCATTTTAGCTTTCTTTAAGGTAAGCTATTACTTTTCCTGGTCCTTCTACCCCTTGTTGCGTCCATACTTAGCTCATCTTAGGGCCCATACATGCCAGAGTTTTTGTGTAACTCATATGATCTCGAATATTACTTTTAATTTTACTTCTCGTTCATCAGTCACTGTAGGTGCCACTTTCCTTTGGAGTGCTTATAATGTTGTTGTGAGACTATTGTTACACGACCATTTCCTCTTTAGGTCGTTGTGCTTAAGTTGAAGCCTTCTTCCTTATTTCCTTAGCTAGTCTTTCGTTATAGTATTTAGGGAGAACCCTTGACCCTCGTAAAGCTGTGAGCTTATTACAGACCTTTTGATGTCCTTCATTGCCTATAATTATCCGTAGTTGCTTACCTCCATACCCTTGTGCTTGTAGGGTTGCTTCAACGGATATTTTGATTGCCTTCCTAGTGGCACTTTCGTTTATCCCCATAACACTCATACGGTATCTTTAACTACCCCGATTCCTATTTGAATATATCTCAAGTATTATAATAACATTACTGCAAGGATAAAATCTCCATTTTGGGGTTTACTACATTTATCTTGCATGATCTGCTGATTTGTCTATAACTTCTTTTCTAGCCATGACTAGGCTCGTCCTGAATCAACTACTAGCTACTCATCGACCCATTACCATATCCATATTCCACGTAATCTCTCTTAGGTTATTTCCTTTGTCCAACTTACCTCTTGCATTGGCTCCTTATTTATCAATAACCTTCCGGGCAAGAAACCTTACTTTCTTTTTCTGGCATCGTGCTTACGTAACATTATGGAATCATAGCATAACTGTAGGATTCGGATAAGTGCAATCTCATCCCTTTCTCATTTTTATCGCATTCTTCCTTTATCATTCCATATTCCCCCTTTTAGGGGAGTACTAAGACTTGGAGCTATGATGACCTGCCTATAGATGTTTTTCCTCTCCATATTTGGCGTCTTTTCCCATCATCAATGACCCTTACTCGCCTTGCAGTAATACTTATGTACCAAGGATAACAAAATTCCACAATTGCAATTGTGGAACTTAGTGTAAGTGGCACATATAGTCCCTTAAGCTTAACTTTGCTGACATTGCTTGCTTTAGGGAAGGGTTTTCCTGAATGACCATCCTCTGATTTCGTCATGGATCTTCTTCTATTGTCCATTCTATTATTGCCAGAACGCAATCTAAAATTCTCATGATGCTGACTATTATCAAATCACTCAGTCCCTAATTCATGTTTAGTTTATCTTGTTCACCAGTCCATATTGATTTTTATTAATCTAGGGTCTAACTTTTCCTTCTGTTAATCACGTTAGAGTTGTGAACTTATTTATCGAAATGAGGATATGACTTTATGGCCTATATTTTATATTTTTTTTGTCTCAACGCCTATCATTTTTCGTTGTTTCCTTCACTTGACTGTAGACTCTGTAATAATGTCGTCATTTTTCATTTTTTTACCAACCTTTGTCATCTATGTATCACATCTTACTTATAATGCTTCATTAACTCTCTTCTTATTTCCCACTAATCATCTAGGTCTATTGCTTTACTTTGAAAACTTGAACAAAATATTCTTTTGCTTTTGGCTCCCCTTGCTCCATCCCTTGGCTCTTCGGGTTGCCAAGCATTCTCGTTCTACTAGGGATGGGAGTCATACTAAGGTAATATTTATCCTTTTTAGGCTTCCAGTACCTATCTTTGTAGTACTCATATCTAGTTGTACTATTTTAGAGTGCACCATTTTGGAGTCTTATAAAGATATCTATTAGCAATTGCAATATCCTTCGGAAATATTAACTGACACAAATAATTCATCCATCATATCTTCTTATACTACTTCTGTTAACCCTCATAAGGCATATCTGGAATGGGTGCGACCAATTGTATATACCTCTATTACTATTGAATATAACTCAAAAAGTTTATGTTCCTCTGCCTCAATTATAAACGCAGTTAACCTTCATTAATTGGGCACCTCGTACCCTTCTTCATCTTGCTTCTTTTGCTTGTTGAAACTTGTATTTATCTTCTTAATCTCTCATTGTCTTTTACCATAAAGATGGATAGACATTCTTGCCTTTAGGCTTCTTATCCGGAAGCTTACACCTTTCAGTACACCCATGATATGCTAAAGACCTCATATTTACTTGTCGTGGGCATCTTACAAAAATCCAATTCCTCTGACTCAGCTCTTCCACAACTATCTCTCTTTCCAATCCTTCTTTCCGGATGTAGGTATCGTCTTATTACAAAAAAAAAGAATTTCGGAATTTAAATTCTTATAAGTGAGCTCTACCACACGATCTAGAGTAAGAAGAAAGAGTGACAATCTTAAATGCCATGTAGCCTACTACTTATAAGTGTGGTGCACGACACACCCATAAACAAGACTCTACTAGACACAGCTTGTAGACTCCCTAGGACAGAAGCTCTGATACCATTTTTGTCATGACCCAAACTGATGGACCGCGACGGGCACCAGGTACCTTACTCAACCGAGTACCAATGTAACGTATATTTCTTATTACATCATCATATACATGTGACATACGGGCCTAATAGGCCAACATGATAATTTAAAAACTCAAAACATAGGCCGACAAGGCCGTACAATCTTTCACGTACACGACATATCTCTACAAGCCTCTAAGAGTACATAAATATCATAAAGGTCGGGACAGAGTCCCGCCATACCAAAAAATTCACGTCTAAATCATACTAACCAAACAAGCAACTCCGAAGCAAATGAAGCGCACCAACATCTTCTGCTGAACTGATAGCGTACTTGGAGGGTTCTCGACCTGTCTATCAGGCGGGCATGAAATGCAGCATCCCCAGGCAAAAGGGACGTCAGTACGAAAAATGTGCCAAGTATGTAAGGCACATAAATAAGTACATAACAGACATGGAAGAAATATAGAGTAAATGACTCAACCTATAAGTCTGTAACTCTGTAAATCATGAAATACTTTTAGCATCATGCATATGCGTATGAATGTCATGTCGTGCATAGGTAAATATTTCATAACATCATCAGCCTCTAAGGGAATCCCATCATATCATATCGGCCACTAAGGGCAAAATCATCAATGTATACCAGCTGATTAGGTGGTGGTGCATATATAACACGATAACCTTTCCCATATCCCATATACATATATATACATACATATATATACGTATATAATGTCATTTAGTCACTGGTCAATGTACATGAATGCAATGCATGAGAAGTACGTTAATAAAATCTTTCGGAATGTCATAAGACCATTTTGCCTTTGAATAGTATCATAAAGTAAACTCTTTTCAACTTTCGTATTTTTCTGAGACCCATGAACAGATGATAAAATATTATGACACATGGAAATTAAAGAACATAGATATCTCTAATACTTCTATGAATAGAGTCATTTATGGAATTTGTGCATTTGCACGTTTTGTTCGTATCGTATGGATCATGCCAAAAGAAAGAAGGGATAACCTTAATATACCTGGAGTAGGGAAATATCCGTATAATATTCTTGTAGGAGAATTCGATTGCAAGAAATCCCATTGCTAATGAAGTGTTTAGACCAGAACTTCATTGAAGATTTCATAAGAATTGCACGTTGTTGTAGACTTCTTAACTATTATTTCCTAAGTTCTAATTTATAGGAAATGGCTAATGTTATGATTTGTGTCTTTTTATTCAAGACATAGGAAGTAAGTCTTTGTTAAAAGCTTTTGAAAATGACTAACGTTTCCTGATAAGAATGCTAGTACTTTGATTCTATACAAAGTATAAGAAAGTGGGGTGTCTTTATTATGGCAGGTTGCCACGTTTTTGTGGGGGGGGGGAGGGAGGATGAAGTAATCTTATCCAAATATATCTCCAATTAATTAGGTAATATTCTGTTACCCGGTAATTAATTAATTACCCGCAAAGTTGAGAATTATCCCCACTTACTTGAAATATTACTCACTTTTAACATACCTTATACACCTTACTATTATGGTCATGTGGTACCTTGTATGGTACTAGTCCATAAATACCGAGTATTTTAGCTCGAGCCGTATTTTATCCCAACATGCCAAACTTGGACGAAAATTTATTTTCTTTGACTTGCTCCCCCTTCCACCTTTACTAATCACTTGTGAAATAGCATAATCCTTATAATTTCCAAATAATCTTTTACTTGGACTGATGTCAATTACCTTACAACAAATTCAACGTACAATACTTCAGGGTGCAATATCGTCGTAACTTAATACTGCGAAGCGTAACATCACCGTAATGTAATACTGCTGGGTGCAATACTGTCGTAACTTAATACTGCGAAGTGTAACATCATCGCAATGTAATATTGCAAGGCGTAGCATCATCGTAATATATTACTGCAGAGGGTAACATCATCGTAATATATTACTGCAGACCATAACATCGACGTAATACTGTGGAACGTAACACCCGTGATGCCTTTGCCTCTCGAATCGGTCTCTAAATGCTCTGAATCTAACCAAAATTAGTTTCACATCACTAATACACGCTAAAGGAACAAAGCCCAAGCGAAAATAATCAAATTAACTCAAAAATTCCGAAATTGGCCAAACCCGACCCCTGGGCCCAGGTCTCGGAATCCTATAAAAATCATATCGCAAAAATCCTTATCCTCCCACGAGTCTATACATACCAAGAACATCAAATTCGGACATCAAATGGCCCCTCAAATCCCAAATCAAAGGTCTAAAATTACAAGCCCTAATTCTCCAATTTTAACCCTTAATTTCCAATAATTTCATGCCTAATCAGTGAGAAATTACCATATAATCCAGTATTGAGTTCAGAAATCTTACCTGCAAGTGTTAACCCTTGAATCCCTCTTCAAATCCTCTCAAAAAGCATCAAAGCCGTTCAAAAATGGTGAGAAATGAGCTAAAAATCGCGAAGATGGTTTTTTATACATTCTCCCCAGGTGTTCCCTTCATCGGGAATGCGACCGTCCTCTCGCATTCACGTAGGCCCACTCAGACTGCCTCTCTGATTAACCCTTCATGAACACTACAATTGCATCGCGAACGCGGACCTCACCTCACGAATGCGTAGACCAAAAACCTGGGGTCGCCAACTGCCTCACTCCTCTTCGCGAACGCGACCCCACTCACGCGTTCGCGATGCACACGCTGCCTTACCCTTCACGTTTGTATCCTCTGCTTCGCCAACATGTAGAACAAAATCCACCACCACAGAAGACATTCTTCTCGAATATGAGACACCCTCTACGAACGCGATGAACAAACCTCTGCAACAGAAATACAGCAAAATCTTCAACTCTCAAAACCAAGAACTTGGTCCGATAACCTCCCGAAACTCACCCGAGGCCCTCGGGACCTCAACCAAACATTCCATCACATCCCATAGCATCATTCAAACTTAGTCGAGTGTTCAAATCACTTAAAACAATACCAAAACACCAAATCAACCTCGGATTCAAGCCCAAGAACTTAGAAACTTTCAAATTCCACAAACGATGCTGAAACCTATCAAATCAACTCCGAATGATCTGAAATTTTGCACACACTTCAAAAATGACACTAAGGACCTAATCCAATTTCCGGAATTCCATTTCGACTTCTATATCAAGATTTCCAATGCCGACCTAAAAAGGCCAAATTTCCAATTTTGCCAATTCAAGCCTAAATCTACCACGGACCTCCAAAATACATTTTGATCACTCTCCTAAGTCCCAAATCACCTAACGAAGCTATCCAAACCATTATAATTCACATATGAGACCTTCTATACATAAGTCAACATCCGGTTTACTTTTCCAACTTAAGTTTACTAAAAAGAGACTAAGTATCTCATTCCTCTCCAAAACCACTCCGAACTCGAACCAACCAACCCGATACCATATAATACAACTGAACAACACATAAAGAAGCAGAAATGGGGGAAATGGGGCGGTAAATCAGGAACGACCGGATGGGTCGTTACATCCTCCCCCCTTAAACAAACATTCCCAAAGTTGTTCCGAAAACCATCCAATTGATGTGTAACCTTACCATGCACATATCCAGGGGTGATCCCACATCACCCTATCCCATATAGGTCTGATAACACAATATAACTGAAATTTCACAATTCACCTTAGCCCATAACCTTAGAACCAATTTTCCACTTCCGAAATTATCTATAAGATCATAATCTCACATATACACACTGAATAAGTCTGAACAAGTTGTAACAAAACATACCTGCAACCTTAGATGCAATTACATGATATACCACATAACTCAAGCACTCATAGCGATAACTTCTAATCATAGCAGTTACTCAAAACAACCGAATATCGATAATAAACCTCTTATTAAATAAAGCCTCATTCCAACACTTTCGTATACTGCCAATGATGAATGAAACACGCAGAAAGTCATAACAATTCCTCAGATCAACCATTCATGAAGCTCCCTCTCCTTTGGCAAGGACTATAGTAAATTTCTAAGCCGTGTCCCGATAGTATTCATTCGAGATCCTAATGACCTCATCTCATCCCATACAGCTACTCTAGTGACATGGCACATCGATACAATCTCAAGGCATAATCCGTGCAACCCGTGCACCAATAAGCAACATCCCAAATGTATTCAAATCATGGAGAGTGAATCAAATGAGAGAGTTGTACCGCAAGCTTACCAGTACAACCACAACACGATGCTAAAAACTCCTCACACACTCTAGGACCAGAATACACGAATCCAACCGGAAGGATAATACCTCCACATAACTTCACTGCAATGTGCGACCCTTTCCAAACACTGATCCAAATGAATCACCTCAAGCCACCAGGCTCAAAGTCAACAACCACACGCCATTTGATGTCTAGTACTAACAGTTAATCACCATAACCACAGAGAGCAAATGGCGCAATGTCATATCAGTCCGAGAGAACATATCTAATGCGTAATCAATCATGCAACACCCAAATACCTATCTCACTCAAATTTTGCTATAAAGCCCAAATAAAACCGCACCATATGTGCATATAACCAACAATCACAATTCCTCGCAACATAGAAGGGTAACACATAGATCACTCTAGCAATTCGGAGTCAACAATAGCAATTCAGAGTCAATAATTCCGACCCGGTGTAGAACACACATCCATACTGGGCCTACTAATGAACCCTAAATCAACTCTAGTCACCCACAATATATAAATAACCCTCCGAAAGTCCACAGTGACTGAATCACAACACATACCACCCTCTGACTAACCTTAGCTACATTTTCACAGTCCACAGCCACGAAATTATCTACTCACAAAAATTCTCAGTCTCTCATTCCATAAATCATACGAATCGCCATATCCGATCCCAACTACACTACCCGAACATCTAACACACATCTGATACTCGATAATTCCATGAGGGATACTCCTATAATTCTTCTGTGCTACTAAGCAAACTTGAATATCAGCAGTCGATCTAACAAGAGAGCACCGCAATACCAATGAAGTACCCTAAACTCAAACACATTGCCCTTTATTAAATGTATACCCTTATCAAGCCACACCAATTAGCAATATCATTTGCCTAATCATCTGAAACAGGCCATGCTGCCTAAGAATTTATGACCTTCATTTAAGAACTTAACCATGACCTTACACATACAAATCTCAATCCTACACAACATACCGCATATACCATACCATCCTAGGATAAACACTGTTTACCGTGAAAATGACAACAACAATTAAATTTGTAAATGAAATTCTAAAAATACGTGATCTATTCCCGAGCTAGTTGTTAAAGCAGTTAATGCTAAGAACGTGAAGTATAATGATAAAATGCGAGCTAACACGAGGAAGTAATCAAACCAAAAGGGCCTGTTATCTGAGTGCAGAGATGGGCGATGGGACCTCGGGGTCGACGTTGATATTCAATCTCGAACTACCGAGGGCAACTGGGTATGGGATAACAATTAAAGGTATAATTAGATATGGCTATTTCAGCCAACATTAAGCTATAGAATGAAGAAAAGATAAGAGAATGATAAATGCCAAAGCGATCTCGAGCTAGTGAGAATGAACCACTTAGAAGAAAAGAGAGAGACATATTATTGCACTTATGAAGAAATGGAGCAACATCAGCCCCTTACAAGGTGGGGCGAGTCCCCTTTATATAGGAGGGAAGACTCAGTTACACATATGTGGGGGTTAATTACAAAGTACAGTGATGGGATGGCTTGACATGATGCTTCAGCATAGGCTCTAGATAGGACGGGCCTGTCAGACATAGCCATGTGCCTAGAGGGCTTCCCCCTCTGTCCTGGCTTCATTCTTCGTTTTCTCCGAGTCGGGCTTCGACGAGTCCTGAGGTCGAGAACTCAGTCACGATCCCCTGCCCTTGGGGTCCCAGGGAATGCTCCTGAAATGTCTCGATAGCAAGAAATCAAGTCTTCTGATTTCGCCGCGTACAGATAGTCTCCGCGTTTCCCATAACGAAGTGCTGGAAAATGATTCTGACACTTGGCTCCTAGAGCTTCTTTTGGCGATGCCATATCGATGATGCGACTCCTAGCTCGTGCTTTTCGGCCTCATTCATTGCATTTACTGATTTTTGCTTCCCAAGGTACAGGTACCGCCGATGGTTCAATTTTTCATAGATGCATTAACTGCGCCCTTCGGTTAGTCTTCCAAAGTCTAGATGATCGTGTCGTAATCCCCTATAAATGGGGGGTGCCTTGGCTTTGTTTTTCCTATCTTATGCTTCCGTTGGCTTGCTTGCCTGTTCCTCCCTATTATCTTCGTTCACCCTTGAACATCATGTTACGGGCTTATGACCTTAAGGCCATTTGGAGGAGTTCCCTTAGACTGCATCGTGGCTTTCTGTCAGGGTCTCCCTTCGTCGAACATAAGCGTGTTATCCCACTATTATTGTGGTCTTCGGTATGCTGGCCCTTGGTGTTGCTGCTGGCCCGAGGTAATGAGGGATGGGGAGTCGTCTCCTCCTTTATGTAGACAGTCATTCGGATTATGCACTACTGCTCAAAAGGGGGCTCAGATTATACACCACTGCTCACCTTCATACCCCGGGTCGACATGGTACTCTGCTCCGAGTTGGGGGCTTACACGGGCGGACATCCCAAGAAGTGGATTCCAAGTAGCCGTGCAAGCGGGACTGAGGATTTTTCGGTCCGCTGTCTCTTCGAGGCTTTCTTGGCCAAAGAAGGTCCTCGAGCCTTGGATAGCTACAACATTTTTCATCCCTTCCTGCCACTCGCCTTGTACCTTGGGGATATTAGTGTGGAAAGTTGGGATGAAACTTTTGAGGACAAGTGTCCGGAGGCACCTGTTGTGGACTTATGAAGGTGGGTTGGTCTTCGGGCTTTCATCTAGCACGTGCATCCCTTTGCCTCTTTCTCTAGGCGTGGACTCCTGTAGGCCCTTGTAATTATATGTAGCGACCCCTTAAGGGCTGCTTGTATGCAAATTTTTATGAATAAGAATATACTTTGTTGATTTCTGCTTTCCTTACTTCGCTTCATTTCTGTATGCTCTCATGCCCTTCGAGGCTCTTCGAATGCCTTTTTCTATTTGCTGACTGCTGATATCTAACTTGAGTGCGAGCACTCATTCTAATCTTTTGCTAATCAACACGGCTTTCCTCCGACCCGTCATCGTACTTCGGACTAATCTTGGATTGATTCTGATAGATCCGGGCAACCGAGGCACTCCGAGTTGTTTGGAGATCATGTGTCGAATTCCGGGGCTCTCGGGAATGTTAACCTGGATGAAGGTCATCTTCGGGTACCCGAGGGTCCTTATTGATCTTGATGTAGATAACCTTTTTAGAATGAATAGGATTGACTTCCACTGGGGAGTTTGCTCGTATTTGGGCGCTTCCTCGAACCTTCATGGAGCTTTCACGATTGGAGCTTCCTGTGTTTATTCCTCTTTTCCGAAAGAGGGGATCACGAGACTAGGTGCTTGCCTTGTGTCGAGTGACGGCGTTCAAAGCTCATCGAGGTCTGACTTTTTTGGGCTGGGGGTTCTTGACGTAGAGTGCTGCCCCGAGCATAGAGATAATACAAACGGCCCCTTGAGTCTTGGCTCCTCGTTGGAGGATGTTTTCTGGATCGGGTATCGACCCGTCGATCTGTATCGAGGTTGTTGGCTTCCTGGGGCTTGCCTCGTGTAGGCGAATCATTGCTATTTCTCACATATATGTGGGGCGGCTTCAGCTCCTTGGCAAGACTTCACCGCTTTTAGATAACTGCCTTTCTGCTTTGGGAATGGGTACTTCATCTCTTTAGGCGCAAAAGTGTTGGTGCGCGCCCTTGCCTTGACCTGTTAGTTTCACCATAGTCATGGGAACAACTTCGAGGCCTATCCGGCCGGCGACGGAGGGCGCTGCTCCTGGTGCTTAGGAACTAAGGGATTTCACTCTGAAGATGGCGTTCTTGATAAGATAGGAACACCTGGAGATGGCGAGGAGGTACTGCAGCTGGAGAGAGGGGGTAACACTGTAGGTGTTTTCCCCAGATGAGGGCATTGCGGACTCCGTTGATGGGTACTTGTGCGTATACCTATACCCTTTCGCATTTGGCCCCCCTGATAGGGTTGTGCTTGATTTTTGCTTGATGTATCGGGTTACCCTGGCACAGATTCATACGTAATTTTGGCAAATGGCACTGATGATGAGATTCTTCACAGAGAAGGTCGGGCTTGAATTCATATTTGACCACCTTGTCAGGCTATATCGGCTCTTTCATTATCGAGGCCTGCTAACTCTGAGGTGTCATTCATCCATGCCCTTCATTGTTAATGATGAAGATAGTGGGGATTGAGAGTGGGCCAGTTGGTCTATCCAGGTTCGGACGATCAATATTATCCCTATGGAGTTTTTGCCATTCCCCGAAGGGTTGAATTATGCATATGAGTGAGGCATTTGGTGATTTTTCAGATTCCGCATATAGCAAAAATTAGCTAAGTAATAATGTTGTTTCCCTTGTTACAGCAACTTGTGGATGCTGGGTGAGGTCCATGACCTGCCCGGCTGGGTCCGGAGGCTGGTGAACCATTCATCCTGTGACGAGCGTAGATGGCGAGCTGTACTCCACACCGGATGGGGAGCGCAATACCAAGGTATGCGCGTATGCTGCCTTTGCCTTGCCTTTGTATACCCGAGGTAACCCTTTCCCCTTCTATTTGTGCAATTTACAAATATCGGACAGTTCCCTAGGATGGGGCAATGTTCTTCCGAAGAGGGGAAGGAGTCATTGCCTTTCGAGCCGAGGGGCGATGGCGATAAGAGAGATCGGCACCCGCGGTGTGACGGAGCCTTAAGTGGCATTGGTCGGGCTCACATTTTTTAGGAAAGGGTGTCGCCCGAGTTTGCTTCTCTTGGAGTGCCTGATTCCCGACCGACAGTTCCTTTGAGCGAATATGCTATGCCCAGGGTCGGTTTTTCTAGGGCCTCAGGGGTAGGATCAATAGGAGTGTGTTACGACTTCGAGGAAGTCTGTCGGCTTCACTTTCTGGTGAGTTTTATGTACACTTTCCCTGTATCCCGTGTCCACCTCCCTCTATTGAACCTTCCTCGTGCAGGCCTATGATGGGCTTAGGTCTGAGCTGTTTCGTCAAGGGGCCAAGCTTCAGAAAATTCTGGGTGAGGGCGAATCTCTTAGGCTCCTTAGCGAGGAGAAGGAAGTTGAGATGCAGCATTGGCGATATGAGGCGTACCAGAGCTCAAACTATGAGAGCTATTTGATGGAGCACGTAATTTCCTGTAGTGCGTGCTTCACTCCTTTCTAACCTTAAGGCTAATTCCCTTTTGCTGTATCAGTTGCAGAAAAAGGCGGAGGCCTTGTAATACCTCAAGGGTGACGTCAATCGTGTTAGAGTTGTTTGCGAGGAGCTAAGGGCTCAGGTGCAGGATCGAGCTTTAGAGGAGATGAGCATCTCAGCTAAGGTCCCTGCCTTCGAGGCCCAACTCAGCTTGACTCATGACAATGCCAAAGTTCAAGCAGTTATGATTGAGAAACTTGAATTTGATCTCTCGAAGGTCAGAGCCGAGATAATCGATGCCCGGGCAGAAGCGGCATTAAGTCGAACCAAGGCTGATCATGAGATGGCGATTCATATGAAAGATGCTGCTGATACCCAAGCTGAGATGAAGCGAGCCCTCGACCAGGAGAAGAGGATCGAGGAATATATTTGCTGTAGATCCCGGAGAAAGTTACTCGAGGAGGTCTGTGCAAGGGGCTTCATTTTCTCGAAGGAATTTGCTCGAGCAAGGGCAGACGAGCGTGTCGCTCGGTCACTTCTTTTTGATGTTGCAGAGGGCGAATTTGACAAGCTGTAGCCCTTTAACACAGAGTGTAGATTTTGTTGTTTTGTCGCTTTGTCTCTGATATACGTAGGACATGCCCGTAGATGGAGAATGCGCCCTTTTTGCGCGTGTAATATATAAGAAAGAATTTGAAGCTTTATTTCTTCTGTGCCTCTTCTTTTTTTGTTGTTGCTTTTGACCGCTTAGGCCAGGTTTTGTGTTTGGCGAGGTCCTCATAGGTCCAGAATGGATCAGACAGATACGGGGGCTCTTAAGTGCTCTCCTTGACGTGAACAGGTGTTGGGGCCACTGTGCCAGGACTGGCCGTTTAGGCTTAGTCTTCGAGTCGCATTGTGACTCGTGCTGCAATTGACCCTCAGGCTATTTCCTACCTGCGTGGGAGGATGATGATGGCTTTTGTTCTTTGGGTCGAAGTGACCTTATGGGTGCTTGGTCCGGAGGTTTACTCGGTTGGTGACAATGATATTCATGCCGCACCCTTAGGCATATTGTTGCTTTTGAGCCCAATCTCCGAGTCGCGTTGTGATTTGTGCTGTAATTGACCCATAAATTTCCATGATTCTCCAGCTGGCGATAGTGGCATTTATGCTGTTTGGTCGTTGAGACATTTCAGTATATGGCCCAGAGGCTTTGCATAGTTAACTATTTTGGATCCGATCTCCGAATCGGGTTACGATTGGAGCTCATTTTAATCCTCAAATTGTCAAGATTTTTTAGCTTGAGACAATGGCTCTTATGCTGTTTGGTCGTAGAGACCTTTCAATATGAGGCCCGTAGGCTTGCTTAGCTGGCGATAATGGCTCTTACGCTGTTTTTTCCCATGGGCTTTTTGTAGGCTTTGTTTCCGCTCGTTAAGGTCTTTTTATAGTATTTTTTCTTGACCCATCGTCGGTTCCAGAGGAAACTCGATTTCAAGTCATTGTCGGCGATATTTCAAGCACCTCGTATGGTTCATAGTTCGTAGGTCGAGTAGATCGACGCTTTTGCAATTTGGAGCCGACATGGTCGGAGCTCGTTTTTGCCTGTTGAGGGAAGCCTGTTTTAATCGGTTCTTTCCAAAGTATATTCGGAGTAATGGCCTGCGATTTTTTAGCAATAGTCGGGCGTCCTCGAGTCGCATTATTTTGGCTGTATCATCCGTTTTGACCGTAGTCATATGCGTTTAGGTGTCTACATCAAGGGTATGCCCTTTATGGATTCTTACAAATGCAATGTATAGCCTAAACTTTGGGATTTTCATGCCTGTTGAGGTCTTACAGTTTGTCATGCCTGTTGAGGTCTTACAGTATGTCATGCCTATTGAGGTCTTACAGTTTGTAGAATAGATCTGGTTACACCGAGGTTTCCCGCTAGTGGTCTTACAGTTTTGGGTTTTCTAGTTGTATGGCAATTAACAGTAGTCTCCGAGTAATCGAGTTTGTTTAAGCTTGAAGACAGTTTCTCATGAGCTCGGAGTTGCCTTCCAAGGGCTTGATAAGCTCGGAGTTCCGACCCTGGGTCATGCAAGTTGTCGAATTGCTAAAGCTAAGTCTCCGAGTATATCAGGACTCATTTGATGGAGAAACATTTGCCGCGAGTATGTCAAAATAACCTTTCCCGAAATACGAAATGCCGAAAAGGTATTCTTTATTGCTTGGCGCAAATATATGCTGTAAATACATATTGTCCTGTTGCTGTGAGCTCGGCCCACATGGGTGATGCTCCTCTGATTATCTGATCCATTTACATGATTCCGTTTTGAACTTAGCCTGACATTTATTGGCCCTTCCAAGGGGATGGTGCCCTCAAGAGGAGGTCATCGCACGTTGTCCGACTATAGAAGAAAGGACTGCGATCTTGTCGGATCCCTTTCTTGGGGGTATGTTGCTCTGCTAATAATCTTGCTGGCAGGACCCTTAGGTCGTTAACTCAGTCAAGGAAAGAGAGCTCAACGGGTCCCGCGGAGGCCTCGGATCTCCGAGTGGATTTTAGACTTTCTTAATGCCTCGGCTGACTTCCTGCATGTAGGTTAGTAAAAGGAAAGAAACAATCAAAGGAGCAGAATAGTCCTTCCTTATTGCGGGGTGTGTAGGTGACGTTTTTGAGGTCTGGTATGTTCCTGCCATTTTGGTGCGCGAGCCCTAATCCAGCCTTCCACCGCATTCAACCAGGCTTGGCCGAAGATACGGTTCTGCTTACCCTTTGGTCCCTTCGAGGGCAAAGGCGTTGATGCCGGCAGTGGGTCATTTGGTGAGGGATTTCCTCCCGTCGCGTGTAGCTTTTTGTCGAATGCCTTAGTCCCACCTTTGTCAGGAAGTTTCATCCCTTTGGCAGAGTGGGGTCGAAATCACCTCTGGGCGGTGTGCCCGTTGTCATCCAAATAAAACATCCACGCTTCGCGGGCTCGGCGTTCCAATCCAAGCTCAAGCAAGCTGTATAGAGGGAGCGGCCTTCTTGATTGTTGTGGCGATCGACGTCTAGAATCCATCAAAGATTCACGGTGTGGTGTGATTTGGTTCGTTAATCCGAACTGCCCTATTGGCTTTGGCCTGACGTTGTCGGTATAGTTGGTCGAGCCACCTGCACTCATAAACACATGCTTTATTTGGAATAGGTTAAATGAGGGAGGGGATTAAGAGCGCGCGAATATGAGGCCGAGGCGAAGTCTCGGCGTCCCTTCCTTGGATGCAAGGGTGTTTTTTGGGTATACTCCTCGGACCTGTGTTTTCCCGACGATGAGCACTTTTTATCTGTATTTTATGGATCTTTGAAGGGTGTCGCCGCCCTTTTACTGTCGTGGCAATACGTTGTGGCTTGTCAGCTTCATTTTTCCCGATATCCTTCCTCCCTTGGAGTTGGATTCGAGCCTGACCGCTTGATGATACTTGGTGGCGACCTCTATTGAATAGCATGGTTGTCTTTCTTTTGAGCTGGTGACCCCGCGCGCCCCCTGGTTCCTGCGCCGGGCCATAGTTCTCTTGAAGGGGTCTTGGTCGAGTAGGTCTGAGCCACCTAGTGTTCTCGGCTTCGCTTATGGTGATCACAATGTTCGGTATAGCAATGCTAAAATTGCACTCGACTAGGTGGGGTTTCCCTATCAGCTGTGCCTTATTGAATCTGGTTCCATTGGAGGTTCCTCGAGGGTGTTGTCCTAAGGCTATCTCCCTATTGTTGCAAGGTAGGTTGCATCTCAAGTCGTTCCTTCTGTTTGCCACGCATAGATGATACCTCCATCTGCTTTGTATCAGCTTCTTTGTCGGGAGTCTGCTTGGATATACCGAAATCGATGAGGTTCCTGGAGGGTTATCCATGGCCTTGATTCGAGGATGGTGCCAGGTGTGGGCATCCAACGGACCTCGGCTAGGTACCTGATCAGGGTTCGCTCAAAATGCCTTGGAGTCATTGGGCATGCTTCGCTTAGGCTTTGGGTGAAGGCATGTGTTGGCCGATCATCCGAAACCGGGAGCGATCTCATTCGTCCTATCAGGGAATAGGGTGCGGCTTCCCGCGATATTTCATTTCTACTTCGTTCGACCTCAAGTGTACTGGACCCTCTCAGTACTACTTTGATGGCACTGGCGCGCGCTTCCACAGAGGGCCACGCTGGTACGGTGAGGCCAGGTGCCAAGCAATGGTACTGCATCACGGTTTCCCTCGAAAGAGTTTCTTCGAACTTCCTCAACAAGACGGGCTCGAACTCATCATCTCAGGTGTCACTACCTCTGAATGAGCACGTGCAAGCGGCAGTGTG
The DNA here is from genome assembly GCF_000393655.2 of Nicotiana sylvestris. NCBI lineage: Eukaryota > Viridiplantae > Streptophyta > Magnoliopsida > Solanales > Solanaceae > Nicotiana > Nicotiana sylvestris. The sequence goes on from NC_091068.1 coordinate 50,663,248, forward strand.
CCCCTAGGGATCCGAGGTCCTGTCGCACCTAGGGAGTTTCGGCGTTTCGAGTTTCTGCGAAGCGAGTTTTGGGACCGTTTCCTTGGAGACGGTTGATGGCTCTCCAGAATCATGATTTGAACTGAGTACCTTTGTCTGAAATGATGAAAACTGGAATACCATGCAGACGAACAATTTCCCGGATATAGATCTCCGCCAACCGCTCCAAAGAATAAGTAGTACACATAGGAATAAAGTGAGCGGACTTGGTCAGCTGATCCACAATCACCCAAATAGCATCGAACTTTCTCAAAGTCCGTGGGAGGCCAACTACAAAGTCCATGGTGATCCGCTCCCACTTCCACTCCGGAATCTCTATTTGCTGAAGCAATCCCATCAGTCTCTAGTGCTCATACTTCACCTGCTGACAGTTGAGGCACCGAGCTACAAACCCAACTATATCTTTCTTCATCCGCCTCCACCAATAGTGCTATCTCAATTCCTGATACATCTTCGCAGCACCCGGATGGATGGAATATCGCGAACTATCGGCCTCCTCTAGAATCAACTCTCGAAGCCCATCAACATTGGATACACAAATCCGACCCTACATCCTTAATACCCCGTCATCACAAATAGTCACATCTCTGACATCACCGTGCAGAACCTTGTACTTGAGGACAAGAAAATGAGGGTCATCATACTAACACCTCCTGATATGATCAAATAAGAATGACCAAGAAACCACGCAACCTAGAACCCGACTAGGCTCCGAAAGATCCAATCTTACAAACTAGCTGGCTAAGGCCTGAACATCCATCGCCATAGGCCTCTCTGATGCTGGTAAATAAGCCAAACTCCCCAAACTCTCTGTCGGGTGACTCAAAGCATTGGCCACCACATTGGCCTTTCCTGGGTGATACAAAATAGTGATATCATAGTCCTTCAGCAACTCTAACTACCTCCTCTAGCGCAAATTAAGATCCTTTTGCTTGAACAGGTGCTGCAAGCTCCGATGATCAATATAAATCTCACAAGGCACACCGTATAAATAATGGTGCCAGATCTTCAGGGCGTGAACAATGGCAGCTAACTCAAAGTTGTGGACCGGATAATTCTTCTCGTGTACCTTCAACTGTCTGGATGCATAGGCAATCACCCTACTGTCCTGCATCAACATCACTCTGAGGCCAATCCTCGAGGCATCACAATAGACCATATAAGACCCCGAACCTATAGGCAATATCAAAATTGGGGTTGTAGTCAAAGCTGTCTTGAGCTTCTAAAAGCTTGCCTCACACTCTTCCGTTCATTGGAACGGAGCACCCTTCTGGGTCAGTCTAGTCATAGGGGCTACAATTGATGAAAACCCCTCAACAAAATGGCGGTAGTAACCCACCAAGCCAAGGAAACTGCGGATCTCTGTAGCTGAGGATGGTCTGGGCCAACTCTGCACGACCTCTACTTTCTTCGGATCCACCTGAATACCCTCACTCGATACCACGTGGCCTAAGAATGCCACGAAATCCAACCAAAACTCACATTTCGAAAACTTAGCATATAACATCTCCTCTCTCAGAGTCTGAAGCACAGTCCTCAAGTGCTGCTCATGATCTTCCCGACTTCGGGAATATACCAGAGTATCATCAATAAAGATAATGATGAATGAGTCAAGATACGACCGGAACACACTGTGTATCAAATGCATAAAGGTTGTTGGGGCATTGGTTAGCCCAAATGACATAACAAGGAACTAGTAATGACCATACCGAGTCCTGAAAGATGTTTTCGGGATATCTGGCTCCCGAGTCTTCAACTAATGGTAACTTGAGCGCAAGTCAATCTTAGAAAACACTCGTGCGCCCTGAAGCTGGTCAAATGGATCATCAATACGAGGCAAAGGATAATGGTTCTTCACTGTAACCTTGTTCAACTGGCGATAATCAATACACATACGCATAGAACCATCCTTTTTCTTCACAAACAAGAGAGGAGCACCCCAAGGTGATACACTGGGCCGAATAAAACCCTTATCAAGCAATTCCTGTAACTGATCCTTCAACTCCTTCAACTCAAAAAGAGCCATATAATATTGAGGAATAGAAATGGGCTGAGTGCTCGGCAACAGATCAATGTCAAAATCAATATCTCTATTAGGCAGCATGCCCGAAAGATCAGTTGGAAACACATGGGGAAAATCCCGTACTACTGGGACTGAATCAACTGAAGGGGTATCAATACTGACATCTCTCACATAAGCTAAATACGCGTCACACCCCTTCTCAACCATAGGCTGAGCTTTAAGAAAAGAAATAAATATACTAGGAGTGTGATCTAAAGTACCCCTCCACTCAACACGCGGTACACTTGGCATAGCCAGCGTCACGGTTTTGGCGTGATAATCAAGAATAGCAAAATGGGGCGACTACCAGCCCATGCCCAAGATAATATCAAAATCTACCATGCTGAGAAATAATAAATTGGATCTGGTCTCAAAACCACTAAGAGCAACCAAACACGACTGATAAATGTGGTCCACAACAAGAGAATCTCCCACAGGAATAGAAACATAAATAGGGGAACTCAAAGAATCCGAGGTACACCAAAATGTTGAGCAAAATAAGAAGACACATAAGAGTAAGTGGAGCCTGGATCGAATAAAATCGATGCATCTCTGTGACAAACCAATATAATACCTGTGATGACAGAATCGGAGGCAACAGCCTCGGTATGGGCAGGAAGGGCATAGTATCGGGCCTGGCCTCCCCCTCTAGGATGGCCTTTACCTCCCCGACCTCCACATCTGGCTAGCTGAGCAGGTGGGTAGCAACTGAAGCAGTAACCATAGCTTGAGAACTCTGTGGGGCACGTTGTGGCTAAGAAGTTTGTGGAGGTGCACCCCTCCCAAATCTAGGGCAATCCCTCACCACATGGCGTGTGTCACCACACTCAAAATAAGCTTTGGGAGGACGTGGTGGCTGTGACTGGCTCGGGCCAGGTTGGCTGGACTGACCTCTGAAAGCACCCCGCACAGGAGGCGCGCTAGAAATCGGAGGTGTATAATAAGGCTCATGAGGTCTAGGAGGAGCTGGCGCACCAATGGCTGCTAGAAGAGCTGAATGAATGGGGCGACTCATAACCCCTACCATGACGACCTGCAGCTGGGGCATGGGCACCAGAATAATGGCCCAACTCTCGAGACCTCTTGGCCTCCCTCTCCTCTCTCTCCCTAGCATGCATACCCTCAATCCTCCTAGCAATGCTCACCACCTACTGATAAGAAATGTCCATCTCCAACTCACGAGCCATGCTAGACCTGATGCTGGGAATAAGCCCTTCAATAAACCGGCGAACCCTCTCACGAATAGTAGAAACCAAGGCTGGGGCATTTCTAGCCAAGCGGCGAACCTTCTGAGGAACAAACTCTCTCAGGAACAGATCTGAAAACTGGGTCCAGGTCAGTGAAGCAGCCTCGTCCGGACTGTCTAACTCATAGGTGCGCCACCACTCATAGGCGGCTCCTCGAAACTAGAAAGTAGTGAAGGAAACCCCGCTCGATCCTAATATACCCATGGTACAGAGAATACGGTAGCACTCCTCCAGAAATCCCAAGGCATCATCCGATGCTAACCTACTGAACACCGGAGGATCATACTTCTTGAACCTCTTAAGTCTCCGCTGCTCATCCTCTAAAGCCACTGCCCTATCCTCAGGCTGAACTAGCACTGCAGGCGGTATAAGAATAATCTTTGGGACCTGATCAACATGCACTCGCTGCTCTAGAGTGCGGGCAGTGGAAGTCTGTGCTCCTCCCCTGGCCTAAGATGTGGCCGCAGCAAGGGGAAGCAACCCTACCTAAGACAAGGTGGTGTACATGCTCATGAACTGCACAAGAGTCTCCTGAAGTCCTGGAGTATTAGTAGCAGTAGGCATATCAGGTGCCTAGATTCCAGCTGGAACTGCTGGTGGTACCTCGGCGGCAGCTTGCGCAGGTGCTCTGGCTGCACCATGTACGCATCCTCGGCATCTACCCCAGCCCCGACCTCTGACGGCTGTAGTAGGTGGCGCGAGTGTCTGATCATCTCGGGTAGCCCATGTCCTCACTATCTGTGAGAGAATAGAACATAGAAGTTTAGAATTGTGATATCAAAATCTCGCACGACAAGGAAATTAAATGAAGTGAAATTTTCCTAGCAGTTACATAGCCTCTCGTAGATAAGTACAAATGTCTTTGTACTGATCAGTGAGACTCTAATAAACCGGCTTGTGATCCATGACTCCTATGAACCTAGAGCTCTGATACCAACTTGTCACGACCCCGGTTCACCCTCCATGAACCATCGTGATGTCACCTAGTCTCTATGACTAGGTAAGCCTAAAATGTAGAAGATAAACCAAATTTTGCGGAAGAAAACAATTTGAAATAGAATATAATGTAATAAAATAGCATTTAAAAGTGTCGCTCGGCATAACCAATATTAACTCTCAAAAACTAATACATTTTCCCAAAACCCGAAAACTCATGAATCACAAGCTACAAATATAATAAAATGCTCTAATTCCGGAATGTCTAGATCAAAAGAAAAGATAGAAGGGATGTCACTACAAGATAGAATGGAAAGGGACTCCCCGGTATACGGACTTAACAGATGTACCTCGAAGTCTCTAGAGCAGTCACCTCTCCTCAAGGGTGATAGGAATGAGTCGTAGTACCTGGATCTGCACATGAAAAACATGTGCAAAAAGGGAATGAGTACACCACTGGGGTACTCAGTAAGTGCCAAGCCTAACCTCGATCGGGTAGTGACGAGGAAAGTCAGGGCCCTACTGAGATAAAATAAAAATATAAGATATGATAGTATAAGATAAGCAGTACAGTTGAAAACTAACAATAAGAATTTAATACGGGAAAACAAGGAATTCAATAACTGAAACAGAGGCAAAAACAATCACAAGGAGATAACCGGGGATCTCTCAGTATCCCGAGGATCTCTTAGTACCCTCAATATATGCCAGGAATCTCTTGGTATCCCTAATATACGTGCTAGGGATCTCTTGGTATCCTCCATATCTGTGCTAGGGATCTCTCGATATCCCACACCTCAGCTCAAATCATAAATACGTGCAGAGGATCTCCCGGGATGTCGTACCGTAGTCCCAAAGTAAAACACGCAGCAACAACACAAGGAATACTCATTTAAGCTCAACTCCGTACCAAGTAAACATGTAATTCTAACCTAACATGCTTCATGTAATACAATTAAGGCAGTTTAAGCAAATAAACAGTTAAGTCAATTAGACATGCTTTTCTAAGCTAACAGCAGTTTTAAATTGGAAGTAAAATGAAACAAGAGAAAAAGGAACACAATTGGAATTACTTAAAGAAAATCGAATTTTCAACAATTAGTTCAAGTACGTACTCGTCACCTCATGTACAGGGCATTTAAATTATCAAATATACTAAATCCTAAGGTGAAGGTCCCCCGCACAAGGTTAGGCAAGCCACTTACCTCGAACTAGCTCAAATCAATCTGAAGCCATGCTCTTGCCATGAGTACTCGACTCCAAATGGCCCAAATCTATTTAATTCAACTTCATAATGTAAATAATACTTCAAGTAACTGATTCTACAATTAAGTTCTAAGCTAATATGCGAAATTAGGTAAAATGACCAAAATGTCCCTCAGGTCCATATCTCAGAATCAGGTAAAATTTATATCTTCAGAATCCTCATACTCTCATGAGTCTATACATAACAAGAACACTGAAATCGGAGTTCAAATGCCCCTCAAATACCCATTTTAAGGTCTCTTAATCTCAAGCCCTAATTACCCATTTTTCCCCAAATTGTTCACCACTAATTAGGTCTTTAATTACATCTAAACGAGTTATGAAGTCAAAAATTACCTCCAAGTGATTCCCCTTTGGTTCCCTCAAAAGCTTCAATCCCGTTCAAAAATGGTGGAAAATGAAGAAGGGTCGTGGATGGGTTATTCAAATACTACCCAGATACTCCTTCTTCGCAAACGCGGAAGGCTCCTCGCGTTCGCGAAGCACAATTTCACTTGGGCCCAAATTTTTTCGTCCCGAACGCGATTCAAAACTTCCTCCTCCTACGCGAACGCGGGAAGACCATCGCGAACGCGTAGGTATAGAACTCCCAGCTTCACGAACGCGGGAGACACTTCGCGAACCCGAAGCATAAATTCCTCACCAGCCCCAGCTCCTCTTCGCGAACGTGAGACGCCACTTGCAAACGCGAAGAAGAAAACCAGAACTGACTGCTGCAACATTTTCTACAATTTCCTAAGTTCCAAAAATGACCCGTTGAGCATTCGAAACACACATGAGTCCCTCGAGACCTCAACCAAACCTACCAACATATCCCATAACATCATTCAAACTTGTTCCAATCTTCAGAATGCTCAAAACAATATCAAAATACCACTTTAGCATCGGATTCAAGCCTAAGAACTTCAAAACTCTCAAAATATGCTTTCGATCAAAAGGTTTATCAAACCTCGTCCAAATGACCTGAAAATTTGCACACATGTCACATTCAATACTATGAAGCTACTCCAACTTCCAGAATTCCATTCCGACCCTCGGATCAAAATCTCACTATCGAACTGGAAACTTCAAAAATTCAACTTTCGGCATTTCAAGCCTTAATTGGCTACGGACCTCCAAAACACAATTCGAACACGCTCCTAAACCCGAAATCACCCAACGGAGCTAACGGAACCATCAGAATTCCATTCCGAGACTGTCTTCACACTACTTCGACTACGGTCAAATTTCCAAAACTTAAGCTCTCATTTAGGGACTAAGTGTCCCAAAACTCTCCAAAACTCCAAATAAACCCTCCCGGCAACTCACAATAGCAGAAACAAACACGGGGAAAGCAGTTAATAGGGGATTGGGTATTAATTCTTAAGACGACCGTCCGGGTCAGTACATCAATCCTTTTTATGATAGATGACAACTAGTAAAAGGTGCGAGGACTTGTGCAACAGTTGTAATTTCGTAAATAAGGTATGTTAAGGCTAAAACTTTCCTTCATTTTGGCATAATCCCATAACTACAGGTGTTTGATAACTAGACATAAAGAGAAGTTCGTATTTCTGAATCTATATACGCTATCCTAGTCTCATACCTTATAGTATTCTCCCTTATAGGAACTTTATATTTAGTTAAGTATGGTCTTCTTATAGTCAAGAGATTAGAGGGTCTATATTTATATATTTAGTACTATAGTATTTTCACCATCATCGAGCTATAATCGGTGGGGCAGGCTCCTATTGGGCAGTATTACAGTATTTTCGCCACCTTCGAGCTATAATCAGTGGGCAGGTCGCTATTGTGCAACCTCCGATCAGAGGGTAAGTTATATCCCGAGCCTACTATAGCCGAGTGCCTATGAGCGAGCCTAGAATGACCGAGATACAGAGGTTATATCCCGAGCCTACTATAACCGAGTGCCTATGAGCAAGCCCAAAATTACCGAGATACAAAGTCTAGTATGGCCGAGTGACTATGAACGAGCCTAATATGCCAGACTAGTTATACGTACCGAGCCTTATAGGCCCGTACATCTGTTTTTCTTACTATATGGAGAGAGTTGAGTCAGTATTAGCAGGTAAGCATATTTTCAGATCATCTTTGACTCGTAGTTACTTTCAGTTATTATATTATTAGTTCAGCTTCAGCTTTCAGTTATTCTGCTACCTTACATACTCGGTACATTATTTCATACTGACGTCCCTTTTGTTGGAGACACTGCATTTCATGCCTGCAAGTCTTGACAGATGGCAGTATAGACCTTCCCAGTAGACATAGTCAAACATCAGCTCGGTTGGTAAACTCCACTTACTCAGAGTTAACTGGTCTAGACCTCGGAGTCCATTTTATATAGACAAGATTGATGGGTAGGTCGAAGCCCTGTCACGCCCCAAACCTAGGAGACGAGTCCGGTATATTTTGTATATCAGTAGATGTTCATGGCGACCTCGTCAGCCTGCAAAGTGTTATATTTATATATGAATGAGCTTTTGGGTATATTTTCCTCTCAAATGAGAGAGACGATATATTCAGATGATTCCGAAATATGGCCTTACAGGCCTAAGTGTAGGGTTAACCGTCCAGAGTTTATAGTTAAAGAGTGGTACGCTCAAGCCGAGTATGGCACCGGATGCCGGCCACGCCTCCCAGGTTTGGGGCGTGACATTTTATGAAGCCTCATATTAAAGTGAGGCGACACCTACCCTACCCAATTAGGTATCCTTATTTTTGTACCAGAAAATGAAAGTGCTTGAACGTTAGATATCTTCTACATGATAAAACCTTGCAACTCATAGAGATGAAGTTTTTTTCCCCATTACTTTGAAAAGCTAACCAGTCTTACAACTATGAATATAGTTACAACTAACATTCAATGTCTATACTCCGTAGTGTAAGTACAATGTTCTACTTCACATTTAAAATATTTTTTCATACTATTATTCTAGCAACTTCATTTTTTCATTTTTCAATTTTCTTTTTTGGTTTATGTACATTTGCCCCCTTTTTCGAGTTTTAAGCACACATATTATAGATTTTTTGAGCTATAGTGAACTTTTAAAATCTCATTAGCAGAACATGTTAATGTATAATGTACTGGTTCCCACTAAAAATAAGGTCTTATGAAATCAATGGTAAATAAAAGCTTTAATCAAGCATGAGAATTGAAATACAATTGAAAAGTTATATACGACACATAAAAGTGGACGAATGGCGTATTATACATGCACATATATATGTTGTCTATTATATATTATTACGTATATTTTTCAATTCCTCTTGGGGATAGATACGTTGAACATGACATTGGTTATAGCGAAGATCTTCTAAAATTATCACCTCTACCTTATTTAATTATGTCTCCTCTAGAAGGGATCGCATGAAGTATTTCTCAATTTCATACTTAGTTATCAAATATTTAACACCATTTTAGTATTTAAAAAAAAGGCATCTCACTAATTTTAATCGAGTAAAAGGATGCATCACATTTTTTCAGACAATTTAACATTGATTAAGTGAGAAACTCTAACTTATAGTATAACTCAAACTAAGATTCTTAATAATCTAATTACAACGACCTGATCGGTTGTTTTGAGCTTTTGCGTTTCACTCGTTGGTTTGAAACTTTGAGTAACTTCATATTATGTATTATGACTTATGTGTATGGTTGGTTTCATTTTACAAGCGGTTCGAGATTGATTTGGAAGAATGATTATCGTTTTTAGAAGCTTTAAATTGGAAAAGTTGACCAAGGTTTGACTTTTGGGTAAACGGATTCGGAATCAAGTTTTAATTATTCCAATAAGTTTGTATGATGATTTTGAACATGTACACAACGTTTGATTAAATTCCAATGAGTTTTGGATAAGTTTGGGTTGTATGGTGATTGTTTTCGATTTTGGCAGCGATTTGAGCATAAAGGTTACTATATTGAGCAAACGGCCTTTGATTTGTGTTTAGGCTAAACCATTATATCCGTATCTTAATTTTAGAATCGTAGAAAGTGAAATCATCAAGTTTTGACATCATATGAGGAATTTATGGTCATTTCACTAAGAATTGGGTTGCCAAAATTTTTCAAATTAATTACGAAATTGCCACTGAATTCGTATTTAAAAATCTGCACTATTTTCAAATATTAAAACCAACATATCTCATTCATTATAAGATCAAATGGAGTGATTCAAAATAACATGACTGAAACTACGCGGAATCCATTAGAGGCATCAAACGCGAATTTCGGGATCATTTGGCACAAGAAACGAGGTAAATAGCTGGGCATTTTTGGCCATTAATATTGTTGGAGTTTTTCTCATCTTGAAAGTTTGGGATTGGGAGAATTCAAAGATGTTTTTCAAGTTTCTTCCATGGGGTAAGTGTTTTCTACTCGGTTTTGAAAGTTGGATTGATGATTTCAAAAGAGAAATTGGGGGATTTTTGTCTAAACTTTCCTAAAGTGATTTTTTGAGTTTTGAACATCAATTCGGCGTCGGAATTGAATGAAATTAGTATGGTTGGACTCGTAATAGAATGAGTTGTCAGATGTTATGAGTTTTGTCAGGTTCCAAGGTGCGGGATTGGGTTTAATATTTTTGGCTTTGGGTAAATGTGTAAAGACTCGACCTTTATCGATTGGGTTTGCTTCTTATGTCATTATTTGATGATTTTGAGTTGCTTTTGGATAGTTTCGAACCGTTCAAAGGATGATTTGAGCGGGATGACGCTTCTAGTGTATCGATTGATCTTGTTTGAGGTAAGTATCTTGCCTAACTTTGTGAGGGAAAACTACCCCTTAGGATATGGGTTGAATGTGCCTTTTGTGTTATATGAAAGCCGTGTATGCAAGATGACGAGTGGGTACATGGACTATATGTGATATTTGATTGGTTTAGATTATCTAGACTCTTTCCATGCCTTTAATGGAATTTTTATAACATGTTATATCTCTCATTGTTTATCTACTCTTACATGCTCTATTTGACATTGTTAGCACTTGTTCTACCTCTTACTTGTTATTTTGCTCTTATATGCTTAGTTGATGTATTGCCTTCCTTATTGTTTAGTTACCTCTTAATTGTTAAATCACTTTTAATTGAAGTTGTTATTTCGTGGAATATCATCTTGTTTAGTTATTGGTATTGAAGTTGTAATAGCCGTTATCACATTGAGGCGAAATTGTTAATTGTTGAGATACCATTCCTTATTGAGAATTCCTATTTATTTAGTTATTGTTTAAATTCTTATACACATTGTGGTTGACCCATGAGCTATTTATTGTGAAAATATTGGTGTTGTTGACTTTGTGACAAGTTGTGGCATATGGGCACTTCTGGTGCGAGTTGTGATTGCGTTGTGATATTGATACGCATGCGTTGGTATAAGGCTAGGAGTTGATACACATGAAGTGAGATAAGAAGGGTTTGATATGTATATTGCTAGTAGGGGAACTACTTGAAATCACGTTGTGAGATAAGGTGGGGTAAAATGTGTGTAGCTATTTCGAGAAAAATAATTTATAAAACTAAATGTAAGGCTCACACGGTGATATAAGAAAAGATTGTGATTGAAATTGTGAAATGTTAATACGAGGCGGTACCTCGGTTGTGATTTTCATTGTACATTTTATGTTGGAACTACTTGTTTATTTGAACCGTCATTGTTCTTCCTTCAATCATTCATCCACATTTTGATTATATTTGGTTATTTGTTGTTATCTTTGTGTTGGAATGATTATGGCTTCTTGTGTGAGTCATGCATTCTACGTGATTTATTTTGTTGCTTTAACATGCCAATTTGTGCCTCCGTTATAACTTGGTGAATTGATTGTCAATGTGAATTTAGTTGCATGGGGTCACTATATCATATTCCGTTGAGTTGTTGGTAACATAATGGTTTAAATAAAATAATAATTAATATGCTTATTTTATGTACCTCTTAAGATATAAATCGTTATCTAACTCAGTGCCTTATTATTCTAAATGGTTATCGCACTTTCACTATAATTGGGTTCTGAAATTATATTCATCACCCTATTAGATGTTTACCTTACTTAACATTGTTATCATGGTTTTCTTTAACAAATTATACATTTAATTCGCTAATTTAACTTATGTTTTGCTTTGTTTAAAAATGATACTTTTACTCAGTTTTATTAATTTTTAAATTAAACCCATCTTATACTCTATTTCGTACAAATTGTATATTATTTTACTTTACTTAATTTGTAGAATAAACTCATTATTTCATTTAATACCTTACTTTATTCAAGATTGGTATTATGTTTTATGATGTCTAAATATATCATTCGTTCATCTAAATTAATATTTATCATGGTTGCAAATTACATGGTAGCACGTAGGCTTTGCCGTGCGAAGGTGATTGTTATTGTGGGCACGAGATGCCATATGTGCAATATTTGGAAATTGTGGTCCATGACTTGTGGTTTATGAGGTGTGGTGCCTCGGGTTAATTCTTGTTGTAAGTCCATGCATTGGGAGCGATTTGATTATTTGAGTTGTCATCCATTTTTTCTTATTTGAGTTCATTTACATCTCATCGGTTTTGCTTTATTACTCATTTACTACTTGCTGTCATTTATGTTTCTATTACTTCATTATTTTTTTGTAAATCAATAATTTTTCTACCATTGGTCTTGCATTGATGTTCTTCCTATTGTTAGCTTATGTATATCTTGAACAAGTTTCTATGTCTAGTAGGCGTCTTGACCTGGCCTTGTCACTACTCTACCGAGGTTAGGCTTGATACTTACTAGGTACCATTTGAGGTGTACCCATGCTATGCTTCTGCATACTTTTGTGCAGATCCAGGTATTTTGATTGTGTTGCTGAGAGTTGCGTCTACGCGACAGGAGACTTCAAGGTATATATGCTTGACGTTGTAGGCCTCGGAGTCACCATCTAACTTTATTATGCTACTGTAAATTATAATTCAAAATAGTATTGTGTTTAGAAATTCTAGTGTGTTTCAGTAGTGCTTATGACTTCGTACTACCGATTTTGGAAAATATATAACTATTGGTCGCTTGTAGCTATATATGTCATTTAATGGTTTATGATAAATGATTAAATAGTTCAATTCTATTATTAAATCAGCATGTGTTAGGCTTACCTAATCTTAGAGACTAGGTGCCATCATGACATCCTAGGGTGGGAAATTGAGGTTGTGAAAAGTTGGTATCAGAGCTCTAGGTTCATAGGTGCTACGAGTCATAAGCAAGTTTAGTAGAGTCTTGCGGATCGGTACGGAGACGTCTGTACTTATCTTCGAGAGGCTACATAACTATTAGAAACCATTTCTTTCATTTCTTATCGTGCAACGTTGATTTAGCTTGAAGAATATATCTTATATCCCTTTACATCCACTTGTATATGATGTTGCGCGCTCGGTATCAGCTATGCTTCGACGATTTGTTATGTTGCTGATGTGCTACGAGGGGGTCGTAGATGCTCGATCATTGTCTCGAGCTATTGTCTAGACTAAGGACACAAATATGTTGGTAGATCTTCAGTTGTTCAAGTGTGGGATGAAACTTGTTCGAGTATATGATTGATGTTGTACGAGCTTATGAAGGTTGGTAATGTGGATAATCGGATGTTGTGCCCTATGACTCTGCGCCAAGTGGGGGAGTCTACTATCGACGATTAGATTGCATGGGCAAGCGTCATATCAGTCTTGGGTTTGAGGTATATATGTAGTGTTGAGGGGTTCCCCAGAGTTGTACATGACTAAGATCTGAGATTTTCATGGGATGGTGATGGAACTTGCGGCATATCTGCATCATTGCTAAATCTACATTCCAGTATCAAAGAGGTTAGAGAAACATCTTCAGATTCATAGAAGGTCTCTTCAGAGTGGGTATATTGGTTGCAGCATTGCTGGGTGCTCTAGAGGAAATACAACGGTTTATGGATTTTCGGACGATGTGGTTTGTGCTGGGGTCTTCTGCAACTAGCTTTGACTTAGGATCATTGTGTACCGATAAGGTAAAGTGTTGACCTAAATACATGTCAAGGAGGATTAGAAGAAATGGGTTAGCTCGGTGGTGTTGGATCACCATAGCAACAAAGTTAACTGGTATTTTGGTGTGGTAATGCTTCACCAGAGTTCTGTGGTAATAATCTAGGGTTTGACAGCTTGTGTGACTTGTTTGAGTTGGGGAAGTTCAGTTCTGATAGCTAAGTGATGTACGGACTGGCATCGAAGAGTTCTTGATAGTGTCGACCACAGCTTGAGCTAGATATCTGATGTCGGCATAAGGAACGTGTTGCGTGTTATGATTTCCGCCCAGATAGGGTCGTGAATTCTAGACAACATGGATGATTTCAGATGTTTAGAAGAACACTAGCATTATTTGATACCACCTAAGAAGGGTGCGTACTCCAGAAGTTGCACTATGTTTTGACTTGCGGATGCTTGATTGGTATTAAGATAATCGCCTGACTGATCGACTGTTGATGTCCATATTTACTTTGTGGAATGAAAGAATTATAGAAGTACTTCCCATGGGATTACCGTATGTGATAAATGTGTCAACATTTGAGTAGTGTAGTTGTGATCGGATATGGAGATTTTAGTATTCTAGGGATTTGAAGACTAAGATGGTTCTCTAGGCAGATTGTTCTATGGTTGTGAACGATGAAGGTATGTTAAGAGGTTGGAAAATGATGGTATGTACTATAGGTATGTTATTATAGGGTTTTCGGAGGCTATCTACCTACTTTGGAAGGATTGGAATTGATTTGGAGGCTAATAGTAGGTCCAATAACGATGTGTGTTCTAAATTGGATTAGATTTATCTACTCAGCACAGTTATTGTGGAGGGGTATGTTATCGGTTAGGGTGGATCATATTCGTGTTCTGATATGTCTCATGTGTTACTCTCTTATGCTGCGATGATTTGTGATCTGTTGGTTATCTGCACACCAATGCGGTTATGTTTAGGCTTTGTAGCAAAATTCGAGTAAGATTGCTCTTGGGGTGTTGAATGGTTGATTGTGCCTTGGTTATAGATTTTCCTGTTTATGGTATATAGTGATATCCATATGTCCATAGTTATGGTCGCGAGCTTCATGTGATTGATGTTAATATGCTTATGTTTGTTGATTGTGAGCATCATGGCTCGATGTATTCCAGGTGTACCGGTGTCGGATTGGGTCATGCATCGCAATAGCATTATGCTAGGATATGATCCTTTGTGCTTATTTCGTGTGTTATACATTCCCTTGTGTGGTGGATTGATAGCATTGCGCTTCATGGTGGTATCTGTTGAACTAGCGAGATGGTTTCTTCATTTCCATTCTCTTTCCATCATTGGGTATTATTTGAATTATTGTTCGTTGGTGCACGGATTGCATGATATGTGGCTCTAAGTAGGATTTGTGTACCAGGTCAGTCGAGTAGCTTGTATTGGATGAGGTGAGAAATGAGTGCCATCAGATTTGATTAAGGTATGTTTGCAAGAATTGTGTCACTAGTCGGCTCAAATTTTGGCTATAGTTCTTATCAGGCAAGAGAGCTGCACGACTTGTTAATATGATGGGTGGTTATCAGTTTCTATATGTTTCTTTTATCCTTGGCAGTGTACGAAGGTTCAGAATAAGGTTTTAGTTGATATGAGGTTTGTTACTGGGGTCAAGTTGGTTATCGAGTAGCTATTACGGTCGAAAGTTGATCCTATGAGTATTTGAGTTATGTGGTATATCATGTGATCATGTCTTGAGATATGGTTATGGATTGATACAGCTTGTTCAGAGTTATACGGTGCATAGTGCAAGAATCTGGGCATATAATGATTTCCGGATGTTGGGATTTGGATTTTTAGATTTATGGACTAAGGTTGAAGTTAGGATCCTCTATTAGGTGGTGTTTTCAGGCTTATATGGAATGGGGTAACGTGGGATCACCCATGATTATGTGTATAATGAGGGTATATGGCGATTTGATAGCTTTGGAACAACTCTTGGCACGTTCGAGGACAAACGTATGTTTAAGTGGGGGAGAATGCAATGACCTGATCGGTCATTTTGAGCTCTAGCATTCCATTCGGCGGTTTGAAACTTTGAGTAGCTTCATATTATGTATTATGACTTGCGTGTATGGTTGGTTTCATTTTTCAAGCGGTTCGAGATTGATTTAGAAGAATGATTCTCGTTTTAGAAGCTTTTAAGTTGGAAGAGTTGACCAAGGTTTGACTTTTGGGTAAACAGACTCGAAAATTAGATTTTAATTATTCCAATAAGTTTGTATGATGATTTTGGTCATGTCCAAAAAGTTTGGTTAAATTCTGTTGAGTTTTTGATAAGGTTGGGTTGTATGGTGATCGTTTTCGGTTTTGGCGTCGATTTGAGCACAAAGGTACCATATTGAGCAAACGACATTTGATTCATACTTCGACTAAACTATTATATATGTATGATAATTTTGGAATTATAGCAACTGAAATCATTAAGTTTCGGCATCATATGAGGAATTATGGTCATTTTACTAAAAATTGAGTTGCCAGATTTTTTCAGATTAATTACGAAATTGCCACATTCGTATTTAAAAATCTGCACTATTTTCAAATATTGAAACTAACATATTCCTACATTATAAGGTCAAATGGAGTGATTCAAAGATCTAACTTCACTGGAATTTCACAAGGAATCCGTTGGAGGAATTAAAAATGAAATTCAAGATCATTTGGCACAAGAAACTTGGTAGAACAGCTGGGTATTTTTGGCCATTAATGTTGTTGAAGTTTTTCTCATCATGAAAGTTTGGGATTGGGAGAATTTAAGGATGTTCTTCAAGTATCTTCCATAGGGTAAGTGTTTTCTACTCGGTTTTGATTATATTCCATGATTCCATCTTCGTTTTAACATTTGATTGATGATTTCAAAAGAGAGATTGGGGGGGTTTTGTCTAAACTTTCCTAAAGTGATTTTTTTTGAGTTTTGAACATCGATTCTGAGTTGAAATTGAGTTAAATTAGTTTGGTTGGACTCACAATTTAATGGGTTATCAATTTTTGTGAATTTTGTCGGGTTCCGAGGTGCGGGCCTAGATTTAACTTTTTGGTTGATTTTGGATAAATATGTAAAAATTCGACCTTTATCGATTAGGTTTGCTTCCTATGGCATTATGTGATGATTTTGAGCTGCTTTTGGCTAGTTACGAGCCATTCGTAGGATGATTTCAATAGGGTGGCACTTCTATTGTATCGATTGAGCTTGTTTGAGGTAAGTATCTTGCCTAACTTTGTGTAGGGGAAACTACCCCTTAGGATTTGGGTTGATTGTGCTATTTGTATTATGTGAAAGTTGTGTACGCAAGGTGACAAGTGGGGTACACAGGCTATATGTGGTATTTGACCAGTTTAGATTATCTAGACTCTTTTTATGCCTTTAATTGAATTGTCATAATATGTTATATCTCTCATTGTTGATCTACTCTTACATGCTCTATTTGACGTTGTTAGAACTTGTTCTACCTCTTACTTATTATTTTGCTCTTATATGCATTAGTTTAACTTATTGTCTTCCTTATTGCCTTGTTACCTCTTAATTGTTGAATCACTTTAATTGAAGTTGTTGTTTCGTGGAATATCATCTTGTTGAGTTATTGGTGTTGAAGTTGTAATAACCGTTATTGAGGCAAAGTTGTTAATTATTGAGATACCTTTCCTTGTCGAGCATTCCATTTATTTTTTTATTATCAATGTTGTTTTACACATTGTGCTTGAGAAATGGGCTACTTGTTGTGAAAATATTGATGTTGTTGACTTTGTGACAAGTTGTGGCATATGGGCACTTATGTGTGAGTTGTGATTATGTTTTGATATTGATACTGCCGCTCGTACTCCAGAGCAGTTATCTCAGGGTCATTAGATGCCGAGGGTGTTACCGGTTTAGCCGATTGCTGCTACTCGAGCCAATGTTGGTCTACCTATGAGTGATGAGGAGCATAAATGGTTGGAGCAGTTCGGGAAGTTTAATCCTCCAGAGTTCAACATGGGGGGGGGGGTCAGATGATGCTCAGGATTTTCTAGATAGGTGTCTGCGGATTCTTCGCACATTGGGTATTTTGGATACTAGTGAGGTTGCATTTACTACATTTCAGCTGACAATGGCAGCCTACAGATAGTGGAAGGTTTATGAGTTGAGTAGGCCAGCTAGCGCAACACTACTACGTGACATGAGTTCTCAGTTCTCTTATTAGAGAAGTTTGTTCCTTATAGTCGCAGAGAGGATTTGCATAGAAATTTTGAGTAGATGCGCTAGGGAGATATGATTGTGACTTAGTATGAGATGAGATTCGCAGATTTGACTCGTCATGCAGTATGGTTGGTTTGCATTGAGAGAGAGTGAGAGGATCAAGAGGTTCATTGATGACCTCAACTATGGTCTACGCTACAGTTTGGCTCGAAAGACTGAGACAAATGCTAGGTTTCACCAGGTAGTCGAGATTGCTAGGCACTTGGAGCAGGTCCGTAGGCTTGAGCACGAGGAGTGGGAGGTCAAGAGGCCCCATGGTTCAAGTGGTTTCAATGGTACCTCATCTGGAGGTCAGTCACATCACATCGAAGGTCGTCATTTCAGGCCTGCTTAGATGGCTCGTCCAGTTCATCGTGGTTCATCAGCTAGCCACAGTTCATAAAGAACTCGTCTATTTCATTCATTTTTTAGTGCGCTTCCAGCTTAGAGTTCGTACCGTGCTCCATCAGTTCAGTGTTCCCCAGTACCCGGTACTTCCAGTGGTTATTCTAGTTCTCAAGGTCAGGTTTAGGCCCCACAGTCATCCCTAGGTCGAGGTTTCCACAAGTGTGGGGAGTTGCGGCATGTGAGGAGGTTTTTCTCCCGTTTTATTAGAGGTCCCGTACAACAAAGAGGTCATGATATGACTCCCGGACAAGTTGCTACACCACCCGCTTAGCTAGCTCAAAGTGGGACTCAAGTAGTTCGAGGTCTCCCTGTCGCGCCCCTTTTTTCCCTCTTTGCATCGGGAGATCGGGTTTATGATATTTTTGGGTATAAAACAACTCATTCCTTTTGGGAACTAGGTTTTTGCATTTTAAGAGTCGCCACCTAATGATTTAAGTAGCATTATGACACCTATAGGGCTCACTTCTAAGTTTGTTTGATAACCAGAGATTGGGTAAGTGCTTGAAATTATCCAAATGGGAAGGTATTAGGCACCCCTCACGATCCACTAGTGTGGTTCCCGGCCAGACAGTTTTTTGTGAATTTCTGCAATTTAGCAAACAAACAGGTATAGCCTCAAGTAGTAGGGGATTTAAACACATAAGAGTTTGAAAATAGTTAGAAGGCGAATTTCGAAAATAAAGAGTTACAGTTCTACAAATACCTGAAAATATAAAAGAGGAAAATAAGGGGGTCCTAGGTTTATTTATAATATGGATCACATCAATGCGATACCCGGTATGACACTCCTCAGAAGAGGGGATACACACCGTGAAGGTATTAAAGCACAGATTGGTCTCGACCTCTATTGCATGATGTTACCCGTCCCTTCCTATCAATCCTAGAGGAATTTAGGACTACTATTCCTAAAAGGGAGGGATATTAGGCTGACCTTAGGTTTCAAAAGGTGAAAAATCTAAGGCGACATACAAAAACACATAGTACTGCACATTAGGGGAGGCATGTAAACAAATAAAAGGATCATGTATAACTCCTCAAGCAAAACACATAAATAACATGACTTAAACATACATTTAGGGTATGAATTAAAAAATACTAAAGGCGAGGGGAGTTTTAATTGTTGAGGTAGACCATTTTATTACATAACTTAGATAAGAAGTCTGAATCAGGCCTGCCTGCTGGTTGTAGCAATTACCAATTAACAAAGGCGGATTCAGTCTTATTGTTGTTATCACCTAAGGCTTGCCTAAGTGTTTGGGTGAGATCCTATAAACATGATATCTATTACTCATTCAGAATGTGTCAAAGCAGTAACCATTTTAAAAAATGATTTGAGATCCAACAGGCATGCTTTCAAAACTGTATTAACAAAAGGTGAGAGAGTTGTTTAAAAACTAGTTGAGAACAGTATGAATTAGGCTGATTTTAAACTAGACAGGTTTCAGATCATGTAGGCATGATATCTATTATGGCTGATTTAATTCCTATAGACATGATATCTAGTTGAATGTGTAATGAAGCAGGCAGAATTTACTCGCAATTCCTATAGGCATGATTTCTATAAAAGGGTACTGATTTTAAACTACTAAACATGATGCCAGATGATAACCAGTTAGATCCTAAGAACATGGTGTCTAAGTGTGGTAATGCAGAATCTAAGACAAGTCCTCTAGACATGTTCTCTAAATGCAGAGTTAAGCATGCAGAATTTAAATGAGTCATATAGATAAGTTCTCTAAATGCAGAGTTAAGCATGCAGAATTTAAACGAGTCCTATAGACAGGTTCTCTAAATGCTGAGTTAAACATGCAGACTTTAGGTCCTATAGGCATATTCTCTATACGTAGAACATGCAGAATTTTAATGAAAACAGATCTTATAGGAATGATATCTAAATTGCAGAGTTAAATATGCAGAATTTTAGGTCCTATAGGCATGATATATACCCTTAAGCATGCACAATTACCCAGTCCTTTTTACTAGCCAAACCCCAATGTTTATTACAAATTATTACAAACTGAATAACGAATTACATCAGAAAAGTGTAAAAGAAGAAGTTACAACCAGAGGGAACCTAATTCTGGACTTCCTCTCTGAGTTATGGAATAAACCACCTCAAATACCATTAGTTCCAAAGCCTTTCTTAGACTTGAGTGTGTCAAAGTTTCCTAAGGGTCTCAAGGGACCCCGGGTAGTGCTTACACCATAGTTTGCATAATCAGATAGAGATGAGTGCAGTGTGGAAGGGCCAGCTCTTATGTGTCCAAGTTCAGAGGGAGCTCATGGGTCCCAAGGCAAGGCTCACACAAGAGGGGCAAAACCTAAGTCTAAGAGTATAGTGGAAGCGCAGGAGCAGAGAGTCGTTTAAAACTGGGTTGAGAATAGTAAGAGGGTAAGGGCAATTTGAAAACAGTAGTAATAAAGTTAACACTACAAAATCAACATTTTGATACAAAGGGGTCAGGGGTTTGGGAGTTCATTATAGGGAGCATATGACCCTAGGAGGGGGGTCAGGTTTTGGACATGCATAACAATATATGATTTTGGTATGCCCATACACCATCCAGAGAACACAACACATAGAGGGTATATGAAGCATATGACCCCAGGGAGGATCAGGTTTGGGTCATGCCCCGCAATATGTAATGCTGACATGCTCTCAAACCAACCAAAGAACACATAGCGGATATGGGGTTTTGGGATTCATAAGTCATAATAAGTGACTGGCAGAATTCATACATAAGAAAAATACATTAATTCAGAAAAGGAAGGACAAAGTACAGTATGCCTTGTAAATGTAACTTGATTAAACACTTGCAGGAAACAGGCTAGAGTGAAGTAAAGAGTAAAGAAACATGTTGTTGTTTATGCTGAAAAATTAATTAGGACATACCAGTAAAGAAGAAAATGCAGAAAAGTAAAAGTAAGAAAATTTCCTACAGCCTAGACTTGGCTTTGAGCCGGCTAGACAAGGCAGCAACACAACTAGTAACAGAGAAAAGAGAGAGAGTTTTAAGTGAAGTGTGTGTTCTGAACTCAAGTGGTTCGTTCCTATTTGAAAGAAAAAAGACGCAGGGTATTTATAGCTTCTGAAAACGAGTGAGGAATAAGGTAATAAGTAAAGTCTTAACACAAATATAGAAACAATCTCTGGTCAGAATCAATTAACCAAGTGATTCCCCTTTAATTAAGGAATCACTGTTTAACGGGTAGTGACAGATTCAAAATAAGGAAAGAAGATCAATTTAGAGACAAATTGATTATTGCCATAAAAGGAGTAGTAAAAGCATTGAGTAAGTAATCAAGTCAAAGTATAGAAATATGCTTATTTTGGAAAAGGATTCAGTAAGGCAAAATATCATAGTAAAGGAAAAGAATCAATTAACTTTAAACAGGCGAGTGAAATTAGAGTTCACAAAGGAAAAGTTCTTGAAATCAATCACAAGATTAAGATCAATCAAGGAAGAAACATGCTTCTACACTTCAGTATATAAACAGGGTGAACAGAACATCAGACATGCAAGGCCAAGCACGTTGGCAAAAGAAACAACATAAAATAGTAGTAGAAATAAGCGTAGTATTTTAGTAGAGAACAAAGCTAGATAGTCAGGGCTCACACGTATAGCCAAAGTGAAGAAGAGAGTCAAGACAAGTAAATGTCTCACAGTAACAGGTGAGGAAATCTTTTGAAGAGTTAGGGTTTTAGCCATAGTCGAGTTAAAAGATGAGTCACATAAAGAAAAAAAGAGTCTAAAACGAAAGTTTTCAATCGAATTAAGTATTTAAACAAACAATTTCAGAACCAAAGACCTAGGGCTTTTCAACAACAATCGAGTTTAAAAGATGGTAACACAAATAAGTCAAACAAGAACGACCAAACAAGTACTCATCTAACAAACAACTTCAGAACTCGAATGAGACACAAAAGAAATTAAGGTTTTCAACACGCTAACTCAGATAGAAGAACAACATGAGCAAAACATAGCAAAATCACAAACACGTTAAAATCAGAGAAGGGATTTTTGAAATAACTTAAAGGAAAAACCCTAATCAGAAAAGATAAAGAGTCGTTTTGAAAGCAAAGTTAAAGAACGTTCAAGAAAAATGCTTAAAAGTTCATGGTAAGCACAGATCTAAAGTAGATCTGAAAGAAATCGAAAGATCATAGAGATTAGGGTTTCAAAAATCCCAAAAGAAATGAGAAAGATCTCGAAAGTTAACGATCTAACCAGAAAAGGTCAAGGACCCGCCTCGAAAGTCCATGAATGGCCGGAAAAGGTCATGGATGGTCGGAGAAAGGCCACGAACACCAGTCGAGCAAGGACTGAACCAAACCCTTTCGAAGTTTGGTCGTGAAACCATAGAACCAAACACATAGAAGCAATAGAAGGCTGGTACAAGCCTCAAACAACCACGGAAGGCCATGGATTAGGTAGGCATTAGAGTGGATTAAGGCGGCGGCAACTAGGGTTTAGGTGGTATTTCAGAGAGGTTTTGAGAGGAAGGGGGATTAGGGAGGCAGCGGCCATGGATTATAGGGTTTTGGGGGTCGTTTAGGATTAATTAAGGTAAGGGTGAATAGGGTTTGGGTTAAAGCGGGTAGGTAGAGGTCTGGGTTTGGGTCGGTTAAATGGGTTAGGGGTTGGGTATGAATAGGAATTGGGCCGGGGTAATTGGGTTTAAATTGGGGTAGAATTCAGGCTATAATTGAAATGCAATTGGGCTAGATTTTAAATAGTCAATTTTCCTCTTTCATTTTATTAAAAATTGTAAATTAATTTCTGGAAATAAATTAAAAGTACTAATATAATTTATAATATATAATTATCAATTTAAAAATATTGGACTTAATTTTATGAATATAAACACAATTAAATCCTAAAAGAGGCTAATATTGCAACTGTATGCAATTTAGCTTTAAAAATACTAAATAAATTTGTAAAAATATGAAAACATTACATTAGATATATTTTAGCATAAATATAAAATTCCAACAAATGGATTACCAAAATAATAATTTGGAAATAATTATTGGGGTTTTTGTGGATAAAAATGGAAATAAATTGATTTAAAAAAACTTTAAAAATTAAGAAAAAATAAGAAAATGCTTGGACATACTTATATATGCATATACATGCTATTTTCAAGGTATTTGAATATTAAAAAATATATAGGAAAAAATTGGGTATCAACAGCTGCCCCTCTTTACCCGGAAAGGATGAAAGAGTTATCAGGTAAAGATATGATGACCAATTTTGACCGAACAAAACGGTTCGAAAAAGTTCGGCCGTGCCCTCGCTTCTAAGCTGCCGACATATCTCTGGTTTTACAGGAATCAGGCCATATGTAGTTCAGGATCCGTTGGCAGAGTATGCCGATGGAGACTCTTCAAGAACGGACGCAATACCCAAGATGGGTGAGTGGGCGGATTGCGAGAATGGTTAAGGTTTGATATGGCTGTGGGAATTGGAGCGGGCTTTCTCCTGCCGAGATGGCCGTTGCTCGCCGGTGTACCTGCAATTAGAAACAACACAAGCGTATACTGTGCATAAATTTAAGCATGATGCAAGTTCCCGTCGGACCATGAATGTTCTCTTTTGACGGTTAAGATGACGTCCTTTAGACCATGACGTCATGGTCCATGAAGCATATGATAAAGGATTCGCATGCCATGAAATGATGCTCTCGGGCTATGAGGATGGTGCCTCCGAACCATGATGCCTTTGAATAATTATATGCAAAATTAAAAGGGATCCTCAGGTCATGACATGGTGTTCTCGGGCTATGAAAATGGTGCCTCCGAATGATGACGCCTTTAGATAATTTGGCGATCTTTCATCCCATGAGATGCAGTATGTGGCGATCTTTCAGCCCATGAGATGCAATATGCGGCGATCTTTCAGCCATGCAGTATGAGGTGATCTTTCAGCCCTGCAGATGCAGATAGAGGTAGAGCTTAACCTAGAAAGGCAGAATGGTAGCCTAATGCAATGCAGAAATGCAGATGGAGACAGCGTTTAGTCTCGGAAGGCAGAATGGTAGCCTTATGCAGTGCAGATGGAGACAGTGTTTAGTCTTGGAAGTAGAAATGCAGTTAGAGACATTGTTTAGTCTCGGAAGGTAGAATGGTAGTCTTATGCAGTGCAGCAATGCAGATGGAGACATCGTTTAGTCTCGGAAGGTAGAATGGTAGCCTTATGCAATAAATAAAATGGCAAGTGGTAATAGAGCTTTCTTAGCTGATAGCAGGTTACAATATTGTGACTGCTGGGGACATTGTGACACACGGAATGTCACTGGTGTGTATGGATAGAAAATGTGGATAAGTGCAATGGTTCTAAGAGTTGTATTCCCGAACAATGTTCGTCTCGTGAGTGTATAGTATGTTTGATGATTTCGCAATCCAAATGCCTGCATCCATAGAAAAATCATGAGTTTTGTAAAGGGGGAAGTTAGTTCGTATCCCCGCTGGCTGCTTGACCTGCTCGGCTTTGATCTGGTGATATTGTTTGTATTATTGGGGTAGCATTGCTAAACAAGGCAATTTCAGTAATAAACATGCATGATTTAGTAAAACTTTTAGATGAACCGACGATTGTGATGCGGTTCAGGATATTGCAACCTCTCTTACTACGGAATTTTGAGGGTCCTCAAAATTCTACCCCAGTTTCCAATTGAGGGGGAAATGAAAATTTTATTGAATTGTAACTGAACCCATAGGGCTGCCTACGTATCCCCTCTTAAACGGGAATTAGGTTAGGCATAGTTCAAATTACATCATATAAGGGAATCATAAAGATTACACATAGTAGCGCTTGACTGCATCTGAGTTGATTGGTTTTGGCCAGACTTCTTCGTCCATTTATGCAAGTATGAGGGCTCCTCCTTTCAAAACCCGGTGAACCATGTATGGACCCTACCAGTTAGGAGAGAATTTCCCTTTGGCTTCATCCTGATGTGGAAAAACTTTCTTCAACACCAGCTATCCTGGTGTGAACTGTTTTGGCTTGACTCTTTTGTTGAAGGCTCTGGACATTCTGTTCTAATAGAGTGACCATGACAAACTGCATTCATTCTCTTTCCGTCTATAAGGGCTAGTTGCTCATAATGACTTTTCACCCACTCTGCGTCGTCGAGCTCAACTTCCTTTATGATCCTTAGGGAAGGAATTTCTACCTCAGCGGCAATGACTGCCTCTGTACCAAAAACCAGCATATAGGGGGTTGCCCCGGTTGATGTGCATACTGTGGTGTGATAACCCAATAGAGCAAATGATAACTTCTCGTGCCACTGTTTATGCTTCTCTATCATTTTCCTCAATATCTTCTTGATATTCTTGTTGGCGGCTTCTACAGCTCCATTCATTTGAGGCCTATAGGATATGGAATTCTTGGGTTTGATCTCGACGGTTTCACACATAGCTTTTATCAGGTCACTGTTGAGGTCGGAGCCATTATTAGTAATGATTGACTCTAGAATTCCGAATCGACAAACAATGCGGTCGCGGACAAAGTCTGCCACAACTTTCTTAGTCACTACTTTGTAAGATGCTACTTCGACCCATTTGGTGAAATAGTCGATTGCTACTAAGATAAACTTGTGTCCGTTGGATGCAGCAGGCTCAATTGGTCCAATAACATCCATTCCCCAGGCGGCAAACGGCCACTGTGAGCTTGTTGCATTAAGCTCATTTGGAGGCACCTTTATCATGTCTGCATATATCTGACAATGGTGGCATTTTCGAACATACTAGATGCAGTCCGATTCCATAGTCATCCAAAAGTAACCAGCCCGAAATATCTTCTTGGCTAAGATAAAACCGTTCATATGTTGACCGCAGGTCCCAGCGTGAACTTCCTCTAGTAGCCTGAATGCTTCCTTTACGTCGACACACCTTAATAATCCTAGATCATGAGTCCTCCTATACAGGATTCCTCCGCTGTGAAAGAAATTATTGGACAACTTCTAAAGTGTGCGTTTCTGAGTAGGGTTTACAAGTTCTGGGTACTCTTTTTTTTTTCCAAATATTCCTTGATGTCATGAAACTAAGGCTTTATGTCTACTTTTTCTTCAACATGGGCACAATAAGCTGGCTGATCATGGATCTTTACTGGAATGGGATCAATGAAATTCTTGTCCGGATGTTGTATCATAGATGACAAGGTAGGTAATGCATCGGCGAACTCATTCTGGATTTTAGGAACATGCTGGAATTCTGTCTTTGTGAACCTCTTTGTCAATTCCTGTACATGATGCAGATACGGGAGTATTTTGGAGTTCTTGGTTGCCCATTCTTCTCGGACCTGATGTATAAGTAGGTCCAAATCTCCAATCACTAGAAACTCTTGAACGTTCATGTCAATGGCCATTTTGAGCCCTAGGATGCAGGCTTCATACTCGGCCATATTGTTGGTGCACGGGAACCTGAGTTTGGCAAACACCGGATAATGCTGATTGGTTTCTGATACTAGGACTGCTCCTATGCCAACTCCTTTGAAATTTTCTGCTCTATCGAAAAACATTCTCCAGCCATCATAGGATTCTGCGATGTCTTCTCCTATGAATGATACTTCTTCGTCAGGAAAATACGTTTTCAAGGGTTCGTATTCTCCATCCACGGGATTTTCAGCAAGGTGATCTACTAGTGCCTATCCGTTGATTGCCTTCTGAGTTATGTAGACAATATCAAATTCACTCAACAATATTTGCCACTTGGCTAGCTTGCCAGTGGGCATGGGCTTCTGGAGCATGTACTTCAAAGGATCCATCCTTGATATGAGATATGTGGTATAGGCACGGAAGTAATATCTCAGCTTCTGGGCTACCCAAGTCAAACCACAACAGGTGCGCTCTAATGGAGAATACCGTGCCTCGTACGGGGTAAACTTCTTGCTAAGGTAATAAATGGCCTGCTCCTTCCTCCCCGTTTCATCATGCTCCCCCAGAACGCAACCGGAAGCTCCATCCAATACTTTAAGGTAGAGTAATAAGGGTCTACCTAGCTTGGACAGGACCAAGACTGGTGGTGTTGACAGGTACTCCTTGATTCTATCGAAGGTTGTTTGGCAGTCATCGGTCCATTTGGTAGCAGCATCCTTCTTCAACACTTTAAAGATTGGCTCGTAGATAACTGTAGACTGTGCTATAAATCGGATGATATAGTTCAGTCTTCCCAAGAAAATCATCACGTCCTTCCTGTTCTTCGGCGGTGGCAATTCCTGGATAGCTTTGACTTTTGATTGATCTAGTTCTATTCCTCGGCGACTCACAATAAACCCAAGCAATTTCCCAGTAGGAACCCCAAATACGCACTTTGCGGGGTTTAGTTTCAGATTGTACCTCCGCAGTCTATTGAATAACTTCCTTGTGATCAGTGGAATTCTTGGACTTGATGATAACATCATCTACATATACCTCTATCTCCTTGTGTATCATGTCATGGAAAATGGTAGTCATGGCCCTCATGTAGGTGGCCCCTACATTCTTCAGGCCGAACGACATCGTCTTGTAACAATACATTCCCCACGGTGTAATGAAAGCCATTTTCTCAGCATCTTCTTCATCCGTCCAGATCTGATGATAACCAGCGAAGCAATCTATAAATGACTGCAGCTCATGCTTGGCACAATTTTCAATCAGGATGTGTATGTTCGGCAAAGGGAAGTCGTCTTTTGGAGTGGCTCGGTTGAGATCCCGATAATCGACACAGACTCTGACCTTCCCATCCTTCTTTGGTACTGGCACAATGTTGGCTAACCATGTCGAATATTCTACTACCCTGAGAACCTTAGCTTTGACCTACTTAGTGACTTCTTCCTTGATTTTCAAACTCATATCAGGCTTGAACTTTCTAAGCTTCTGCTTTACGAGTGGACATGTTGGATCGGTTGGTAGTTTGTGAGCCACAATAGATGTACTCAGACCAATCATGTCATCATACGACCAGGCGAATATGTCCTCATACTCCTTCAGGAATTCTGTGTATTCTTTCTTTTCTGATGGCGACAGGTGAACGCTGATTCGTGTTTCCTTGACGTTCTCTGTATCTCCCAGGTTGACAATTTCGGTCTTGTCCAGGTTGGACTTAGGCCCGTTCTTAAAGTTCTCAACTTCTTTGACAATCTCCTCTGGTATTTCATCTTCCTCTGAATCAATGTCTGTTTGTTGCATTGTCTCATTGTATGTAACAGTTATTGGTTCATCAAGATAAGTAATAGTAATGCTGTATAAGTAAAGTAATGAGAGAAAGAAAAATAATAATAAGTGCTGATACATAAGAAAAAGTCAAAATGCTTTGATAAATTGCATAATCATTTTGAACATTGGAGATCTTATTGCGGGAATTAAAATGCGAAAGGAAAATCATTTAGTAAATAAAACAGTGCATGATGCTTGTTTTAGCCTTGCTACCCCGAGGCTCGTCGGGCTCTGGTTGTCCTGATGGTCCGGTTATTGAGGCGTGCCCCTCTGTTTACGGCCTGTATGGAAGGGCCTTGTGAAATAAGATGATGATGCCAGAGTGCACGAACTAACCTTTGGGGAAGGTAATAATAAAGACAAAACAAAATATAAAACAAAAAGGTAACTAATTTAGTGAGGATTATAGGAAGTATTGCAATATTTAAACACATAGTGTGGGAATGTGAATCGTGCCCTAATTTGGGAACCTCTTTGTGCCCGAGGTAGGACTAGCAACAAATTGATTTGGAGAACTTAGAATGCTAAATGCCTCATTTTATTGATAAAGATAGGTGAATCCCAAAATGACACTAAATAAACAAGAAATAAAAGTCACTAATGGCCATTGGCCTTATTACATTGATAAAGCGAAAAAGATGAACTCCTATCTACTTGGTCCCAGAAGGACCTTCGCCAGGTTGAATGCTCTCATTGATCAAATTCTCCAGTTCGCGTAGGTTCACCAATAAAAATGCATTTCCCAGGTGTTCTCAGTGTTTTGGCAGTCGGTGACTCTTTTCCTCACTTTTCTTTCCAATTCCAGCAGACTGTATTCTAGATATTCCAACTTTTTGCTAGCTTGGTGTCCCTCTCTTTCCACTCATTGATTTGGTCACTTGATGGAAGAATCCTCCACCAGTCTAGCAAGAGTGGGGGCATGCTAATCATACCGAAACTGGGGACCTCGTGCCTCATTTTCTGCAAAACAAAAGGGTTAGACCCTAACCCCACCAGACTCGACTATTTATCATCAACAATTAGCGTGAAACATTTAGTTCTCCAAATAAATGCACAAAACGTGATGGTGTTTGTTTGGGTTTTAGGGAAACCCAGTAGACTTTGGACAGGGCTATCTTAAAGGGTCATTATGTGGACAACATAACTGACCCGGCTAGGTTTGACCATGATGCATGCATAATTTGAACAGAGTAATGGTTTCTATGGGGTTTTAGATTGGTACCCTTGAGCGGACAACTCAAGGGGGAAGGCACGGAACCGTCGATTGCACCGCTGATCGACTGGTTTTACCATAAATATGACTTTTCGAATTTATGGGGTAATGATATAGGAAGAGGGCAACCATTCATTATAAGCGTTGCTATAGTACTTGTTTGGAACAAGTGGAGTATGATGTTTAGCATGATTATGCAATAATTAAAACATGTTGGCACGTATTTACATGTTAAGAAAGCGATAAATACAACAGTTTCATAATTTAAAGCAGCAATAAAGAAAAGAAACAAGGAAGATACGTTGGTTTTGCAATTGGAAAGGATATTAAATGCATTAAGGAATTAAACAAGTAATTGCACATAAGGAGGTACAAATTCACAATAACAGTCTAAAATGGTAAAAGCCTAAATATCCCCAACAGAATCGCCATGTTGTCGTGCCCCCTTTTTTCCCTCTTTGTATTGGGAGATCGGGTTTATGACATTTTCGGGTATAGGACAACTCATTCCTTTTGGGAACTAGGTTGTTGCATTTGAAGAGTTGCCACCTAATGATTTAAGGTACATTAGGACACCTATAGGGTTCACTTCTAAGTTTGTTTTATAACTAGAGATTGGGTAAGGGCTTGAAATTATCCTAAGGAGAAGGTGTTAGGTACCCCTAAAGATCCACTAGTGTGGTTCCCGGGTAGACAGTTTTTTGTGAATTTCTGCAATTTAGCAAACAAACAGGTATAGCCTCAAGTAGTAGGGGATTTAAACATATAAGAGTTTGAAAATAGTTAGAAGGCGAATTTCGAAAATAAAGAGTTACAGTTCTACAAATACCTGAAAATATAAAAGAGGAAAATAAGGGGGTCCTAGGTTTATTTATAATATGGATCACATCAATGCGATACCCGGTATGACACTCCTCAGAAGAGGGGATACACGTGGTATTAGCGCACCGGTCGTCATATACATATCTACCCTTCCCAATTACCAATTAGATAAGAAGTCCGAATTAGGCCTGCCTGCTGGTTGTAGCAATTACCAATTAACAAAGGTGGATTCAGTCTTAATGTTGTTATCACCTAAGGCTTGCCTAGGTATTTGGGTGAGATCCTATAAACATGATATCTATTACTGATTCAGAATGTGGCAAAGTAGTAACTATTTTAAAACAAATGATTTAAATCCTACAGGCATGCTTTCTAAACCGTATTAACAGAAGGTGAGAGAGTTGTTTAAAAACTAGTTGAGAACAGTATGAATTAGGCTGATTTTAAACTAGACTGGTTTCAGATCCTGTAGGCATGATATCTATTATTGCTGATTTATTCCTATAGATATGATATCTAGTTGAACGTGTAATGAAGAAGGCAGAATTTACTCGCAATTCCTATAGGCTTGATTTATATAAAAGGGTACTGATTTTAAACTACCGGACATAATGCCAGATGATAACCAGTTAGATCCTAAGAACATGGTGTCTAAGTGTGGTAATGCAGAATCTAAGACAAGTCCTTTAGACAGGTTCTCTAAATGCAGAGTTAAGCATGCAGAATTTAAACGAGTCCTATATGCATGTTCTCTAAATACAGAGTTAAACATACGTACTTTAGGTCCTATAGGCATATTTTCTAGATGTAGAAGATGCAAAATTTTAGTGAAAACAGATCTTATACGCATGATATCTAAATTGCAGAGTTAAATATGCAGAATTTTAGGTCCTATAGGCATGATATCTACCCTTAAGCTTGCACAATTACCCAGTCCTTTTCACTATCCAAACCCCAATATTTATTACAAATTATTACAAACTGAATAACGAATTACATTAGAAAAGTGTAAAAGAAGAAGTTACAACCAGAGGGAGCCTGATTCTGGACTTCCTCTCTGAGTTATGGAATAAACCACCTTAGATACCATTGGTTCCAAAGCCTTTCTCAGACTTGAGTGTGTCAAAGTTCCCGAAGGGTCTCAAGGGACCCCGGGCAGTGCTTACACCCAAGTTTGCATAATTAGATAGAGATGAGTGTAGTGTGGAAGGGCCAGCTCTTATGTGTCCAAGTTCAGAAGGAGCTCATGGGTCCCAAGGCAAGGCTTACACAAGAAGGGCAGAACCTAAGTCTAAGAGTATAGTGGAAGTGAAGGAGCAGAGAGTTGTTTAAAACTGGGTTGAGAATAGTAGGGGGTAAGGGTAATTTGAAAATAGTAGTAATAAAGTTAATACTACAGAATCAACATTTTGATACAAATGGGTCAGGGGTTTGGGAGTTCATTATAGGGAGCATATGACCCTAGGAGGGGGGTCAAGTTTTGGACATGCACAACAATAGATGATGCTGGCATGACCATAAACCAGCCAGAGAACACAACACATAGCGGGGATAGGAAGCATATGACCGCAGGGAGGGTCAGGTTTGGGTCATGCCCAGCAATATATAATGTTGACATGACCTCAAACTAACCAAAGAATACATAGGGGATATGGAGGTTTGGGATTCATAAGTCATGATAAGTGACTAACAAAATTCATACATAACAAAAATACATTAATTTAGAAAAGGAAGGACAGAGTACAACATGCTTAATAAATGTAACTTGATTAAACACAAGCAGGAAACAGGCCAGAGTGAAGGAAATAGTAAATAAACATGTTGTTGTTGATGCTGGAAAATTAATTAGGACATACCAGTAAAGAGGCAAATGCAGAAAGGAAAAGTAAGCAAATTTCTCACAGCCTAGCCTTGGCTTTCAGCCAGCTAGACAAGGCAGCAACACAAGTAGTAATAGAGAAAATAGAAAGAGTTTTGAGTAAGGTGTGTGTTCTGAACTCAAGTGGTTCGTTCCTATTTGAAAGAAAAAGAGCAGAGTATTCATAGCTTCTGAAAACGAGTGAGGAATAAGATAATAAGTAAAGTCTTAACACAAATATAGAAAGAATCTCCGGTCAGAATCAATTAACCAAGTGATTCCCCTTTAATTAAAGAATCACTACTTAACGGCTAGTGACAGATTCAAAATAAGGAGAGAAGATCAATTTAGAGACAAACTGATTATTGCCATAAAAGGAGTAGTAAAAGCATTGAGTAAGTAATCAAGTCTAAGTATAAAAATATGCTTATTTTGGAAAAGGATTCAGTAAGGCAAGATATCATAGTAAAAGAAAAGAATCAATTAACTTTAAACATGCGAGTGAAATTAGAGTTCATATAGGAAAAGTTCTTGAAATCAGTCACAAGATTAAGATCAATAAAGGAAGAAACATGCTTCTGCACTTCAGTATATAAACAGGGTGAACAAAACATCAGACATGCGAGGCCAATCATGTTGGCAAAAGAAACAGCATACAATAGTAGCAGAAATAAGCGTAGGATTTCAGTAGGGAACAAAGCTAGATAGTCAGGGCTCACACGTATAGCCAAAGTGAAGAAGAGAGTCAAGACAAGTAAAGGTCTCACAGTAACAGGTGAGGAAATCTTTTGAAGAGTTAGGGTTTCAGCCATAGTCAAGTTGAAAGATGAGTCACATAAAGAAAAAAGAGTCTGAAACGAAAGCTTTCAATCGAGTTAAGTATTTAAACAAAAAATTTCAGATCCAAAGACCTAGGGCTTTTCAAAAACAATCGAGTTTAAAAGATGGTAACACAAATAAGTCAAACAAGAACGACCAAACAAGTACTCATCTAACAAACAGCTTTAGAGCAAAACATAGCAAAATCACAAACACGTTGAATTTAGAGAAGGGATTTTTGAAATAACTTAAAGGAAAAACCCTAATCGGAAAAGATAAAGAGTCATTTTGAAAGCAAAGTTAAAAAACCTTCGAGAAAAATGCTTAAAAGTTCATGGTAAGCACAGATCTAAGGTAGATCTGAAAGAAATTGAAATACCATAGAGATTAGGGTTTTAGAAAATCCAAAATAAATGAGAAAGATCTCGAAAGTTAACGATCTAACCAGAAAAGGTCAAGGACCCACCTCGAAAGGCCATGAATGGCTAGAAAAGGCCGTGGATGGTCGGAGAAAGGCCATGAACACCAGTCGAGCAAGGACTGGACCAAACGCTTTCGAAGTATGGTCGTGAAACCATAGAACCAAACACATAGAAGCCATGGAAGGCTGGTACAAGCCTCAAACGACCACGGAAGGCCATGGATTAGGTAGGTATTAGAGTGGATTAAGGTGGTGGCGGCTAGGGTTTAGGTGGTGTTGCAGAGAGTGTTTGAGAGGAAGGGGGATTGTAAGGTGGCGGATTGTATCCAATGATAGGGTTTTGGGGGTCGTTTAGGATTAATTAAGGTAAGGGTGAATATTGGTCGTTGATATGAATGATCAACGGCCCAGATTAAAGTGGGTAGGTAGAGGTCTGAGTTTGGGTCGGTTAAATGGGTTAGGGGTCGGGTATGAATAGAAATTGGGCCGGGGTAATTGGGTTTAAATTGGGGTAGAATTCAGGCTATAATTGAAATGCAATTGGGCTAGATTTTAAATAGCCAATTTTCCCTTTTCATTTTATAAAAAAATGTAAATTAATTTCTGAAAATACATTAAAAGTACTAAAATGATTTATAACATATAATTATCAATTTAAAAATATTGGACTTAATTTTATGAATACAAACACAATTAAATCCTAAAAGAGGCTAATATTGCAACTGTATGCAATTTAGCTTTAAAAATACTAAATAAATTTGTAAAAATATGAAAAAATTACCTTAACTATATTTTAGCATAAATATAAAATTCTAACAAATTTATTACCAAAATAATAATTTGGAAGTAATTATTGGGGTTTTTGTGAACAAAAAAGGGAAATAAATTGATTTAAAAAACCTTTAAAAATTAAGGAAAAATAATAAAATGCTTGGACATACTTATATATTCATATACATGCTATTTTGAAGGTATTTGCATATTAAAAAATATATAGGGAAAAATTGGGTATCAACACTCCTTAGAGGGGGAGGTCGATCAGGTGGTGGTCATGCTCGATGATATGCTTTTTCCTCCATGCTAGTGGCAGTTGCTTCCGATGCTATGATAACATGTATTGTTTCATTGTTCCATAGGGATGCTTCAGTATTATTTGACCCTGGTTCGCCTTATTCATATGTGTCATTGGTCCTTTGCTCGTTGTTTGGATATGCCTTGTGATTCTTTAGTTATGCATATTCATGTATCTATGCATGTGGGTGAATCTATTGTTATGGATGGTGTGTATCGGTCATGTGTGGTGACCATTGGGGGATGTGAGACCAGAGTTGATCTTTTACTACTTAACATGGTTGATTTTGACGTGAATTTGGGCATGGATTGGTTGTCGCCATGTCATGCTATTCTTGATTATCACACTAAAGGGGGTATCGAGGTTAGAGTGGAGTGGCTCCCTGGATTATGTCCTTATTAGAGTGATTTTACATTGAAGGATCAACAGATGGTTGAGAAGGGATGTTTGGCATACTTGGCCTTTGTAAGAAATGTTAGTTCTGATACTTCTACCATTGAGTCTGTTCTAGTAGTGAGAGACTTCCTAGATATGTTTCCAGCTGGCCTTCCTAGCATGCCACCTAACAGGGACATCGATTTTGGTATTGATCTGGTTCCTGACACTCAATACATCTCTATTTCATCGTATAACATGACACCTATAAAGTTGAAAGAGTTGAAAGAGTAGTTGCAGAAGCTACTTGATAAGGGCTTCATCGGGCCTAGTGTGTCACCTTAGGGTGCACCAATTCTATTTGTAATGAATAAAGATGGAATATGAGGATGTGTAGTGACTATAGGTAGCTGAACAAGGTTACTATTAAGAACAAGTACCCATTGACGCGCATTGATGACTTAATTGATCTACTTCAGGGTGCTAGAATGTTCTCGAAGATTGATTTGAGGTCGGGGTATCATCAGTTGAAGATCCAGAATTCAGATATTCTGAAGACGGCTTTCAGGACCCGCTATAGTCACAATAAGTTTCTGGTGATATCATTTGGGCTAACTATTTCCCCAACAGCCTTTATGCACTTGATGAAAAATGTGTTCCAGTCATATCTTGATTCCTTCATTATCGTGTTCATTGACGACATTTTGGTATATTCTCGTAGTTAGGAGGATTATGAGTAACACCCGAGGATCATGCTCCAGACTTTGAGGGAGAAAAAGCAATATGTTAAATTCTCCAAGTGCGAGTTTTGACTTGATCCAGTGGTAGTCTTGGGCCATGTGGTGTCTAGTGAGGGGATCAAGGTAGATCAAAAGAAGATTGAGTCAGTTTAGAGTTGGCCTAGATCGTCTTCAGCTATAGAGATTCAGAGCTTCTTGGTTTTGGTAGGTTATTATCACCGTTTTCGTGGAGGGTTAATTTACCTCGAAGGGTGCTCCATTAAGATGGTCATACAAGTGTGAGGTGAGATTCCAGAAGTTTAAGATATCATTGACTACAGCCCCAATATTGGTGTTACCGACAGGTTCGGTATCTTACACTGTGTATTGTGATGAAGCGCATATTGGGCTTGACGCGGTGTTGATGCAGGACGGTAGGGTGATTACCTATGCATCTTGGTAGTTGAAGGTTCATGAGAAGAATTACTCGGAGCATGATTTAGATTTTACAACCATTTTTCACGCGTTGAAGATATGGAGGAACTATCTATACGATGTTCCATCTGAGGCCTATACTGACCATCAGAGTCTTCAGCACCTGTTCAAGCAGAAGGACCTTAATTTGTAGCATCAGAGATGGTTAGAGTTGTTGAAAGACTATGACATCACCATATTATATCATCCGGTGAAGGCCAATATGGTGGTCGATGTATCGAGTAGGAAGGTTGAGAGTATAGGCATTTTTGCATATTTACCGGTAGTAGAGAGGCCACTAGCCAAAGATTTTAAGGCTTTGGCCTATCAGTTTGTGAGATTGGATGTTTCAAAGCCTAGTGGCACAGTCATTGTTGTTGGACCGTATCAAGGCTCGCCAGTTTGATGATCCTCACTTCTTAGTGTTGAAGGATGCACTGCAGCAGGGTGGTTCTAAGGAGGTTGTGATTAGTGATGATAGTGTTATGTGACTTCAAGATCAGATTTGTTTTCCAAATGTTGATGGGTTGAGAGATTTGATCCTTGAGGAGGCTAAAAGCTCACGCTATTCCATTTACAAGGTGTCACGAAGATGTACCGTGACTTGAAATAGCAGTATTGGTGGCGGAGAATGAAGAAATATTTGTTGTTTATATGTGTTTGAATTATCAACAGGTGAAGTATAAGCATCAGAAACCAGGAGGGTTGATTCAGCGATTGGAGATACCAGAGTGGAAGTCGGAGCGCGTCACTATGGATTTTGTGGTAGGCTTACCACAGACTTTAAAGAAATATGACGCAGTCTAGGTTTTTGTGGACTGATTGACTTAGTCTGCACACTTCATTTTGGTGATGAATTCCTATTCTTCATAGTGGTTGGCTCAGATTTACATTCGGGATATTATCCGCTTGCATGGCGTGCCCATTTCCATAATTTCTAATTGAGGCACGTAATTCACATCACAGTTTTGGAGAGCAGTGCAGCAAGTGTTGGGAATATGGGTAGAGCTGAGTCCATCCTCAGATGGACGGGCAGTCCGAACACATTATTTAGATCTTGGAGAACATGTTACGTGCTTATGTTATGGATTTTGAAGGTTCATGGGATCAGTTTCTTCCGTTAGTAGAGTTCATCTACAACAACTCCTTTCAGTCGAGTATCCAGGTGGCTCCTTATGAGGCCTTGTACGAGAGGATTTGTCATATCCGATTGATTGTTTCGATCCTGGGGAGGCTAGATTGTTGGGCACTGACTTAGTCCGTGATGCCTTGGATAAGGTGAAGTTGATCCACGAGCGGCTTCGTACAATACAGTACAGACATAAGAGTTATGCTGATAGGAAGGTTTGTGATGTTGCATATATGGTGGATGAGAAAGTTCTGCTTAGATTTTCCCCCATGAAGGGTGTGATGAGGTTCGGGAAGAAGGGCAAGTTGAGCCCTAGGTATATTGGTCCTTTCGAGGTGCTTGAGAGAGTTTGAGAGATGGCCTATACACTTGCCTTTCCACTTATTCTATAGGGTGTTCACCCAATATTCCATGCTTTGACGCTTTGAAAGGATTATGATGACCCGTCACATGTTTTGGACTTCAGCACGATGTAGTTAGATGGGGATTTGACTTAAGATGTGAAGTTGTTGGCTATTTTGCGCCGGCAAGTTCGGAAGTTGAGGTAAAAGAATATAGCATTAGCAAAGTAGCAGTGGAGAGCTCAACCAATCGAGGAGGCTACTTGGGAGACCGAGCAGGATATGTGAAGTAGATATCCTCACTTATTTGAGACCCCAGGTATGATTCTAGACCCGTCCAAGGACAAAGTTTTTCTTAAGAGGGGGAGAATATAATGATCCGGCCGATCGTTTTGTGTATTGTGTCCTTGTTCCCCTATTTATTGCCTCTTATATGTTCATTTGTGGTTATGTGACTTGCCGGGATAGTTGGATTTAATTCGAGTAAGTCTCAGAGTGAATTGGGACACTTAGTCCCAAGGTTAGAAGCTTATGTTGGAAGAGTTAATCAGAGTTTGATGTCACGACCCAAATCAGAGGGCCGCATCTGGTACATTACTCAACCTAGTACCAACACAACGTATCTTTCTTATCATACCATCATGGGTAAATGGTCCAGAAGGGCCATCATGAGATAACCGGAATAAAACATAAGGGAATGATAGACATAGGGCGACCCCAACATGATATAGAAACTTATACATGTAACATACGGGCATATAAAGTCGACATAATTATTTGTATACTCAAAAGATAGGCCGACAGGGCCATACGAGTAGCCATACACATGACATCTATCTACAAGCCTCTAAGAGTACATAAATATCATAAAGGTAGGGACAAGGCCCCACCATACCAATCAATACATGTCCAAATCATACTGACCAAATAGGCAACTACGGAGCAAGTGGAGTGCACCAACACCTTCAGCTAAGCTGATAGCCTACTAAGAGGACTGTCAACCTGTCTATGAGGACCTTCAGGCATGAAATGCAATGTCACCAGGCAAAAGGGATGTCAGTATGAATAAAGTACCGAGTATGTAAGGTAGGAAAGCAAAAATAAGAATAGTAATGTAAAGTGAGATAGAAGAGATACAACCTGTAGCATCTGAGCGCCTCTAAGGGCTACTGACATGAAATGCATGATACATATATATACATAAACTTTTAAAAACTTATGCCTCTTTGGGCATCATTATCATCATATCGTACCCGGCCTCGAAGAGGACTCAATAAAAATGTACCCGGCCATCATAAGGCTCGGTAGATTCATTCCCAGCCACGTGGAGCTAGGTAAAACCCAACTGATCAGTGATTGCACAATAGGTGTCGTACAAGGCCGACTATAGCACGACTCGATAGAGTAAAATAGATACTATATATAATGCATGTTGGACTCATGGATTCACGTTCTAAACATTTTGGAGTGACTTAAGGTTGTTGTACCTTAGATTAACATTATGGACATCCATATTTTTTATGAACCTCAGTACGATTCAAGGATCATGCATACTTGCTTAGAATAACTTTATAAGAAAACAACAATATCAACAACCGTATTGCTAGGAGTAGATCCGTTATGAAATAGCGTATTCATTTCACTTTAGATCATGCCAAAAGAAAGAAGGAAGTGCCTTAACATACCTTAAACCTGTTGAGTCTTTAATACCTTCCATGCAACTCTTCAAACAAGTCAACTCAATCTATCATAGTATAAGGAGATTCAAAATCAGTGCTGAGAAAAAGCTAAGTCACTAACTTAAGCTAGGAGCTCATTTACGTAAATGCAGGCAGCATCTCCCCTATAACAAGGGCCTCCTCTAATACCATATACCAACAACAACAACTAGAGAAATCCATCAACATATTAAATATCAATAACAACACACCATATAACAACAACAAGTCAAGCAAGCTCTGATTGGAATCCGTATAACCCATATCACCCCATATAGACTTCTTACATTAACTTAACAGTATCATTAACATGATAATGAAGTCATTCATCAATGATTCCATCCTTATACCATATATTTATAACAAAGGAAACAATCCTCAACTCCTACTATCTTCAATTAGTAACTTTATTCACTAGTTCATGTCTACTCCATCCATTTAACTTAATCAACATCAAGATAACCTTAAGCACATGCAAGAACACAATACACATACCTCCTAAAGTAACTTCAAGTCGAAATCCAAGTTATATTCATCTTACAACTACCCTCAATTGCAATACAGCACCATTGAAGTGACTTAAGCTAATCCAAGTATTATCTTGTAGTTTATTATCCTAACAACTTAACCAACATATAAGCAAGCTTAATAAAAATTAGTAGGCTGTTATAATTACCTTATGCAGTAGCAACAACTTGGAATTTCAGCCAAACACACCCCACAACAAGCCTCAATGACAACACAACCTCAAAGAGGTGTTGCTCTTCACTAGAACTAAGCTTTGATGTTGAAATATGGCGTAATCACCTTGGAATATGTTTAGAAGGGTTAGGAGAAGTTTTCAGACTAAGTTTAGTTGAAAAGGAGTTTACAATAGGCATCCAAATCATTTATAAAGTGAAGTAGGTCAACCACCGCCTAAGTGGGTCCCATTGGGAGCTGCTTGCACGGTCTTACAAAAACGTGAATATCTCTCTACTCTAATGTCGTATCAATAAATGGTTTAATGCGTTAGAAACTAGACTCATTGATATTCTAATTTGTAGGTAGATCTCCCCATAATTCCAAGTATATTTGTAGAAAAGCTCAGCTACATTTGCCTTAATGTTCAGCAAATTTATGAATGTAACTTGTGATGATCTTTGCCAACTTCTGTTCCACAACTTGCTTTCCTTCAAAATATAGCAAATGACTATCATACAACTAAATTAAATCATAGAGTAACCTCCATATTATGTTAATAACCCTAGTCTCACCCCAAATTACATGTTATAACATTCCAAATTTGTTGACTTTCGACGAAACTTATTTTCTTCAATTGGTTTAGCTTCTAAGCTTTCCAACCTTTTTGGTACTCGTTATTCATGATCTTAAATATTTGTAACCTCCAAGGGAGCATAATTATCTTATTTTATATGCTTCCAAATATAATCTTATTTCTAAGCTTACATCAATTGACTTACGACGTACCCTCACATACAGAAACATGGGGTGTAACATCATTTCCCCCTTTGGAACATTCGTCCTCGAATGTTGACTGATGCACTTATCCGTCTCTTAAGCAATAGTTCTTACAAATACTTTAATATTGTCTTTGCCATCTAGGGAGTTTTTTGATGAATAAATTCAAAGGCTAGGGCATTCCCCCTTTTAGGCCTCTTTCTCACAACACAACTT
Organism: Nicotiana sylvestris; assembly: GCF_000393655.2. NCBI lineage: Eukaryota > Viridiplantae > Streptophyta > Magnoliopsida > Solanales > Solanaceae > Nicotiana > Nicotiana sylvestris. The sequence continues at coordinate 50,704,283 of NC_091068.1, forward strand.
GTGGTCAAAATTCTTCCAATCTCGTAGTTGTTTCTACCTTCTTTCATGCAGCCTGTAAGATTTTGACCTTGTATGTGCGCCTATGCAACTCTTCTTTCCCTTTTCGCCCAACTTTTAGCCAATCTCTAGGCCTAACTTTGGGAACATATACAGAACTTGACAAGCTATCCCTCTGGTCATCTAGAGGTGTACTGAAGTTCTTCGCTTGGTACTTTGTCGAACTTACGACTATTGATATAACTTGTTTCATGTCCTCAGTTATCTATGCTTATGGCTTTACTACAACTAGGTAGGTCATACTATACCGTAACTCTTACTTCGGTTTATTATTATCGAGGTCTGTCACCCAACTCTAGGTTACTCTCTCACCACTTATCCTATGTGTATAAATCTAAAGCGTTTAGTGCTTCCTTATTACTGTTCATCTAAAGAATGGCATCATAATCTCCTCTCATACTTTGGAACATTTATCCATCTATTGTTGATTCACCTTAATGTTGATCTATAATATCCCACTGATAACTTAAAACCTGTTACGTAAATCATTATCACTAGGGCTCACATGTAATCGGGGGATATCTTAAATGATTTTCCAGATCCACCTAGGAACAATACTACACTTCAATAACCATATTTCATAGCATCCCAATATGACCCGTCTTATGAGGGTATTCTAATCCCGTACAATTCATGAAATCCCTTTCTTGTTAAATTATTACACAATCAAAGGCTTAAACGTTATTCATTTTATCTATCACAATTGCACCCTTGTTCTACTACCAGGGCAACATTTCATCTCTTCTAATTTCTCCTGGCCTAAGACTCCTCTGAGTTCATTCAGGATGTACCGAGCTTTCAATAACTTACGGAAGCCATCGGCTCTCTTATTTTGATGGGTTTAATCCTGAACTTACCTTTTCTTGTCACCTTCTCACTCATTTTTATTATCCTTACTCGTATCTACTTAAAACCTTGTCACTCTGTGATACTTTAGCTTGTGACCGACATATATCTATTTATACTATTCGTAACCTTCCTTTAACTTGCTAGCACCATAGATTTCCTTTCATGCCTTCTCAGTTACCTTTAAGCATAGACAATTACTTTTTCTGGTCGTTCTACCACTTGCTGCATGATTTCTTGGCTTATCTTAGTGTCCGTGAATACTGGAATTTCCTGTAACTCATATGATCTCAAATATCAACTTTTGATTTTTAATTCCCGTCATTAGCCACGATATGTACCACTTTATTCTGGAGTGTATACAATGTTGTAGTGAGACTATTGTTACAAGACCATTTCTTCTTCAAGTTACTATGTTTAGGTTGAAGCCTTCTTCCTTTTTCCTCAGCTAGTTTTTCGTTGTAGTACTGAAGAGAGATCCTCTGAATCCTATAAAGTTGTGAGCTGATACCCGAAGGAATTTTGATATTCTTACTTGCCTATAATTATCCTTAGTTACCTACCTCCACGATCTTGTGCTCATAGGGTTGCTTCTGAGCTGAAATTTTGGCTATCTCCCTAGTGACACTTTCTTTTATCTCTGTAACACTTATACAGTACTTTTAACTACCCTAAATACTATCCAAATATTTCTCAAGGATCACAATGTCATTACATCTGCGAGACCGAATTCAGTATGTTGGGGTTCACTACATTTATCTTGACTGATCTACTGAATTGTCTGTATCCTCTTGTCTAACCATAACTAGGCTCTTCCTCTATCAATACTAACTACATTTTGGTCTATTTTCATATCTATATTTTACGTAATGTCTCTTGGGTTATGTCCTTTGTCTTAACTTACCTCTCGCATAGGCTCTTTATGTGTCAAGTGTTCATTCGCACTTATTTATCAATAACATCCTGGGAGGGAAACCTTACTGCCTCTCCTCGGCATCGTGCTTGCATAATGTTCTGGAATTGTATCATATTTGTAGGATCTAAATAAATTTAACCTCATCCCTTTTGCTTTTTTTTGCTATATTCTTCCTTTGATATTCCATAGTTACCTAAACCACATATCTCCGACTTAATACCATATCACACCATCTTGGCCCTTTAGGGGAGTACTAACATTTAATGCTATGAAGATTTACCAATAAATATTTTACCTCTTCATCTTTGGCGTCTTTTCACATTTTCACGGACTCTTACTTGCCTTGGGGTAACCCTTCTGTACCAGCGATAATTGAATTTCTTACGCACGAAGGTGACACCCAGTGTAACTGGCACACTTAGTCCCTTAAGCTTAAATCTACTCACAATTCTTGCTTTAGGGAAGCATCTTCCTGAATGACCTTTAAAGGTTATTCTTTTGTTGTCCATTTTATTGTTGTCAGAACGTGATCTCTAAAATTATCACGATGTCGACTATTATCAAATCCTCGGGTCCCTAATACATGTTCGGTTTTATCTTGTTTACTAGACCATACTAATTTATGTTACTATATGGGGTCTAACTTTGCCTTCTAGTAATCACTTTGGACTCACCAACTCATTTCTCGAATTGAGGATACAACCTTTGGCCTATACTATATTATTGTCTCAAGGCATGTCACCTCTTGTCTTTCCCTTCACTTGACTATAGGCTCTATTATCGTGTCATATTTTGATTTACTGTTATCACCTATTTATCACATCCTACTCATAATGCTTCAATTACTCTCTTCTTTGTGACGACTCGGCCGGTCGACTTAAGAATTTATGCCCCAATCCCCCATTAACTGCTTTCCCCAAGTTTATTTCTGCTATTTTGATTTGCCGGGATATTCGGTTTTGAGTTTCGGAGAGTTTTGGGACACTTAGTTCCTAAATGAGAGTTTAAGTGTTGGAAAGTTGACCGTAGTCGGAAAAGTGTGAAGACGGCCTTGGAATGGAAATCTGATGGTTCTGTTAGCTCCGTTAGGTGATTTTGGGGCGTGCTCGGATTGTGTTTAGGAGGTCCGTAGCTAATTTAGTCTTGAAATGCCGAAAGTTGAATTTTTGAAGTTTCCGGTTCGATAGTGAGATTTTGATCCGAGGGTCGGAATGGAATTTCAGAAGTTGGAGTAGCTCCGTAGTTTTGAATGTGACGTGTCTGCAAAATTTCAGGTCATTCGGACTAGGTTTGATAGACATTTTGATCGAACGTGTATTTTTAGAGTTTTTGGAATTCTTAGGCTTGAATCTGATGAAAAATAGGTGTTTTGATGTTGTTTTGAGCATTCTGAAGGTTGGAACAAGTTTGAATGAAGTTATGGAATATGTTGGTAGGTTTGGTTGAGGTCCCGGGGGCCTCGGGATGATTTCGGATGGTTGACGGAAAGATTTTTGGAATTGGCCTTGCAACTTCAGCTGTTCTGCTGTCATAACCACACCTACGAGTGTGGGACCGCAGGTGTGGAGCCGCAGAAGAGGCGAATTAAATGCAGAAGCGGAATTTGGAGAGTACAACAGGAACTGCAGAAGCGGTGGAATTTCCGCAGGAGCGGTACCGTATCTGCGGATGGGGAGTTGCAGATGCAGAATCTGGGCCCTAAGTGAAAGTCACAGATGCGACCATTATTCTGCAAATGCGGGACTGCAGAAGCGGTCCCAGGATCGCAGATGCGAAAACAGCTGGGCAGAAACATGAAATTTCGAGGTTTAGTTTCAAATGTTGGAAATTCGATTTGGAGCTCGGGATAGGGCAATTTTGAGAGGAAATTGAAGAGGAAATCATTGGGTAACGATTATTTAACCCTTTCTAGTTATATTCCATCAACCTATAGTTAGTTTCATCATTTAATTTCAGATTGGAGATGAAAATTGGGGAAAAGTTGGAAGAAAGTTCTTACACCTAGAATTTGACTTTTGATTGGGAATTTGACCTTAGATTTAGATAATTTTGGTATGCATGAACTCATGGTAGTATGAGGATTCTTAAAATATAAATTTTACCTGATTCCGAGATGTGGGCCTGAGGGGTGTTTTTGTCATTTTACCTAATTTCGCGTATTAGCTTAGAATTTCTTTGTAGTATCAGTTACTTGAAGTGTTATTTACATTACGCAATTGATTGAATACATTTTGGCCATTTGAAGTCAAGTACTCGTTGAAAGAGCGTGGTTTCGTGTTGATTATTGAGCCGGCTTGAGGTAAGTGGCTTGCCTAACCTTGTGTGAGGGACCTTTCCCCTTAGGATTTGGTATATTTGGTAAATGAAATGCCTTGTACGTGAGATGACGAGTGTGTACTTGTGCTAATTATTGGAAATCCGGTTTTCATTAAGTAATTACTAGTATGTTTCTTTTTCTGTTTTTATTACTCGCACCATTAAGTCTGTTGTTAGCTTAGGGAAGCATGTCTAAGTGATTTAATTGTCAAATTGCCTTACCTGAATTCTGTGCAGCATGCTAGGCTAGAATTACTTGTTACTTAATATGAAATTTTCCATTTCTGAATATTTTCCTATTACTGCTGTGTATTTACATTGGGACTACGGATGTGGGATTCTGGTAGATCCCCCTTGTCTGTTTATTTGGGACTACAGATGTGGGATTCCGGTAGATCCCCCTTGTCTGTTTATTTGGGACTACGAATGTGGGATTATAGTAGATCCTCCCGCACAGTTATATGGAACTATAGGACTACACCTGGTAGATTCCCCCAGTACTGGGTTTTTATATTTGGGACTACAGATCAGGATTTCGGTAGACCCCCACGCACTGATAGTTGGACTACGGGATGGGATCCCGAGAGATTGTTCGGATATATATGATTGACTACGGGATGGTATCCCGGGAGATCCGCTAGATAGATGTAATTGGGACTATAGGATGGTATCATGGAAGGTACCCCGATTGTTACCTCTGTGTTGAGTTGTATCTCATTTTCGTGATTTTTTTGCCTCTGTTCTAGTTGTTGTTGCTCTTCCTATTCTATATTATTTCTTACTATTGCACTTAATTATAATGTCTTGTTCTACACTATTATACTTTGTATTTTATTTACCCTCAGTAGGGCCCTGACCTTCCTCGTCACTACCCGACCGAGGTTAGGCTTGGCACTTACTGAGTAACGATATGGTGTACTCATGCCCCTTCTGTGCATATTTTCCATGTGCAGGTCGAGGTACTTTCACTCTATCTTATCATCCTTGAGGTGAGGTGATTTTGTAGAGACTTCGAGGTATATTTGCCGTGTCAACAGACCGATGAGTCCCTTTATATCTTTCTGTAAGAGTATAGCCCTTTAGTATTCCCCTTTTGGTTAGACATTTCTGGAGTTAGAGCTTCTTATGTATCTCTTAGCTTGTGATTCATGGGTTTCCGGGTTTTGGGAAAATGTATTGGTTTTAAGAGTTAATATTGTGTATGCTGAGTGGCACTTTTAAACGTTGTTTTATTACTCTATTTCTGTTTTAAATTGTTGTCTTCCGCAAATTTGGTTTATCTTCCGCATTTTAGGCTTACCTAGCCGTAGAGACTAGGTGACATCACGATGGTTCACGGAGGGTGAACTGGGGTCGTGACAAGTTGGTATCAGAGCTCTAGGTTCATAGGAGTCATGGATCACAAGCGGGTTTACTAGAGTCTCGCTGATCGGTACGAAGACGTCTATACTTATCTACGAGAGGCTATGTAACCGTTAGGAAAATTCCACTTCATTTGAATTCTTTATCGTGCGAGATTTTTTATATCACAATTCTAAACTTCTATCTTCTATTCTCTCATCGATGGTGAGGGCACGTGCTACCAGAGATGATCAGGCACCTGCGCTCATGCGAGAGTCGCCAAAGGTCGAGGACGGAGTAGAGGCCAAGGTCGCGCAAGTGGTGCAGCCAGAGCACCTACGCAAGCTACCACCGAAGTGCCACCAGTAGTTCCAAATGGAGTACATGCACCGGATGTGCCTACTGCTACTATTGCTCCAGTACTTTAGGAGACATTAGCATAGTTCCTGAGCATGTTAGGTACATTAGTTCAGGCGGGGTTGATTCAGGTTGTACTAACTACCTCACAGATCGGGGAAGGGACCCAAACTTCCTCTACCCCCACTCCAGAGCAGCGAGTTCTCATTGGTCGGGTTCCAGGTGTCATTGCGACACAACCTGTGGTCCCAGTTCAGCGGGTGGTGAGGACCTCTCACCTAGTAGAGGTCGGGTGGGTCTAGGAGAAAGAGGACAGACGAGGTCAGGAGAGAGAGTATAGGGAAAAGTAAGGAGACCTCGTAGACTGAAGAGACCCACTGGTCCTTATTTTGGAGGAAGAGTACGGCATGGTAGAGGTTTTGTGGGTCAGCCAGCTCAGTTTGCATCTTAGATTTCACACAGTGTTTTAGGTGTTCAGGGGTCTTGGAGTACCCGTACCGCACAGTTTCCACTTCCACATCCTCCTAGAGCTTGTTATTAGTGTGGTGACATATGCCATGTGGTGAGGGATTGCCCTAGACTTGGGAGGGGTGCACCTCCATAGACTTCTCAGCCACATCACGCTCCACAGAGTTCTCAGGATATGATCACCACTCCAGTTGCTACCCCACCTGCTCATCCAGCCAGAGGTGGAGGTTGGTGAGGTAGAGGTCGCACTAGAGGGGGAGGCCAAGCCCGATACCATGCCCTTCTTTCCCATACCGAAGTTGTTGCCTCTGATTCCGTCATCACAGGTATTATACTAGTTTGTCATAGAGATGCATTGGTTCTATTCAATCCAGGCTCCAGTTATTCTTATGTGTCTTCTTATTTTTCTCCACATTTGGGTGTATCTCGGGATTTTTTTGAGTTCCCCTGTTTATGTTTGTACTCTTGTGGGAGATTCTCTTATTGTGGACCGCGTTTATCGGTCATGTTTGGTTGCTATTAGTGGTTTTGAGACTAGAGCTGATTTATTGTTGCTCAGCATGGTAGATTTTGACATTATCTTGGGCATGGACTGGTTGTCGCCCCATTATGCTATTCTGGATTGTCACACCAAAATTGTGACACTGGCTATGCCAGGTATACCGCATGTTTAGTGGAGGGGCACTTTAGATCACACTCCCAGTAGAGTTATTTCTTTTTTTAAAGCTCAGCGTATGGTTGAGAAGGGTTGTGACACATATTTAGCTTATGTGAGAGATGTTAGTATTGATACCCCTTCAGTTGATTCAGTCCCAGTAGTACGGGATTTTCCCGATGTGTTTCTAGCTGATCTTCCAAGCATGCCTCCTGATAGAGATATTGATTTTGGCATTGATCTGTTGCCGGGCACTCAGCCCATTTCTATTCCTCTGTATCGTATGACTCCTCTGGAGTTGAAGGATTTGAAGGATCAGTTACAGGAATTGCTTGACAAGGGTTTTATTCGGTACAGTGTATCACCGTGGGGTGCTCCTGTCTTGTTTGTGAAGAAAAAGGATGGTTATATGCGTATGTATGTTGATTATCGCCAGTTGAACAAGATTACATAGAAGAACCATTATCCTTTTCCTCGTATTGATGATCTATTTGACTAGCTTCAGGGCGCACATGTGTTTTCTAAGATTGATTTGCGCTCAGGTTACCATCAGTTGAAGATTTGGGAGCCAGATATCCCGAAGATTGCTTTTAGGACTCGGTATGGTTATTACGAGTTCCTTGTTATGTCATTTGGGCTGACCAATGCCCCAGCAGCCTTTATGCATTTGATGCACAGTGTGTTCCGATCATATCTTGACTCGTTCGTCATTGTCTTTATTGATGATATTCTGGTGTATTCCTGGAGTCGGGAAGATCATGAGCAGCACCTGAGGACTGTGCTTTAGACTTTGAGAGAGAAGAAGTTATATGCTAATTTCTCGAAATGTGAGTTTTGGTTATATTCAGTGGCATTCTTAGGCCACATGGTATCGAGTGAGGGTACTCAAGTGGATCCGAAGAAGATACAGGCCGTGCAGGGATAGCCCAGACCATCCTCAGCTACCGAGATTCGTAGTTTCCTTGGCCTAGCAGGTTACTACCGTCGTTTTGTAGAGGGGTTTTGCATCGATTGCAACCCCTATGACCAGGTTGACCTAGAAGGGTGCTCTGTTTCAGTGTATATAGAGGAGTGTGTGGTGAGCTTTCAGAAGATCAAGACAGCGTTGACTACAGCCCCAATTTTGATATTATCTACAGGTTCGGGGTCTTATACAGTCTATTGTGATGCCTCGAGGATTTGCCTCGAAGCGGTGTTGATGCAGGATGGTAAGTGATTGCCTACGCACCCAGAAAATTGAAGGTGCATGAGAAGAACTACCTTGTTCATGACCTTGAGTTAGCTGCCATTGTTCACGCCTTGAAGATTTGGCGCCATTATTTATACGGGGTTCCCTGTGAGATTTATACTGACCATTGGAGCTTGCAGCACTTGTTCAAGCAAAAGGATCTAAATTTGCGCCAGATGAGGTGGTTAGAGTTGCTAAAGGACTATGACATCACTATTTTGTATCACGCAGGCAAGGCTAATGTGGTGGTCGATGCTTTGAGTCGTCGGGCAGAGAGTTTGGGGAGTTTGGCTTATTTACCAGCATCGGAGAGGCCTATGGCGATGGATGTTCAGGCCTTAGCCAGTCAGTTTGTGAGATTGGATATTTCGGAGCCCAGTCGGGTTCTAGCTTGCGTGATTTCTTAGTTTTCCTTATTTGATCATATCAGGGAGCGTCAGTATGATGACCTTTATTTGCTTGTCCTCAAGGACAAAGTTCAGCATGGTGATGCTAGAGATGTGACTATTGGTGATGATGGGGTATTGAGGATGCAGGGTCGGATTTGTGTACCCAATGTCGATGGGCTTCGAGAGTTGATTCTAGAGGAGGCCCATAGTTTGCGGTATTCCATCCATCCGGGTTCTGCGAAGATGTATCAGGATTTGAGGCAGCATTACTAGTGGAGGCGGATGAAGAAGGATATAGTTGGATTTGTAGCTCGGTGCCTCAACTATCAGCAGGTGAAGTTTGAGCACCAGAGACCAGGTGGGTTGCTTCAGCAGATAGAGATTCCGGAGTGGAAGTGGGAGCGGACCACCATGGACTTTGTAGTTGGGCTCCCACGGACTTTGAGGAAGTTTGATGCTATTTGGGTGATTGTGGATCGGCTGACCAAGTCCGCTCATTTCATTCCTATGTGTACTACTTATTCTTCGGAGCGGTTGACGGAGATTTATATTCGGGAGATTGTTCATCTGCATGATATTCCAGTGTCCATTATTTCAGATAGAGGTACACAGTTCACATCACGGTTCTTGAGGGTCGTTCAACATGAGTTGGGTACTCGAGTGGAGTTGAGTACATCATTTTTGTCACGACCCAAACCGATGGTCCGCGAAAGGCACCCGGTACCTTACTCGATCGAGTACCAACGTAACGTATCTTTCTTATTACATTATCATATACATGTGACATACGGGCCTAGTAGGCCAATATAATCATTTAAAACTCAAACATAGGCCGACAAGGCCGTACAATCTTTCACATATACGACATATGTCTACAAGCCTCTAAGAATACATAAATGTCATAGAGGTCGGGATAGAGCCCCGCCATACCAAACAATACACGTCTAAATTATACTAACCAAACAAGCAACTCCGAAGCAAATGGAGTGCACCAACATCTTCCGCTGAGCTGATAGCCTACTTGGGGGGCTCTTGACCTGTCTATCGGGACCTGCGGGCATGAAACGCAGTGTCCCCAGGCAAAAGGGACGTCAGTACGAATAATGTACCGAGTATGTAAGGCACTTAAGCAAGTACATCAGAGACATGGAAGAAATATAAAGTACATGACTCAACCTGCAAGTCTGAATAACTTTGTAAATCATAAATTACTTTTAGCATCATACATGTGCGTATGAATGTCATGTCGTGCATAGGTACATGTTTCGTAACATCATCAGCCTCTGAGGGCATTCCATTATATCATATCGGCCACTGTGGGCAAAATCATCATTTTATACCAGCTGATCAGGTGGTGGTGCGTATATAACGTCATAACCTTTCCCATATCCCAAGTACATATATATACAAACATATATACGCATATATAATGCTGTTTGAATACATACATATATATGCGTATATAACACCATTTGAATACATACATATATACGCGTATATAACGCCGTTTGAATCATATTTCAGCCACTGTGGGAAGCATCATCATCATATACCAGCTGATTAGGTGGTGGTCTGTATATAATGTCGTAACCTTTTCTCATATCCCATGTACATATATATACATATATACGCGTATATAACGTCGTCTGAGTCATGGGTCAATGTACATGTATAAATGCATGAAATGCATATGAAATACGATAACAAAATCTCTCTGTACATCATAAGACCATTACACCTCTGATTAATATCATAAAATCATTTTACGTATCTTTTGAGACCCATGAACAAATGATGGAACAATAAGATATATGGAAATTCAAGAACATAGGCACTTCTAATACTTCTATGAATATGGTCATATATGGAATTTGTGCATTTGCACGTTTCATTCGTATCGTATGGATCATGCCAAAAGAAAGAAGGGATAGACTTAACATACCTAGAGTAGGGAAAAATTTGTATAATATTTCTTGGAAAAGATTGCACCATACTCCTTTAGAACCGCAAAAATTTTACGTTGCTATGGTTCCACCAATTCTCGTTGGAATTATTTTATTGCAAGAATTTGTTGGAATTCTGTTGGATGGAGGATGAATCCGTAAGATCGTATGAACCCATTTCTTGTTTGAAAATATTTTCCATAGGATTTTAGGAAGAACTAAATTGGTAAGGTTATAAAACTAGGCTGTATGCCTTACACTTACACGTAAGTGTCTTAAAATCCTAAAATGGACACTAACCTTACTATGATTAAGAGTCATAGGCCACATTAGTGGCTTGCTTCCACGTTATCACCTTAATACTTATCTAAATTTTTTTAATTAATTTAATTAGGTAATATCCCGCTATCCGGAAATTAATCAATTACCCGCATAATTAAGAATTGCCTCAAATTACTTAAAATTCTACTTTTTTTAATAAACTTTATACATCCTACTATTATGGGCATATGGTACCTTGTATGGCACTAGTCCATAAATGGGTATTTTAGCTTGGACCGTATTTTACCCCAAAATGCCAAACTTGGACAAAAATTCATTTTCTTTGACTTGCTCCCCTTTTCACCTTCATGAATTACTAATCATTTGTTTGAAATAGCATAATTCTTATAATCTCCAAATAATCTTTTCCTTGGACTGATGTCAATTACCTTACGACAAATTCCACGTACAATACTACAGGGTGCGACATCATCGTAATGTAGTACTACGGAATGTGACATCTCACTTCCGGGCTCTCATTAATTTATTTATGGCGTATTTTCATGTACGAAAATATGGGGTGTAACATCATTCCCCCTTTGGAACATTCGTCCTCGAATGTTGACTAATGTGCTTATCATTCTCATATCCCATAGCTCTTGCAAATACTTTAGTAGTCCTTTTGCCATCTAGGCAACTGTTCTGTGAATAAGTTCAAAGGCCAGGGCATTCCCCCCTTTAAGCCTCTTTCCCACGCCATGACTTGTGTTCGAATTCCTTCCAATCTCGTAATTGCCGCTACCTTCCATTATGCAGTTTCTACGACACTAACCTTGTAAGTGTGCCTATGCGACTCTCTTCTCCTTTTTCCTCCAGCTTTTAGCCAATCCTGAAGTTCTTCGCTTGGTATTTTGTCGAACTTATGAATATTGCTCTATCTTATTTTATAGACCTGGTTATCCATTTGTATAACTTTACTGCATCTACATAGGTCATATTACCATAACACTTACCTCGATTTCTCGTTACTGAGGTTTGCTACAAAATCTCAGGTTACTTTCATTGCTCATCTCGTACGTATAAATATATGTCCTCTAATGCCTCCGCATTACTGTTCATCTTTAATAATGACGACCTAATCTCCTCTCATACTTTGTAACTTTTATCCATCCATTATTGATTCACTTCAATTTTGATCTATAATCCACCCCTTAACCTTTTATGTAATATTGTAGCTAGGATTCACGTTTTATCGGGGAACATCTAAAATGATTAGATTGACCCACTTGGGGTGATACCTTGCTTTCAGAACCGTATCTCACGACATCCCAATATGATTCACCTTGCGTGGGTATATTAATCATGCCCAATTCATGAGATCCCTTTCTTTTATCTGTCAGATCATTACTTAATTGAAGGCCCAAATGTCATTTTTTTTGTCTATAATAGTTACCCCTCATTCTATTAACAGGGTAGCATTCCATTTTTTCTGAATGCTATAAATCTTAGATTCCTTTGAGTTCATTCAGGCTATACTGAACTTTCAATAACTTAGAGAAACCATTATCTCTCTTGTTTTCATGGACTTAATCCTGAGGACTTATCCATTCTCGTCGCCTTTTCACGTGTCTTTCCTCATTCTTACTCATGGTTTCTTAAAACTTTATCGCTCTACCATACTTTAGCTTGCGACCTATAAATATCCATTTATATTACTCGCAACTTTCCTTCAACTTGATTACACGATATATTTCCTTATATTATTCTGGAATGTCAAGCGATACATCACACCGTCTCCAACTTTTCTCTATTCTCTTCGGGTTTCGCCTATGAAGGGCGTTATGAGATTTGGGAAGAAAGGGAAGATGAGTCCGAGGTTTATTGGCCATTTTGAGATATTGAGGTGTGTTGGGGAGGTTGCTTATGAGTTTTCCTTACCTCCTAGCTTGGCAAGAGTTCATCCGGTATTTCATGTTTCGATGCTCCGAAGGTATCACGGTGACCCATCATACATGTTGGATTTCAGTTCAGTCCAATTGGATAAGGATCTATCTTATGTTGAGGAGCCAGTGGCAATATTGGACAGGCAGGTTAGAAAGCTAAGGTCAAAGAATATTGCATCGGTAAAGGTTTAATGGCGGGGTCAGCCGGTCGAGGAGGCAACCTGGGAGACCGAGCAGGATATGTGTAGCCGTTACCATTTAGGTAACCTGGGAGACATACTTCAGGTATGTCTTTATGCTCGTTCGAGGACGAAAGAATGTTTAAGTGTAGGAGGATGTGACGACCCGGCCGGTTGTCTTAAGAATTTATGCCTTGATCCCCCATTAACTGCATTCCCCAAGTTTATTTCTGCTATTTTAATTTGCCGGGATGTTCGGCTTTGAGTTTCGGATAGTTTTGGGATACTTGGTCCCTAAATGAGAGCTTAAATATTGAAAAGCTGACCGTAGTCGGAACAGTATGAAGACGGTCTCGGAATGGAAATCTGATGGTTCTGTTAGCTCTGTTGGGTGATTTTGGGCTTAGGGGCGTGTTCAGATTGTGTTTAGGAGGTCCGTAGCTAATTTAGGCTTGAAATACCGAAAATTGAATTTTTGAAGTTTCCGGTTCGATAGTGAGATTTTGATCTGAGGGTCAGAATGGAATTTCAGAAGTTGCAGTAGCTCCGTAGTGTTGAATGTGATGTGTGTGCAAAATTTCAGGTTATTCGGACGAGGTTTGATAGACTTTTTGATCGAAAGCATATTTTTAGAGTTTTTGGAATTCTTAGGCTTGAATCCGATGAGAAATAGGTGTTTTGATGTTGTTTTGAACGTTCCAAAGGTTGGAACAAGTTTTAATGAAGTTATGAAATACGTTGGTAGGTTTGGTTGAGGTCCTGGGGGCCTCGGGATGATTTCGGATGGTTGACGGACAGATTTTTTTAATTGGAGTTGCAGCTTCAGCTGTTCTGCTATCATAACCGCACCTGCGAGTGTGGGACCACAAGTACGGAGCCGCAGAAGCGGCGGATTAAATGCAGAAGCGGAATTTGGAGAGTTCAACAGGAACCGCAGAAGCGGTGGAATTTCTGCAGGAGCGGTACCGCATCTGCGGATGGGGAGTCGCAGATGCGGAATCTGGGCCCTAAGTGAAAGTCGCAGATGCGACCATTGTTCCGCAAATGCGGGACTTCAGAAGCGGTCCCAGGACCGCAGATGCGGAAACAGCTGGGCAGAAATATGAAATTTCGAGGGTTTAGTTTCAAAAGTTGGAAATTCGATTTGGAGCTTGGGATAGGGTGATTTTGAGAGGAAATTGAAGAGGAGATCATTGGGTAATGATTATTTAACCCTTTCTAGTTATATTCCATCAACCTATAGTTAGTTTCATCATTTAATTTTGGATTGGAGATGAAAATTGGGGAAAAGTTGGAAGAAAGTTATTAGACCTAGAATTCGACGTTTGATTGGGAATTTGACCTTAGATTTGGATAATTTTGGTATTCATGAACTCATGGGAGTATTAGGATTTTGAAAATATAAATTTTACCCGATTCCGAGACGTGGGCCCGAGGGGCATTTTGGTCATTTTACCTAATTTCGCGTATTAGCTTAGAATTTCTTTGTAGAATCAGTTACTTGAAGTGTTATTTACATTATGCAATTGAATTGAATAGATTTGGGCCATTTGGAGTCGAGTACTCGTGGCAAGAGCATGGTTTCGAGTTGATTATTGAGCCGGTTCGAGGTAAGTGGCTTGCCTAACCTTGTGTGGGGGACCTTTCCCCTTATGATTTGGTATATTTGGTAATTGAAATGCCTTATACATGAGGTGACGAGGGCGTACTTGGGCTAATTGTTGGAAATCCGGTTTTCATTAAGTAATTACTAGTATGTTTTCTTTTATGTTTTTATTACTCGCACCATTAAGCCTGTTGTTAGATTAGGAAAGCATGTCTAAATGATTTAATTGCTTTATTTGCTCAAATTGCCTTACTTGAATTTAGTGCAGCATGTTACGCTAGAATTACTAGTTTCCTTAATATGAAATTTGCAATTTCTGAATATTTTCTTGTTGCTGCTGTGTATTTACATTGGAACTACGGATGTGGAATTCCGGTATATCCCCTTTGTCTGTGTATTTGGGACTACGGATGTGGGATTCCGGTAGATCCCACTGCACAGTTATATGGAACTACGGGACTGCACCCGGTAGATTCCCCCAGTACTTGTATTTATTTTTGGGACTACAGATCAGGATTCCGGTAGATCCCCGCGCACTGATAGTTGAACTACGAGACGGGATCCCGAGAGATCCTTCAGATATATATGATGGACAATAGGACGGTATCCCGGGAGATCCACTGGATAGATGTAATTAGGACTACAGGACGGTATCCTGGAAGGTACTCCAGTTGTTACCTCTGTGTTGAGTTGTATTTCCTTTCCGTGATTCTTTTGCCTCTGTTCTAGTTGTTGTTGCTCTTCATATTCTATGTTATTTCTTACTGTTGCACTTAATTATATTGTCTCGTTCTACACTGTTTTACTTTGTATTTTATTTAACCTCAGTAGGGCCCTGACCTTTCTCGTCACTACCCCACCGAGGTTAGGCTTGGCACTTACTGAGTACCGCTTTGGTGTACTCATGCCCCTTCTATGCATTTTTTTCATGTGCAGATCCAGGTACTTTCACTCTGTCTTATCATCCTTGAGGCGAGGCGTTTCTGTAGAGACTTCGAGGTATATCTGCCGCGTCCGCAGACCGAGGAGTCTCTTTCTATCTTTCTGTGATAGTACAGCCCTTCAGTATTCCCCATTTGGTTAGACATTTCTGGAGTTAGAGCTTCTTATGTATCTCTTAACTTGTGATTCATGGGTTTCCGGGTTTTTGGAAAATGTATTGGTTTTAAGAGTTAATGTGTATGCCGAACTTTTAAACGTTATTTTATTACTCTATTTCTGTTTTAAATTGTTTTCTTCCGCAAATTTGGTTTATCTTCTGCATTTTAGGCTTACCTAGTCGTAGAGACTAGGTCCCGTCACGATGGTTCATGGAGGGTGAACCGGGGTCGTGACATTCTTATTATCCGGCTAATATATTTATCTATCACTTTATTCCGATAACTTCAGCAAAATATTCTTTCATTTTTAGCTCCCCTTGCTTCATCTCACCAGCTCTTCAGGTCACCTAGCATTCTCTCTTTACTAGGAACGGGAGCCATACAAAGGTAAATATTTATCCCTTCTAGGATTCCAGTGTCAATCTTCTAAATTTTTCCTGACATTCTAGTACTTATATCTAAGTGTACTATTCCAGATTGCACCATCAGGGTGTCTCACAAGGAGAACTATTACCACATTTGCAATATCCTTCGGAAATGTTAGCTAATGATAATAATCCATCTACCATTTTGGTACTCTAACCCCAACTGGATCTTGCTATCCCCTTCTTCTCTTAAACTATATTTGTCAACTCCCATAGGGCATAACTGAGATGGGTGTGGCCAATTGTACATACCTCTGTCACCGTTGAAGGTAACTCAAAATGCTTATATTTCTCTTCTTGAATTGCAAATACTGATAATCTTCATTAGCTGGATACCTCGTACTCTTTTTCAAGTTGCTTCTTTTACTTATTGAAACTTATATCCACCTCCTGATTCTCTTATCTCTCTTTACCATATGGGTGGATAGATATTCATGCCTTGGGGCTCCTTATCAAGAATCTCACACATCTTAGTACACACATGATCTGCGGAAGACCTTACATATACTCATCATAAGCATGATGCAAAATCGATTTTCTCTAACTCAGCTCTTCCAGAGCCACATTAAATCTCTTACCAACTGTCTTTGTGGATATAGGTATCCTTGTATTACGACTAAAGTCGAATTTAGGAGTTTGTATTCTTACAACTGAGCTCTACCACACGATCTAGAATAAGAAGAAAGATGACAATCCTAAATGCCATGTTGCCTCCTTCTTATAAGTGTGTTGCACAACACACTTATAAACAAGACTCTACTAGACACGGTTTGTAGACTCCCTAGGAAAGAACTACTCTAATACCACTTTTGTCATGACCCAAATCGGAGGGCCACGACAGGCACCCGGTACATTACTCAACTGAGTACCAACGTAACGTATTTTTCTTATCACACCATCATGGGTAAATGGTCCAGAAGGTCTATCATAAGATAACAAGAATAAAACATAAGGGAATGCTAGACATAAGGCAACCCCAACATGATATAGAAACTTATACATGTGACATACAGGCATATAAGGTCGACATAATTATTTGTGTACTCAAAACATAGGCCGACAAGGCCATACAAGTATCCATATACATGACATCTATCTACAAGCCTCTAAAAGTACATAAACATCATAAAGGTAGGGACAAAACCCCCCATACCAATAAATACATGTCCAAATCATACTGACAAATAGGCAACGCCGGAGCAAGTGGAGTGCACTAACACCTTTCGCTGAGCTGATAGCCTACAAGGAGGACTATCAACCTATCTATTGATAAGTTGGTATTTTACCAACTTATCTTGTCTTTAAGCCTATATTTTTGCTATGTTTGAGTGATAAAATCATGTGTTTAATGTCATTTACTTCTATAATATAGGATCTATGTGATTTAGAAGTGATCTTGAAGAAACCATGTGAAAACAAGTCAAAAAGGAGCTAAAATGGGCAATGGGAACCTGCCTGGTGATTTACCCTTCGAGAACGCAAAGGTAAACCGCGAGTGCGAAGAAGCAAAAAGCCAGACCTTCGCAAACGCAAAGTACATACCGCGAACGCAGAGCAGCAGATCTCAAACCTTCGCGAATGCGAAGAAGAAACTGGGCGGAAAAACTGGGCAGTTCTAGAATTTCACATTTTTCACCCCAAACCATTTAATACAAACCAACTCATTTTTGGATATCTTTTGGCTTATTTTCAGTCTTAGGACTAGAGAGAACAAGGTTGGAAGCTAGGATTTGCACACACATTTTGGTCTTGAAGATTTGAAGCTTTTGGTTGAGAATATTTATGTTCATTTCTTCATTTCCTTGCTTTGTATTGTATATCTAAGTGTGTAGTATTTATTCCAACACTTGAATCTTATTTATGGAAATATTCATGTTTAAAGTATGGATTAAATATCTAGTTGTGCTTATGTATTGAATAATTTTTATTTTTTTATGAAGTGAGTTATTGTTTCTTTAATTATTCTTGTTCTTTAATGTTTCTAAAGGAATTAGCTAACCCTAGGACTCGCCCATTAACTCTGAATTAATTTTGGGAAAGATTATTTGGGGTTAGGAAAAATTAATTAACAAGAACTTGAGGCATTAACCCTCATTTTATAGATTCTACCTAAGAATAGGATTGAACTACTTGTAGTCATATCCGGGTGTGCTTAATCTCTTAATTGCTTTAGGGATAATTCAATTAGGAAGTCTTGTTAGTCTTTGGAAGAAGCTAATTTAGAATTATTACATGTGGCTAATAAATATAAACTCGCCCATATTTGTAAAATCGTTAAATACATTGGATCGTTACTTGAGTGTAATTCCCGATCCATCCATACTTGCAGCCATTGATCATTTTACTTGCTTTCTAAGTTAGTTTACATTTCTGCATTTAGGTATAAATATTTTCTCAAAACATTTCTTAGTGTTTGACATTGCATAACAAGTGATAATTCTCTTACATTCCCAATCACCTACATATTGTTCTCTGTGGGATTCGACCCTGACTCATAGTTCGGTAAATTATATTACATGCGACCGTGTCCATTTACTTTTTAGTATTGGATTTGGACGTCATCAAAATTGGTGCCGTTGCCTGGGAACAATATGGTGTAATTTAGGTTGTTTGAAAAATAAGGGTAAGTGCTTTGGTCCAAACTTGTGAATATTTGTGCAATTATTTTTCTTACCTTGGTCTATTAATCTTGTTTATTTTCTTAAGTTTTTAAAAATGGCATCATATAATGAAAATTGGTCGGATGGTAGTTGTTCATCCAATCTCCAATTGGTAGGAATGAATAAAAAGAAAATTGTTTGTGATAATGAGGCAAATTTTGAAGCTTTAGTGTCATGACTTGGTTGCCACTTTGATTAATGTAGTGTTTGAGCACTTGAATTGAAATAAAATTTGTGAGAAGTTGGTGATTCATATGCTTTGGATTAATTGTTGGTACCAACCAAAGTCATTAGACTGTGTTTAATTTGTACCTTTTTGACTTGAAATGATGCTTGGTATGCCATTGAGCTTAATTGATGATTTTATTGAAGGATGTTCTTAGTTTTTAAATTGCTTGAGGACAAATAGTTTAATCTGGGGGTTTGATAAGTTGGTATTTTACCAACTTGTCTTGTCTTTAAGCCTATATTTTTGCTATGTTTGAGTGATAAAATCATGTGTTTAATGTCATTTACTTCTCTATTACAGATTCTATGTGATTTATAAGTGATCTTGAAGAAACCAAGTGAAAACAAGTCAAAAGGAGTAAAATGGACAATGGGAACCTGTCCAGTGATTTACCCTTTGCGAAAGCGAAGGTAAATCGTGAACGCAAAGAAGCAGAAAGCCATACCTTCACGAACGCAAAGTACATACCGTGAACGCGATGCAGCAGATCTAAAACCTTTGTGAACGCAAAGCTTAAGGAAAACAAACCTTCGTGAATGCAAAGGTGTAGTCGCGAACGCTAAAAAGAAACTGGGCGGATAAACTGGGCAGTTCTGGAATTTCACATTTTCACCCCAACCCATTTAATACACAAACCAGCTCATTTTTGGATATCTTTTGGCTTATTTTCAGTCTTAGGACTAGAGAGAACAAGGTTGGAAGCTAAAGTTTGCACACACACTTTGATCTTGAAGATTTGAAGCTTTTGGTTGAGAATTTTTGTGTTCATTTCTTCGTTTCCTTGTTTTGTATTGTATATCTAAGTGTGTAGTATTTATTCCAACACTTGAACCTTATTTATGTAAATATTCATGTTTAAAGTGTGGATTAAATATCTTGTTGTGCTTATGTATTGAATGTTTTTTATCTTTTTATGAAGTGAGTTATTGTTTTTTTAATTATTCTTGCTCTTTAATGTTTCCAAAGGGATTAGCTAACCCTAGGACTCGCCCATTAACTCCGAATTAATTTTGGGAAAGATTATTTAGGGTTGGAAAAGATTAATTAACAAGAACTTGAGGCGTTAACCCTCATTTTATAGATTCTACCTAGAGATAGGATTGAACTACTTGTAGCCATATCCAGGTATGCTTAATCTCTTAATTGCTTTAGGGATAATTCAATTATGAAGTCTTGTTAGTCTTTGAAATAAGATAATATGGAATTATTATACGTGGCTAATTAACATAAACTCGCTCATATTTGTAAAATCGTGAAATACATTGGATCGTTACTTGAGTGTAATTCTTGATGCATCCATACTTGTAGCCATTGACCATTTTACTTGCTTTCTAGGTTAGTTTACATTTCCGCATTTAGGTATAAATATTTTCTCAAAATAATTCTTAGAGTTTGGCATTACATAACAAGTGATATTTCTCTTACATTCCTAATCGCCTACATATTGTTCTCTGTAGGATTCAACCCCGACTCATAGTTGGGTAAATTATATTGCATACGACCGTGTCAATTTACTTTTTAGTAATGGATTTGGACATCATCAAAATTGGCGCCGTTGTCGGGGAACAATTTGGCATAATTTAGGTTATTTGAGAAATAAGCGTAAGTGCTTTGGTCCAAAACTTGTGAATATTTGTGTAATTATTTTTCTTATCTTGGTCTATTTTTCTTGTTTGTTTCTTGTTTATTTTCTTAAGTTTGAAAAATGGCATCATATAATGAGAATTGGTCGGATGGTAGTTGTTCATACTTTGATGATCATTGTCCTTATTGTGGAAGACCACACTTGTGGTAAAATTGTTTAAATTCTCCCGGCGGTGGATTTTGCGCACAATCTCAAATACATGAGTGGAGTATTTGCGATAAGTATGGTCGTCAAAATGGTCATTGCGATAATTGTGATTATTTGTCATGACCTTCCCCTAGCCCCCGCTATGGTGATCCTACTTTTTGTGATGAAAATGATAGGTCTATGGAAGTGGAAGAAGTTGAGCATGGTCAAAATGGAGAGTTCAAGCTCATGTTAAAATGCCTAATTGAAGGAGGAAACAAAGAACAAAGTGCCTTGGAGAAGCTTTTGGAAAATAGTCTCCAAAATGACTTGGCACTTGAAAGGTTGAACTTGCAAATGGAAGAAGTGCTTAAAGCTTTAGAGGTCCAAAAAGACTCGGAAGTTAATGATAGCCAAAAATCTTCCTTGGAGGTTGAAGTCGAAAATCCTTCCTTGGCACTTGATCCAAACCAAGAAGAACTCTCAATTGCTCAAAATAAGAAGATGATGCTCATGTTGGAGACCATTCTTGAAAATAAGGAGAAGCACAACTTTTCACTCGAGGACTTGAAGCAAGTCTTGACTTCAAAATGATGATAATATCTGCACTTTAGAAAGTCAAATAAAGATATTGCATGAGGCTCACTATGCCCACCAACAAGAGAGTGTGGAAAGAAGTCAAGAAGAGTCCGACTATGAGGAAGAAAGTGAGATCTACTTTGAGGAATCAAGAATTGAACATCCGCCAACCGACTCCATGAGTGTTAGTGATTCCAAGAAAAATATGGAATTAGAGTCAACCGGTGTGAATGCAAATTTGGTCGAGATTGATGCTAGTCCAGGGGAAAAAGAGGATGTCTAAATCGGGGAAAAATTGCAATTTGGAGGGTTGATGTCACATTCCAAGCATTTTTCAACATTGAAATTGTGTGGTGATATGGGAATTAAACTACACGAGTCAATGAGGGATTGCGAGGAGGAAAGGCAAAAACCATTCATCTTACAATTTAAGGGACCAAGAAGGCAAAATGACATTCCTCACATGAAAGCCAAAAAGTGCAAAATGAAGAAATTAAGGCTTGGCTTGATCATCAACTTACCACCCCCCACTGCTCGTGGTCACAAGCTTGATTCCAAGTTAGGTGCCCAATTCATATCGTCCAAGTGGCGAGAAAAGTGGTAAAGTTGTTTTGCATCGTGCCACGATGTTAAATGCGGCTCTTGGTGGGAGGCAACCCATCGTTTTCAAAATTTTTAG